>NC_045441.1:42836594-42929176 GCF_002776525.5 Piliocolobus tephrosceles
TTGGTGGGATTGTAAACTAGTTCAACCATTATGGAAAACAGTATGGCAATTCCTCAAGGATCTAGAACTAGATGTACCATATGACCCAGCCATCCCACTACTGGGTATATACCCAAAGATTATAAATTATGCTACTACAAAGACACATGCACACGTATGTTTATTGCAGCACTATTCACAATAGCAAAGACTTGGAATCAACCCAAATGTGCATCAGTGACAGACTGGATTAAGAAAATGTGGCACATATACACCATGGAATACTATGCAGCCATAAAAAAGGATGAGTTTGCGCCCTTTGTAGGGACATGGATGCAGCTGGAAACCATCATTCTTAGCAAACTATCACAAGAAGAGAAAACCAAACACCGCATGTTCTCACTCATAGGTGGGAACTGAACAATGAGCTCACTTGGACTCGGGAAGGGGAACATCACACACTGGGGCCTATCATGGGGAGGGGGGAGGGGGGAGGGATTGCACTGGGGAGTTATACCTGATATAAATGATGAATTAATGGGTGCTGACGAGTTGATGGGTGCAGCACACCAACATGGCACATATATACATATGTAACAAACCTGCACGTTATGCACATGTACCCTAGAACTTAAAGTATAATAAAAAAAAAAAAAGAACAAAAAATAAAATAAGAGGACACACACACAAAAAAAGAAGAAAATACTATGTAGGTTTTCAAATACTAATTAAAAAGCATCAGATTTATTTTGTACTTCAAATAATTGTATATAAAATAGTTATCAAACATAATAAAATTCTAAAACTAATTTAATCTTAAAGCTTATGCTCTCTACATTTTGAAATTATGGGTCACATTTATTTTATTACTCAAATGCCATCATTTTATTTTCATGGAATTTATCCAGTGTTCTTTGCATTCTGTCTTTCCTTCTCCAATAAAGTTTTGTCTGCCCCCCGTCAAAAAAAAAAAAAAAATATATCATTTGTTCATTTCTCTAACCTCATGCTAATATGACAATGTCCTAACAATTCTTTGTATTGTCTTAATACCTAGTAGATCAAGGCTTCATAGCCGCTATAGTCTGAATATTCATGTCCTCTACAAAATTCATATGTTACAGTCTAATCCCCAATGCGATGGCATTTGGAGGTGGGGCTTTTAGAAGATGATTGGGTTATGAAAGTGAACACCTCATGAATGGAATTGGTGTCCTTATAAAAGAAACCCCAGAGAGCTCTTTCACCATATATATTCAGGCAAAGACACAGTGAGAAGACAACAATCTATAGATCGGGAAGTGCACCCTCACCATCTGCCAGTGCCTTCATCTTGGATTTCCCAGCCTCCAGAATTATGGGGAATAAATTTCTGTTGTTTATAAGCCACCCAGCCTTGTGGTATTCTGTTGTAGCAGCCCATATTGACTAAGGCAATATCTCTTCTTTAAAAAAAAATTTGCTATTCTTTATCCTCAAAAATTTCCAGAAGAAATGTAAAATTGCTTGTCAATCACCACAAATGACCTCTTGAGATTTTTATTAGATTGCATAAATACATAAACTCATGTGTCTTCCAGTCAATGAAGATGAAAATACCCTTATTTTATTTAGATATTCTTATATTTCTCTCAACACATTAATAGTTTTCTATATAGAGATCCTGCACTTTTTCATTGGATTTATTCACAAGTGTTTGATAATTTTATTATTTTGTAAATTGTATCTTTTTAAACGATTTTAATAGTCAACCTTTGTTGCTAGGATATGGAAATACAATTGATTTGATACATTGACCTTATACGCAACAATTTTTTCTAAATTTATGCATAAATTCTGACAATTTATCTTTAGGTTTTGAATTTTCTACATAGATAATCATATCAACTGTAAATATTGTCAGTTTTATTTCAACTTTTTTGATTGTTACATATTTTATTCATTATTCTTGACTTAATGTGCTGTTAGCTAGTGCCTCCAGTACGATGTTGAATGGTTCTGAAGGTTGTGGGCATTCTCTCTAAATCCCAAACTCAGAGGCACACACCAACATTTTGCTGTTAAATGTGATATTTGATTGTGATATATAATAGATGTCCTTCTTAATATTAAGACAGTTCTTATATTTTTGTGTTAAGAAATTTTTAAAATAATAATCACAAATGGATATTTAATTTTATTACATTTTCATTAACTTCCTAAAGTGGTTCACTAAATGAGATCCAAGATTTACCATGGTAGCATTAGAAGTTGAAAGTGGTTCTAAGAGTTTGCTTGGCTGGGTAACTGAAACTTGGATTTAAAGATGGCTTAAATTTAAGGAAGTTAAAATTATTAACTTCCATAGTATAATACGGAGAAAGATACCAAAGATTCAGGAAGATAGGAATGCTGTATGTATTTATTACGTGAAACATGTTTACATTCCCACTGTTCCCCAGGAGGGCTCAGAAGACACTCTATTCGCTAAGACATTACCAAGTATCAGTGAAGCATCACTAGCTTCCATAAAGCCAGCTCTGTGGGGTCAGCCTTCTGTAGTACACCATTGTAATGGGCTCCTTTTTTGATGGGGATGATTTCTTCACGGCAGCACTTAAACATTTAACTAAGCACAAAAGTACAGTAATAAGCCAATTTAATCTGTATGATCTCTGTTTGTGGCCCATTAATCACGATGAACCTAGAAAATAAATAGGTAACTACTGATACATAGTATTACTCAATATATGCAACTGGGAAAAAACATCAAAGACTTTAGATCTGGAAACTTTAGATCTAGAAACTTCATAGAGAAGTTTCTCTATGTCTCTAATCTTAGAAGAGAGAACTCCAGGCTGGGAACGGTAGTTTAGGCCTGTAATCCTAGCACTTTGGGAGGCCAAGGCAGGTGGATCACCTGAGGTCAGGAGTTCAAGACCAACCTGACCAGCATGGTGAAACCCCATCTCTATTAAAAGAAAAAAAAAAAAAATTAGCCGATCGTGGTGGCACTATGCCTGTAGTCCCAGCTACTTGGGAGGCTGAGGCAGGAGAATCACTTGAACCCAGGAGGTAGAGGTTGCAGTGAGCCGAGATTGTGCCACTACACTCTAGCCTGGACCACAGAGTGAGACATCATCTCAAAAAAAAGAATAAAAGAAGAAGAAGAGATAACTCTAAGATGCAATGGAGAGAATTGGAGAAGGTCTGGAGCAGTATGGAAAAGAGAGGGCCCCACAGAGTACATCTTGCTTGGAGAATGAGGGTATCTAGCACATGTGGTCCAATCATATTGTCTAGCTAAAAGATTGCAACTAAAAGAGTGCCAGCTAGTTTTCCCTTTAATCTTACATTTACATTTTCTCCCCAGTTCTATCATACCCCTGAAATTCACTGTCACAGCACACCATGCCTGTGCACGTGCATTCATGCACACAACACACACATCCGCCATTCTCAGTATGGAGCAGCAAACACAATATTCACAATTAGTAACCAAGCCCTCTGAATATAGCACAAATCCCAGGAAATTTTGAAGAATTGCTTTATCTTTTTCTTTTCTGCTTCTTAAATTGCAGTGCAGTTTCCAAAGTATAGTTTCCTGTACCCATGTTTCCTTACATCTAAAGTGTCTTTGCCCAGTCTTAGCAATTACCGAGACTAATTGGTGATCCTGCCCAGCCATTGGGGTCACTCCCACAGGACCTATAGGTCTCTCCAAAGAGAATGTGAGCTGACTCCTTCCTACTCTCTAAATTTAGAACACTCTGACTTGGGATCAAAATTTTCTTTTATCCACCTCAAATAATCTCCCAACTAAATTCTGACTATTATACTACTCTGTTTTGTTTTATTTTATTTTATTTTATTTTATTTGAGACAGAGTATTGCTCTGTCACCCAGGCTGGAGTGCAATGGCACAATCTCGGCTCACTGCAACCTCTACCTCTTGGGTTCAAGCAATTCTCCTGCTTCAGCCTCCTGAGTAGCTGGGATTACAGGTGCGTGCCACCACGCCCAGCTAATTTTTGTATTTTTAGTAAAGACAGGGTTTCACCATGTTGGTCAGGCTGGTCTTGAACTCCTGACCTCATGATCCGCCCACCTCAGCCTCCCAAAGTGCTGGGATTACAGGCACAAGCTACCACACCCAGCCTGTAAGACTCTTAAATGATCTTTCGTCTTGTACCTTGACAATTACGCAGTCATGATTCCTAACTTGCTACCAGATCTAAGGCCTTCATGTTACTCTTCAGGTAGGGTAGTCATATCATTTACCATCCAAAAGGCACAGCTTTTGACAGTGTAATAAAAGTGTGTGCTATTAGTAATTACAATGGGACAACTGGCATAAACTAGGACCATTCTAGTTGTGTCACATTTTTAACCAACCTAGGATTTCCATGATGCTCCACTGATTCTCAGGATTCTAAGAGTCCAGGGAGTACACAGAGCTCTGTGATGACTAGGATCCCTTACCTAAGTCACTGAGCCCTTCCTACTGTGACCCAATTAGCTCCAATCAAGTTTATTATTATAAAGAATCACTTCATCGCCATTTAATAACATATCTGGCTCGGTTTACTTTAGGATGGGTGGAAGCTCCATACATACTGGAGTCATACCAAAACCCTTTTCCCAAAATAACTCTGCTGGAGCACTGCTAAATCAAATATAGAACTCCAGACTGTTGCCCTGGCCCTCTTCTCGCGCACATCTCATAAATATAGTCTCAACGCCTTAGTGTATTTTTTATGTAGTCTTGTTTTGAACTAATTTCAGCTTTTCTTTTAAATATTAGTTCTTAATTCCTCAATATCCACAGAGTATACTTACCACAGTTTGCCTCAGGAGCTCAGAATATTCCCATGCATTTTCCTAAAAATATCACTATAAGGTTTAATGAGACTTCCCTTTTCATTCCATCTGAATTTTACAAAGCCTCAGGTTCATGCGTCAAAGATAGGGATAAATGATGATAAAAATAAGTTAACTTTTATTGAACACTACTGTATACCTAACAGTGTGATCAAGCATTTGCATGCATTATCTCACTGGATCTGCACAAAATATAAAACAGGAACTATTATTGACAGGGAAAGTGGGTGAGGTCTAGGAAAGGTAAGTCACTTGCTTAAGAACATATAAATAATAAATACTGAGAGGAAATTTAACCCCAGGTTAGTAGAACTCAGAAACCACCAATTTTTTTTAGAGATGGAGTCTCGCTCTGTCACCCGGGCTGGAGTGCAATGGCATGCTCTCAGATCACTACAACCTCCGCCTTCCGGTTTCAAGTGATTCTCCTGCCTCAGCCTCCTGAGTAGCTGGGATTACAGGCATGTACCACCACACCTGGCTAATTTTTGTATTTTTAGTAGAGACAGGGTTTCTGCATGTTGGAAGACTGGTCTCGAACTCCTGACCTTATGATCTGCCTGCCTCGGACTCCCAAAGTGCTGAGATTACAGGCGTGAGCCACCGCGCCTGGCCCAGAAACCACTTTTAACTGAGAATGTGTATACTTAAATATGTAAGGCTAGCTAAATGTTTATAACTTGCTTTGTTTCTTGAAAGATTTTCACAAGCATTGTTTTAAGTCATTATTTACATTCATTCAAACTGTAAATAGAGGTATAGAACCATAGACAAACTTAGAAATTATAGACTTTATAAAAAATTGTTGCTTTTCTCATAGTTTTGTTTTCTGTCTCTAAATAATTATCTGCTACACAAAAATAGATATGGAAGGCAGTTACTTGGTTTTTCATGCTAAAAATCCATAACAGAATTTTTAATGAGAAACACATATATTGAAATTATTAAATATCACAAATCCTGAGCTTTAACTACAGCATAATTCTGAAACAGGAAGGAGCATTCCTGAGACAGTACATTCAGCCACAACATCCTCAGCTTTTCTTATCTGGTGGCCTCTAGCTGAAGATATTTTTCACAAAGGAATGGACACATAATATTGATGCTAACTGGGTTGCTAATGAAGAAATTGAGAGGCACAGCTTAGTTTTGATCATGAGCCCATTTTAATTTCTCATAAGAGAAAAGAAAAATGAATGTAAGTGGCCATGAGTTTTGTACAGGGCATCTAAGCAGATTGTGATACTGAGGCTTCCCTTTGCCTTTCCTGGATGTTGCCTCTAGGCCAGACATTACGATTTAAAATGACATAACATGACCTCATGAATAATTTGAGGTCTAACTTTGTGAACTCCAATTACAAAGTTACAGTGAGTTCCACAGAATGAAAGCCAGATGTAAGTAATTTACATTTTAGTCATGTATAAAAGGAAGAGATAAAAGGAGAAGTGCCATCTGGAAGATTAAAACCAACAGTAGCCACGTAATGGGCAGTTAGTGTCCACATAGGTCACCTGCCTCTTTAAAATGTTTGACACTTCCAGTGGCCAGCAGTTATTCTCTCTCTACAAATTGTCTACTTTATAAAACACCAATTCTGAGAAAACAAGTTGTGTTGAGGTGTAAGGACTATCTAGGATTCTAGAATCTTAAAAGACTTGTTTACCAGTGTCTAGAAAAGAGTTTGGGTGTAATTAATTTTGTTTTATGTGGTACTTTTCTTAGTAAACAACAACTTTTACTTGCTTGCCTCAAGATACTTAATGTTTTACCCTACCTTGAAAGCATTTTAGATCTTAAGATCCTGAAGAAATAAAGTATTGATTTGCTTCCGTGACACAAGTGACTAATTATGGCAGGTTCCTTATATGTAGAATGAGTGGTTTGTATTAATTGCTTATTAAATTCTATTCCAATTCTGAAATTCACACATGCTGTGAAGACACTGTACACATATGGAAAGAGTCATTATTCATGCTGCTTCTTCCGTCATTATCACATGACAGACTCTCTTGTGTCTTTTAAACTGCAACAGGGAGAGACTGATACATCCAGCAGGCCAAAGCATTGACTGGTATAATTAAGTGGAAAGCAAATATGAAAAGCTCATCTTTGGTTAGTATGAGTTAGCAGCTTTCTCCTACACTCTTATTTTCTTCAACTGAAATAGAATTTCTTTGTAGATATTTTTTATATTGCTTCAACATTTAAAGACTCTGTACTATTTCCTTTTATTTCCTGAAGTGAGAAAAGAATTTAATCCAGGAATGAGATTGTGAGTGAAAATGTTTCTCAATACCCTGAAATATTCTTTCTTATGCAGTTTTGATCATCTGCAAAGAAAGTGTTCAAGAACACAGTAGGATACACATTGAAGGGCATGGACAGGAGCAGCTCATCTAACCCAGTGAGGATTGTCTTCCAGTTCTTTAGATGGCCATTTTAAAAGTTATTTCTAAAGGAAATACCTAATTTTGTATCTTCCAGTTACTTATGAAAAACTTTTAAAGTTTACATTTGGCTCTTAAGCCTCAACTTAGGACAAATTTTGAAAGTGTGATATGGAAAGCCTTTCTATCATGAGCCTATGGGAGTGAAATACAGTGATCTCCTTCAACTTTAAGATGGAAAAATGTCCCCGAATCCTTAGGAGAAAAGGGCATAGCCACAAAATATAAAGACCCTCCCCCTCGCCAGTTTAGCTCTTACGTGGGTCAATTGCTCTGAAAGTTTATGTAGAAGCCTACAGACATCACAAAGAAACAGTGTTTGAAAGAGTAAGTTAACCAAGTTTGAATATGTAAAAAAATGAATAAATATAATCTAAATATGATGCCAAAGGAACACAATGAAATGATCTCCAACAGACTGTATTATGCTCGAGGAAAAAGCATATTCAAATAAACATTCCTATTTTAGGTTTTGGGGGAAAATGTCTGAATTTTTAAGAAGCAAAATAATGATCAAAAGCTAATTAACAGGGCAAGAAAACGATCAAAAAGTGAGATGGCAGACTTTGATTGTTGGAGCACTATCAATAGGTATTTTTTAAGAAGAGATTTGCAATTATTATTATAGGATAAGGCATCAGCAATCATTTTGGCAAAGGAGAAATGGGCAGGAAATATTTCTCTTTTATCTGGATGCAGACAAATTTTCTTTCCTGATAATTTACTTCCAATCTTGTGGGAGAGTACAGTGTTTTACAAGGACTTATACAAAGAATTGGACCTAGTCTCAGAACTGTGATCATGTGATATATTGAATATATTTGCTTCTTAATTAAATTTTCTCATTTCAAACTGTTAATACAGAGACACTTTATCGTTAACAAGGCAAATGACCTATAGAAGATAATGCATACATGCTTTTTAGCACTATTTACAGTCCTTGAGATGATATAACAGATATTTAAGAAAAAAATGTTGGTCTACATTGGCAAAACTAAAATATCTATGAGGCACTTTTCATAAGGAGAACAAAAGGTTTTTCCAATTTCATCTTTCTCCTTCCTTTCTTTCTTCCCTCCTTTCTTCTTTGTTTCCTTCATAGCTTAAATGCTTATAACTTTCTTTTAAAGTAATTCAATGGTTTATTTACTAAAAAAGTTTCTCACACTTTATTTTTCACACTCTTAAGCTTATTTTTATTGAACTTTTATTGTTCAGTAAAAATACTTCTTGATCAAGTACTTCTTAAAAATAGTTGAAATGCTTTGCTAAATTAATTTAGAACTCCTCTTACTTAAAATAAATGCCCTTTATATTGAGAACTCTTTTAACAGCAGATAACCTTGAGTTCAGGTCATTTCCATGACATATTATACTCATGTTTATGCTAAAGGTTGAAATAAAGCCAAAATCATGCTAGCACATTGAAAACATCCTGTTAGGCATAACATTTAAAGCATATACAAGGTTTTGTTGTTTACTTTCCAAGTAGTGCTTAGTATGGTTCAGGTGTATTAACTTGGATTGTGTTTCTGTGTTCTGAACTCATTGTCCATGAATGTTTGAACACAAAGAGATTCCTTTTCTTAGAACTTCAAAATCCCTTGCTAAATACAAGGAGGATACAGAGTCTGGTTGGCCTAAACATGAACAGATATAAAATATCTCCCATGATTGTCTCCAAATCCCATATTCTGACCCTACTTACAGTGAAAAATAAATATGTTTTCAGAAAATAAACAATATTGTGATGAAGTTATTGTGTCTTTAGTTTTCTGAGCTTTGTTATTGCTGCATTCAGCAATAGAAGATAAGTGATTTAAAATGCAACCACTATGTTAATTTTTTCCTGACTAGTAAAGGTATTAGGCAACTACAAATTCTTTATCTGTAAAATGAAAATACATACCCTACACTAGCTTCCTGATAGCATTGTTAAAACTAATTCATATTTCCAACTAATACTGAAAATTTGTGGTATAGTTGCATAGAAATAATAATGGGAATAAAAAATGTGTACTCTTCTTAGATGGTAAATGCTATTAATTTTGTTAAAAAGATTTAAATCCAGTAATAGTTGAGTCGTTAACATAATATACATTGTTGTTTCAGTTCTTAATAAAAAATAGAATGTACATCTCAAATCTTCACCAAGGCAGATAAGTAGATTTCTTCCACATTCTGAAACTTACTGTGATTTTTTGTGTCTAAAATAAGATTCTTTATTCACTTAGTCCCAGGGAACTTTACATAATTATTGTGCTATGCAAACGAAAAGCAAATAAACAAAACAAAATCACGTAATGAAGACCTTAATGGTATGTAAAACCCCTCCCCCCTCCAGAATACATGGAAGATGAAGGAAACGAAGGCAGGAGGTATATAATTTTTTAAAAAGTAAACATAGTATGGTGGGCTTTTGTTTCGAGAAAATTCCCTTAATGCGTGACTTTTTGTACTTTTTCTCTTCTCCGTCTGCCAGCTGGAGCGATATGGCTCCTGCATGAGCTGCTTGTACTGAAGGCTGTTCAGCAAGAAATTCGTGTGAAATCGTAGCATGTGATGCTCCTGGTTGGAGCAGTTAATAACTGGTTAAGCGGCATTTCCCTAAATGGCTGTTTTCCTCGGCCCAGCCGTCTCTCCCCCATCCCATTGCTCCCCGGTCCTCAGCAATGCCCCAACTCCCTCCCGGAACCTCTCTCTCTGAGCCCCCCGCCAGCGCCGCAATCCCGCCACTGTATTGTCCTCCTTGGCACCGAGCGATCTGATCCGCCGAGCCAGAAAGACACCCGATGGGGGAGAGAAGCAAAGTGGAAAAAAACCGACGTCCCTGCTCTTCAGAAGGGAGACCCCGGCGGAGCCGCTGTGCCCCGAGCCCTCCGCGGCCGCCCGGCTCGAGCTCCCGGGCGGGGCGCTGTCCAGCGCGCACAGAGTTAAAGGCATCATCGCAGCCATTAGAGGGAAAAGTTGCGGCGCCGCGAGCCCGGCGAAGTCCTCAGCCCGCCCCACTTGCCCACTCCCCACTTCCCAAACCGGCTCCGTGTTTAGGGAGGGCAGTGATCACGCAAGCCGGAGCGGCGGGCTGACGTTGGACGAGCTGCCAGGTAGCTGGAAGCAGGCAGCCAGGCAGCCGAGACACTTCGCAGCGATTCCAGCCTGGGCTCCGCTGGAAGCCTCGCTGAATCCCAGCCAGCTGGTTCTAACCTTCCAGAATCGCAGTCCCTTCTCCCCACAGCCAGCCCTCGCCGAGCAAGCAGCAGGATGTTTGTAGTGTCGCGCCCAGGGCTCTGAGACAGAACCTGCCATCCACTCGCACGCCTTTCTTTCAGGGCTTTTAGGCTGTTGGCTACACTGATGTGACCCCCCCCTCCCTTTTTGGAATGATGGGGATCTTTTTGGCGTATGTTGGATTTGTTTTCTTTTCCGTTTTATATGTACAACAAGGGCTTTCTTCTCACGGTAAGTCTGTGCTCAATGGCAAATATATATTTGCTCGCGTGTGTGTGTGTGTGTGTGTGTGTGTGTGTTTCTTACACTCAAAAAGAATGGACAGGCAGATAGAATAAGCTTCCTAGCAAGTAACAGTGGGCTTAGGCTGTATAAATAGTGTTCTGTTTGACGATTTTCTTTAAAGTTTATTAAACTGTAGACAAGCTAGGCTGGAGAGAAAATCTAGCTGGTGCCTGACAATGAGGTGGGCTCCTCGGTGAGCACAAACACAGGGTCGATGTGGTGTGTGTGTGTGTGTGCGTGTGTGTGTGTGCTTTCTATCTGTGTGCATGCATAGGGTAGCCACTCATGCATACATAATCATCACAAACAAACACAAGGCTGGATATGGGGACTCTCCATTACCAGTCCCTCTTCCTTGTGTAGTCAGACTGGGCTTAGAGTTTCCCTTTTCTAGGTCCCTGTGACTCCTTTTGTATGTGTGTTTATCAAAGGACAGACTCCTCTGAGGACCCCTAAAAAGCCACAACTTGCATGATAAGCAGCAGCAGTCTGCTGAACCCGATTGTTCAGGACTTCGTGGGCTGCAGTGGTCGTTTCAGCACCATGAACATATCACATCTCTGCTGCCAAAAGACTGCATCACTTCTGCAAGCAGAAATGCCATACTCCTTCTGCCAGCTAGAATAGAAAAGTCCTTTTCCGATTAGAATGTCTCCTTAATAGCTTCCCTGTTTTAGGTATAAACACAGTTTCATATCACTAGAGATTATTTTTGGGATTTCATAAAATGTTGAAAAGAGACCATGTCTCTCTTTAAAACGGAGGTGAGGTGAGGGGGGGGAGGAGTGCATCCACCCCAAATCATTTCTGCAGTCCTCACAGCCCTCCTCTCAGTAAGTGTGCATTGTGGTTGTGCATTTCCATTGGCCATACAAATCTTTCCAAGACTACTTTTAGGGAACCATCAGCTCTTTGCAAAGTGCCCCTTAGATAAGATAAGAACAACCATGTTGGTAACAA
The DNA here is from genome assembly GCF_002776525.5 of Piliocolobus tephrosceles. NCBI lineage: Eukaryota > Metazoa > Chordata > Mammalia > Primates > Cercopithecidae > Piliocolobus > Piliocolobus tephrosceles. The sequence continues at coordinate 42,848,357 of NC_045441.1, forward strand.
GATAAGAGCATTGCATGTTCAAGAAATGCCTTTAGGGGGAAGGAAACATTATATTTTTGTGAGTTTCACCATGGTTTCATGAATCATGCCAACCAGCAGTGTCAAGGTTGGTAATGAAAAGGCTGAGAAACATGGCCATAGTGACTTCTAAATAATATTTAATCTGAACTCAGCCTAGATGTGTGATCATTACATCCTAGGATGTATGGTAGTTCGAAATACAGTGACTCGATGGGAACAAATAAAGGTTAATTTGGAGAGAAGGAAACATACACAGTTTATAAAGTTTCACTCCTGCAGGCGTGTTTCACTGGTGTTGCTAATAACTGTTCTGCTGTATCAGGAATGTGCATTTTGACAGATAATCATGATCTACTGTGTTACATGAAACATCCAGTTAGTGGTAGATTGTTTAGAAACTTAGAGGCAAGAGACTCTCCTCATATATCAACTTGACAGATTGTCTAAATTGTATCTCACTAACTCTCTCAGTAAATTTTGCGGAATACTGCAATCTGACAAAAGGTATTTGGATCTACCTGCGGGGATCTTGGCTAACAGAGTTATTGGCAAGCTTGTTAACCTTTCCATTATCTGGATTTGATCAACAACATAGTGATTTAGGTATGATACCAAAAGTTAGACAGGAAAGAGGCAAAGGAAGGGGGCTGGGGGAACCAGACGAAGCCGAGGATGTAAGAGAGGGGTTTTGTTGTTATTTAAGTCCCGGAAAAATGCAGCGAGCTCTCAAGGAAAGAGACTGGGAAGAGGGGTGTGGATATTCCAAAAGGATGCCTTTCTGTTTTGCAGCAAAATTTACCGAGTTTCCGCGGAACGTGACGGCGACCGAGGGGCAGAATGTGGAGATGTCCTGCGCCTTCCAGAGCGGCTCCGCCTCGGTGTATCTGGAGATCCAGTGGTGGTTCCTGCGGGGGCCGGAGGAAATGGAGCCCGGGGCCCAGGGGGCCGGCGCGCAGGTAGCGGAGCCCGCCGACCCCGCGTCTCCCCTTCGTTTGCCGGGTCCTCAGGGTGTCCGGCCCGGGACTGAGGGCCGAGGTGCTGCCTGGGCACCCCTGGGGATCAGCCTGGTTCTGTGGAAGCGAGTGACCCCCAGGGCTTCCAGGGAGGGAGAGGGAATTTGTCCTGGGGACGCGAAGTTAAAACCCAGAAGGAAGTCCTGCTGCCCATTTTCTTCCTGGTAAACCGGGAAGCGCCTCCTCCTATAAGTTCTGGTTCTTAGGAAGATGCCCGCCTTGCCCCTACCGCGCTGCCGCTTCCCGGGACATCCGCGAGCCCCTTTCCAGGACGGAAGGAGGGGGAGGGGAATCGGTGGGCGGCCTTCACCCCCCGCCCCACCCCCTCTCCCTTCTCGGGGCACAAGGCACCCTCTGGGACCCCAGTCCCCGGGCTGAACAACCAGAGAACCGGAGCGGCCAGCTCCTCTCACCTCCAAATCTAACAGATACGTGGGGTGTCGGGAAAAGAGGGAGAGAGAAGGAAAGGGGACAATGGAGGAGTGAGAGAGGGAGAGAAGGAAGGGGGAGGCCGGGAGAGGCACAGAGAGGGAGAGAGAGGCGGAGAGGGGGAGGGGGAAGGGAAAGAGAAGGGAGGGAGAGAGAAGGTGGAAGAGGAGAGAGGGAAGGGGAGAAGAGGGAGGGAGGGAGAGAGGAGAGGGAGAGAAGGGAAAGGGGAAGGAGGGCAGGGAGGATTGGAGTGGGGAGGGGAGGAGGAGAGGAGGAGAGGAAGGGGGGAGGAGGAAGGGGTGGGAAACAGGGAAGGGGAGACGGGAAGAGAGTGAAGGGGAAAGAGAACGGGAAGGGGGGAAAAGGGAAGAGGGAAGGGAAAGAGAGGGGAGGGAGAGAGAAAGGAGGGGGGAGGGAGAGAGGGTAGGGGAAAAGGAGGCGGGGGGGGGAGAGGGAGAGAGAGAAGGGAGGGGGAAGGAAGGTAGGGAGGATTGAAGTAGAAAGAAGAGAAAGAAAGGGGTAGAGGGAGAAAGAAGGGGGAGAGAGGGAGAAAGGTGAGAGGGGGGAAGGTGTGGGAGAGGAGAGAGAATGAGAGGCCGAAGGGGGGAGGAAGAGACGGAGAAGGAGAGAGCTGGGGAGACAGGGCACAGAAGGGAGAGAGGGAGGGAGAGGGAAGGGACGGAAGGAGGGAGAGGGAAAGGAGAGGGATGGAAAGGAAGAGAGGGAGAGAAGGGAGAGGGAGTAGAGAAGGGGCAGAGAGAAGGAGGAGAGTGGAGAAGGGAAAGAAGAGAAGACAGGAAGCAGGAGAGAAGGGACTACCGGAGTGGGAGCATGGAGGGGACGGAAGGTGACTTGGGAAGAGGCCGGAGAGAGGGTGGGGAGGTGGGAAAGGAGGGGGAGAAAGGAGGAGAAGAGGAAAAGGAAAATAGTGGGAGGAGGGGAGAAGGGAAGGGGGTCCGGGCGAGAAGGGAGACCTAGTTGAGCGAGAGGCGGAGCCCCTGCGAGCCAGCAAGAGAATCTGCGGCCAGGACCCCGGGGCGGGACGGCGGGCGGGATGGCAGCCGGGGCAAGGGCGCAGAAATTCGTCCCAGGGCACTTCACCCTCACTCACGCCGGCGCCCCACCCCCGGCGCCTGCGCCACCTCCGGGCCAGCGTCCGCACGGGTCAACCCGCGAAAAAGACCCTGTGGCTCCCGGCCCAACCTCCGGAGCGCAGCCTCTGAGCGGCGGGGACAGCGCCGGGACGGTTCCGGGGACAGCGCCGGGAGGGCGCAGGGGACAGCATGGGGACGGCGCGGGGACGGTGTAGGGCAGACCGGGGACAGCGTGGGCGCGGTGCGGTAGGGGCCTGGAAGGGGGTGACCACGCCCCTGGTCGCTCCCCTGTCCCCAGGTCATCCTGACGGCCCTGCCCGGAGCCGCGAAGGCTGTGCTCGCGTGGGGGCTGGCGGTCGGGCTGGCCTGGCGCGGGACTGAGCGTTCGCTCCTTGCCCGCAGGTGGAGCTCTTGCCAGACAGAGACCCGGACAGCGACGGGACCAAGATCAGCGTGAGTGCGGGGGCGCGCCGGGGACCGCGGGCCCAGGCCCGGGACGCACAGCCCTTCCGTGTCCCGGGGAAGGCGGCTTGCCAGCGCTGCAGGACAGCCGGGTGCCCCTTGCTTGCCTCACTAGATACATACAAATGGAAGCACGTTTAGAATCCCTAAAGAAAATTACATATTTTAGTCACGTAAATATCTAAACATTCTAGAGAATCGTTTGCTATCCAGAGAGGTTGTGTGACACTTTCTTTCATTGCTTTTTGTAACTTACCTAACAGTAAGAGTAAATACAATGCTAACATCTATTCAAAATTATGGAAATAATTATATTTCAGTAGAAAGTAAAACACTAGCAGAGGAAAATATTTTTAGGGAGAAAAATATAAAGCATCCAACAGGATACTGAAATTGTGATTAAATTAAACAACTAAATTTTGAATGTCACTTTAATGCATGGAATGTATTTCCAGTGCTGTTATTCAGAATCATATAAATATAATGCCAAAAGCCAATATAAATGTAAAACCATTATTATAGGAGCTTGACCTATTGAAAATGTAAACTTACAGTTCCACTCTATTGCTTATTACTTTTAATAAGTGTGTGTAAAATTTAAAAAATGAAAGTCTTATTTTTTTACTCTACCTCAAATGAAGCCACATAGCATCAGTTAATATTAATAATACTGTTTCATTTGATAAATAGAAATGAAACAATTATGTAATACAAAAGGAAGAAATCTGTTAAGCATAAACATATCGTTATTATTTGTTTTTAGAAATCTAAATCCCAAATACATTTTGGGATTTAAAATACATTTTAAAAGAAAATGTATTTTAAGGCTCTTACAATAGCATAAAGTGGTAGAAGATTGGAGTTGCATCATAACTAAAAATGTACAAATATATTGTACATAGAATCTAATTCTGAGATCTAAATGTGTAATCTCAACATGGAAGAAAAAATGACAAAGATGAAATATCAACCATAAACTCTGATTTAAAACTCATAAAATTACTGACTTTTTTAGAATACTTCAATTATTCTTATATCACAGAAACTGTTGTTTTCCTACAATATTAGAAAAGCTTTATTGGTGAAATCTAGTTTTTTCTTAATTATTTTATTTTTCACATACATATATAACTAGATAGATTGCTTGGTGACTGTTCTTCCTTCAGCCTTCACCCATCCCCCTATATCTAAAGGCCAGTAACAAAAATAGTCTCATACATCCTGACCTCTGATGCATACAATGAGAAACATGATTACACACACCACTGTTGATGGTATTACCTATGCCAATAGTGCATAAAAGTTAATGAGTGGGAGAGAGTTTTAGACACAAACTGAGGCAGAAAGTAGTTTGTTCCCTGTTTACCCACTGTGTGACCTTGAACATATGTTCTCAACCAACAGTTATTAACTTTGAATTCCCAGGAGAGTTGTTATAAAATACTGATATAAGCTCCACCCTCTAGAGGTGCAGACTTAATATTTCTGTATTACTCCACATGACAGTATTTTTAACAGCACCCCAGGTGATTCTAATGTACACTCAGTGTTGAAAATCACTGACCCAAACACCCCAAGCCTCAGTTTACTCAACTATAAAATGGGATAATAATATAAAGACTCTAGCTACCTCAAACTTTATTAGGAGATTTAACCCAGAATAAATGTGGAAGTATTCATTTCCATTTTTATAGTATTAGTGTATTTATATGTAATTTTATATACACTTAAACCCATAGGGTTCAATTGTTGGAAATTATTTGTATATATACCTCTATATGTAAAAACAGATGAGTGCTTCTCAGGTTTTTCTAATAATTTATGGCTGTTTGAAAGTGTAGTGTAGTGGCCATTAGCAGAAAAAATAACTTTCAGCCTCCTTCATTTCTTTTCTGTATCTTTCAAAATCAACCAAATTCTTGAATCCCAAATGTCTTATGAAACCTATAATTGTCTCAGTTATGAAGAACACGTGATTATGTATTAAACCTAACTGTTCTGACAAAGATGCTTATATATATAATATATGATATATAATAGAAAATCATATATTATATCTAGTATATCTATCAGATATCTGATCTTGCTATTAATCTGGAATAAAACTTATTAGAAGAAATAAGAAAGCCAATTTCAATTTTGAAAATCAAGCCAATGTTTTATCGATGGCATCCCAAGTCCCTGTAGCATAAAGTCCCTATAATGGCATGGGATACATACTTTGAGCAACAAGACTTCAGGTGATAGGAAGCTGTACCCCCAAGTCATGCCACCCCATGACTAAAGGCAAGACTGCATATAAAATTTAAGAAGAAAAAATATTAATAGTCATCCCAGTGTGGGGATACAAGTGCATTCTCACTCAAACCCATGACCAACAAAACACTTTTGTGATGTCTCAGAGTTGAGGGGGTTAGTTTATAGCCCACAGGGAAGGAAAGAGGTTGTTTCACCTATAGAGTTGGCCTTATTGGTTTGTGCTTCATTGAACTGAGTTAAGCAGGGAAAGGCCAATCCCATGATGGAAAAATGACAGAGCTGCTACTGGCATGTGGACAATGGGGGGCATATGGCCGACAGAATCTGGCACTGGCTGCATTGAACTAATTATCCCCTGAGTCTGCAAGTGCAGTGGTTGGTGGAATAGGATAACCAAGGCCTTCGGATGTGATGTTAAGGAAATAAAAAGCTCCTTCACTATGGCTATGGGGCCATTAAGACCCTTTAGCTTTCCAATGTTAGCAAGCTCAGGGGAAAAAAATGGGAACAAAATCATTTGATGCAGCGCTTTATTTTTTTTTTTTTACCTGCAATTTTTCAGACAGTGAAAGTCCAAGGCAATGACATCTCCCACAAGCTTCAGATTTCCAAAGTGAGGAAAAAGGATGAAGGCTTATACGAGTGCAGGGTGACTGATGCCAACTACGGGGAGCTTCAGGAACACAAGGCCCAGGCCTATCTGAAAGTCAATGCCAACAGCCATGCCCGCAGAATGCAGGCCTTCGAAGCCTCTCCCATGTGGCTGCAGGATATGAAGCCCCGCAAGAACGTCTCCGCAGCTGTCCCCAGCAGCATCCATGGCTCTGCCAACCAACGAACGCACTCCACCTCCAGCCCTCAAGCGGTAGCCAAAATGCCCAAACAAAGTCCACAATCAGGTATGGAAACCCATTTCGAGCCTTTTATTTTACCATTCACAAACCCTCCACAGAAAGGTCAGTTGTATAGAGTAGACAGATTTGTGAATGATGGTTTTTAAAATCGGAGACCTAGTTCAGTGCAAGTGATTGAGAGGTGACTGCTGAGCCCGCACCGATTCACTCAGAGCTCAAAGCATGTGGGTGCGCCCCATGAGTCCCCTAGTGGTGCTGCATTTCCAGGGCATCTGAGAGCTGGACTCTTGGTTTTTTTCCTTTCTGTATTTACACATTATAAGAACAATAAATCATGTAATGTTGGTTACATTACAAATGCATGTTCATTTTTTCTACAGATTTATGTATCGATAATGACCCAAATTAAGAGGCTTTCAGTTCATCAAAATGTAAATGAGAGAGACATGCCATATCATGCATTTTCAGCGACCCATACCTCTAAGCAGGACTATTCTCCAAGTCCTCCAAGCAGGACTATTTGATTTTGAAGGAGAAACCTCAGCTGCCTGTGATGATGATAATGGAAGGACAGAGGGGGGATTGAAGACAGTAAGTGGTGCAGAGATAAGGCAACTCCTGTGAATGTGCCTTCCAGGCCAATTTAGAAGCTTAGTCACAGGATTCTGAAGGCAGCTGTGCAAGTTAAAGCTGTTCTGAATGGCATTAATGTATGCAGTCATTCAGCCAATGGAAATGCATAGAAGTTTTAACCTTGATGTGGGATAAAGGCTTCGTGGAATGAGCAGAACCCTGCACAACCCCGCGGCCATCACGCTTTCCTCAAACACATGACATGGGATGAAGGGAGCACAAACATACCGACTTCATCCTTCTTTAGGTTTTTCCCTTTATATTTTATCACTGAAGAAGTATTGATGCTACCATCAGTAATGGAAAATTACATTGCTAATATTATTTAAGACCTCTTCAGTCATTAAATTAAAAAGTCTGATTACTTCACCAGGATGATTTCTGAGATCTCATATCATCCTGAATACGTACACACACACACACACACACACACACACACACACATATCTCAGAAATCATCCTAATCAAATATAGACTTTAATATATATATCAAATATATATACATGTAGAAATACATATAAGTTTGTATCTTTAAGTCCTTGCTTGTGAACAATGCTTTTAAATGTTTTTAAAACACTGTATGCCAAAATAGGTTTTCTGTTAATGCTTTACTTCCTAATGGATGTGATTTGCATATTTGTAGGGCACTTGGATTAGGGTTCTCTTGAGTTTGCCCTGCCTTATAATGTAGATGAGCAACTCTCCTGGCATGCCCTGGTCATTGCAATTTATGTCAGTCTGATGAATAGATGGCTTAGCCTCTGTGAAGCCCAATGTGTGTGGATTTGTCTAATTTTTTTTCTTTATCATCTTTTCTGTTTCCCAAATTAAAGGAAAAACTAATATAGCTGGAACATATGTGTGTGTATCCATACACACAAAACACACAGGTATATGCTAAATTATAATGGTAACCAAATGATGGTTACAACTTTGTGACTATTATTTCAGGAAGATTTCTTCACATTATCAGAAAAGAAGTTAGACACTACAGGCAAAATTACAGAGTAGACTAAGCAGACAGTTTACAACCTAATTAGCAAGAACTCCAATCATGGAAGTGAAATTATTAATATTATCCTACATAGACTGTTCCAAGTTAGATGTCATCAATCTGTTCGGCAGAATAAAATCAAACAGCTTATCTATTCCAAGTGAAGAATTCCAAGGGTACAGTGAAATGCTTTATCTATTTCTAGAATATTTTCTTAGCTTTGGGGGTTTAATAATGCAATCTGAAACTATCTATTTATTTTATTTTAATATCTCTTAGCGCTGTGATTAGTGCTAAATGATAAACTCTAGATCTCTTCTAACAATTTTCAAATGAAAATTACTGCTCTTTTCTCATCCCATTACCAGCCTTGCTGTTAGATACAAAATTGCTTTTTCCAGAGTTAAAGATAGAAGGAGAGAAACAAATGACTCATGAAGTTTATATTCATTAAAAGTCCTGTTCACTAAAAGTATCTGCTTGTATCAAAGAGTAACCTGAAATATCTCAAAATATTTAATTTCAATATTTCCAACCAGTGAATACTGGATAATATTTTTATATACTTCTATCGACATTTTCTAATTTCTATTTCAGAAGCTGGGGCAGCCCAGCCACTGACTTATGTGTAAGTTCCTATACTTGCACAATTATTATATATAATTCAGTATCTGAGGTGGATATTTATATACTATATTCACTGTAATACCCACATCCTGATTTATGATTTTTGCCTTAAAATTTTCAGATTATATTCAAATAAAGCTTATTTCAATACCCATGTTTCATTTATTCATTCATTTATTCACCTTCCATGCCTCCCAGGAACTCACATACCAAGCATAGGGACACAAACATGGAAGACACACTTCTTCTCCTCAAGGAGTTTGTATTTTAGTTTGCAAGAAAACAAGATATTTGTACATTCCATTTATCATGCATCTTTATTTCATTATTCTGTGAAAGGCAAGATGTGGTGAAGGCACAAAAATCAAAATCTTACTTTTGGAAGTCAATAGCTATATTGTACTAGCCTTTTATCTTTTATTGTTTGACACAAAGAGGCATCCTTCATCTATGGTATATGGGACACTGTCATATCAACCTCTGTCACAAAAAGCTGGCCTGTTTGACCCTTTATTTTCATCATAATCTTTGACTTAGTTGACTAAATTATTTAAACTGAAGCACTTACCTCTTAATTGATACTATTTTTCTGTCGAATTTCTGTTTTATGAAGGAAAACATATTAGCTGAAAATAATTTTATATAAAATCTTCAAATTTTCATACAATTAATTTAACCAGTTTTTCTAGAGCAGAGATTTACATGAATAGAGGAAGATGGAAAAGATAGTCTATGACTATCTACCTATCACAAGATAAAGCTAACTATTATTTAAGGTATTTTCCAACAGTTTTTGAGCATGTGACTTTCCCCTCCCACTTAAAATTGCTTCTTTTTTATCTTTGTGAATCCTTTACTTGTAAAATTATTTGAATTCTACCTCCACTTTGTGATCAACAATTAAAACAAAATATTGAAGCAAAACGGTTAGGCAAACAGATAAACAAAACTTTGCTGTTGCAATCCCTTTAAAGTTTGCCGTCTTCAATTGTTCTGAACACTCTCCGGTTTTGTGTACCATGACCAACTTAGATCATATCAAACCTATTCCCCTCTGCCCACTTTTTTTGGCTCTATTTGCAAGAAGCTTATCAAGAGAGGATGCCAATAAATATGATGTTATCAGGAAAGCAATACATAAAGTTAGAAGCAGAAGAAATGTTCTATAGATGTTCTGAGAAGGTGAATTCTTGCTTCTTGCTGGAGGAGTCAGGGAGGGCAACCTGGATGAAGGGGCTTGGAGGATAGGGAGAGCTCACACAAGCAAATATGGTGAAGAAAGACCTTTCGGAGAGGAGGGTGGCACCAAGCATAACTGATTGTGGAAGTCCCAGGATCCTGACCAGGATGGGGTGGTTTAGGTCCCTCTTTGCAGAGCACACAGGACTCAATGCCACTCCACTGTGCCCCCAAATACCCCAATATACTAAGCCATTCTCTACTGGTTTCTTCCTGTCTCATTCAGTGTCTCCAATCCTTCCAGAAGTCAAACATCTCCTCCACAGACCACCTCTACCAGTCCTTCCTTTCTTCTCTCTGTCTTCATTTTTTTCTACTGACCCCTTCCCCACCTTCCCAAGGTCACACAGAACTGTGAAGCAGCTTCCTGCTCCTCCTCCCCAACCTGGCCGTGGATCAACCCCTGGTGTGCAGAGCTGCGTGCTGGCTCCTCCAGGTCAATTGCCCAGGTCACTCGTACTCCCAACGCTGTCATGCAAGTCACTGGTGTCTCCGGCTTCCAATTCCCCGCCCTCTCGCATCTCAGCCTTCCCAGTCTCTAGGTGACCTTTCTCCCTTGATCACTCTTTCCTGACACTCTTACCTCTCTTCTCTTTGCTGGCTGGTCCCCTATTTACTGGCTCCTAGCATTGCCCTCTCTCCTTTATTGGCCTCCCCCACTAAATTCCTCTCTTAAATATAGTTCTTTTCCCATTGTCAACTCCCTGATGTTCTCATCCACTTCCATGGTTTTGACTGCTAAATTTTCTTAGAAAATTGTTCCATTCACCTTTGTACTTCTGACTCATTTCTGTAGATCCATACTCATATTCACTCTTGTCCCCAAAGCATCTACATATATGTCCTGCAAGAACTGTGGCAGAGTAAGAATGTCTGCACACTTGTCTCCATCTCACCCAATGAAGCCTATTTTCCTTCCCCTGAGCATTGGCTGGCCTGTGACCACTCTGCCCAATAAAGTATGAAGAAGTGAGCTGTGCCAATTATAGACCTATCCTTTACAGGGGCAGGCAGTACCTGCTGAGCCCTCCTGGAGGCCAGCCACTGTGGAGGCAGTGCAGCCACCTTACTGAGTGAAGCTCAGCCATGGCCCTTGGTGTGCAAGCCTGGAAGCAACCTTGGGTATCCAGCCATTCCAGCCTTCCTCCAGTCACAGCTCCAGTGGCTGTCTCATTGCAGCACGAGGGAGCCCAAGTGAGCGCTGCCCAGCTAAGCACAGACAACATGCAGAACAGAGACAGATGATGATCTCCTGTCATTTTAAGACACTATGTTGTAGTGAGGTTTGTTTCTTGGTAGATACTCAGATAAGACATCTAAAACTCAAATATTCAAAACTGAATTTATCTTAGCTTTCTCACTAAAAAGAAATGTTCTTCCTCCTATGACCCCAAACTGTTTTAATAGCATTCATCACAGTCATTGGTCTTGAGGAAGCCTTGAAAATGTTCTCATCTCTTCTGTCAGTTGACACACTGAATTGTCCTAGTAATTGTCTCCCTAAAACATCCTTGAGAAACTGCATCTTTTCTGTTCTAACCAATACTGGTTTATTGTCAACACAGGCTCTTTTCATTTTCTTAATCTAATCCAATCTATTCCAATAAGAATTTCTTGTTTTAACTCTAATACAAGGGACATATCACAACAGACATGTATGAAATGATTATTATTTTCAAAGTGCCAACATTAGTTTTTGTAGTCTAACTCCAGCCTTGTTTCTTCTGAGTTACTAATCTCATTCAGTCTTTCCATTTGGTGTTGCAGGAATGTTTTCAGATATTTTGTTACCTCTATGGCTTTGCAAATGCTGTTTCCTTTCCCTATTTGCTGAGTTCCTACAAAAATGAAAACTCCTTTATTAAAGCTTTCCCCTTTTCTCTTTGTCAGAATTGGTTACTCATCAAGTTCTCAGCAATTTGTTTATACTTACTTTGAAGCCCTCACTGTGCCTTGTATTGTTGGACCTTTAGTGCTGAAAGTCACACATTCTGGAAAACCTCTTAGTTTTAAGCAAACCGGGACAGTTGATCACCCTAACTATAACTTCTTGGCTACAAATATCGTGACTTGCTTTTGCAGTTCCTCTATGTGCCCTGAACAAGTGGGGCTCATGTTCTTTGTGTGTGTGTGCGTGTGTGTGTGTATAATTATGTTTTCATAATTAGATAATTTTGCCACTACTCCAGAACTGATCAAGACTCCCAAACAGTGTTTCTGAAAGTGAGTCGTGCAGCCTACCTATGCCAGACTCGTCAGGGACCTTATTAAAAATTCATATTCCAGGACTCCACCCAGTGCCTACTGAACCAGCATGATTGTAGAACCAGAAATAAGCATGCTATGTTCCAAAAGTTAAAAGAATCATTAGCTTTTTGAAGTTTTTCAGAGTAAAAAAAATTTCTTCTTATCATTTACTATGAGGTATATATCTGTATATCTATCTGTGTCATGCTACAAAATTCTTTTTTTAGAGGCTCTGCTCTGTTGCTCTTATTGTTTCCAGTGTTGGGGTGGACTTTTGTGAATCTGTTCACTCCTGTGATCAACAGCTGGTATTTGTAAGGAAACTGGCTGCAGTGAAGGTGGTACTTGTGTCTCCATGTGTGGAGTCTGTAGTAGTTCAGCAGGAATGCTGATTCTCTGAACTCCGAAATACAATTATTGTGTGCTCACCGTGATATGAACCTGACTGTTAAGAGGCAGCTGCTGCAACAGCTGCCAGGAGCCCAGAGTGGCCACATTCAGCAGGATTCATCTTAACACGGGACGTCAAAGCCATTGGGAGGAGGGAGATGAGGGGCTGAGGGTCTTTGCAGGAAGATTGCTTGTCTCATTTAATATGTGAGTAAATGATGCACTGCTTTGAGGTAGAGTCAGTCATATACTTCAGCCCTTACTGCTGATTTTTGTTTAAATGATCCAACTTGGCTGCTTACACAGGTTAAATTAATTTGATCATTGTAATTCTATCATATAAATGGCAACTATGTAAATCAAGTGTCTATGAATAAGACGAAAAATAGATATGAGGGAGTGATTTGGATAATACAGGCCAAAGAATCTGCTAGGGCTATATTTGAACCAGAATTATGTAGATTAAGATTCTATACTGGTTAAATTCTCCTGCAAACCATATTTAATTTTACTCATTGAAGTTCAGAACTATTTGGGCCTAGAATATCAAGGCCTAGCTGTAGGTTGGATGGGCTTTTCCATTCATAACTGGCCACAAGGAGGCTTGCTTGTGACTACTAGTTCCTCTGTAGTTAAGGAGACATGAAACAGAATTTGCCAATGTACATATGAAGATTGGCGCTTAATAATCCCTGAATAAACGGTGGCTAGTTGCTGTAAAAATATGACTATTATTGCATATGCTTATGTACCATTATCAGCAATGAAATGGTTAGAGTTAATGGTTTTTACCACCTGGTTCTTCTAGGCAAATATTTTCCTTCTTGAGTGTATGGAAGTGATGGGTTAAGGAAAGAAGACTAGATCTCCATTTCTGGCTTAGGTTTTGTGGTTTATAATTTCAGAGCTTGCTTTCTTTTTTTTCTTCTGTCACAATGCCATTAATTGATGATAAATTTTCCTCTAAAGAAACACAACATATTAGCCACCAGCTGTCTTGCCCAAGGTTGTAACTAGATCTTTATTATAAAACATGATAAAATTCCAAAGTATTTTTAAGAATTTAAACTGCAACCTGAATAAATAACAATATTCTAAAGCCATAATTATACAAACTGGTGTTCATCTTAATTAAATTCAAGTTTTCAAAAAAAGTTTTCTGAGTTTTTAAAATCACAAAGTAATTAGTAATACATCTGAAAACATAAACAAGTTAGAGTATTATTTAAAGACTTGAAAAGAGACAAAAATGAAATAGGAATATAAATTAATAATAAAAATTTCATAGTTGATGGTACCAGGTAGATATAGATTTGATTCCTAGATTTGCTATCTACCAGCATGTTACTTTGGGTGAGCTGCTCACAAAATCTCTCTGAACCTCAAAATCTTATGTATAAAACTGATATGGTAATATTTATCTGCCAAGGATCATTTTTAGCATTAAATGAAATATTGAATTTTAAAAGTCTAGCAGAGTAAACCTAGCACGTGAGTGAGCTCAGCAATGCCCTAGTTCTCTATCTCTTTACCTACCAGATAGGAAAATATGCTACAAAATAACTATTATTTAAGAGGACAATAAAGAAACAGAAATATGAATAGAGATTAAAGCAAACAAAAACAAACTTGGAAAGCTCGGAAATTATACAAAATAGTATCTAATGAATTTTAAAATGTAACAATTAATGAAGGATTTATTTAATTAATAATGCCAAAAGGAGACATATAATCACAGTTTACAATACATATCCAAATGAACGCCAGTTAAAAAGCTAAGCAGAAAATAAAAATCAAATATAGGAAGATTAACATAAAATAAGATACTTGTGACTTTGAAGGTTAAAAGTTACAAAATAATTTGCAAGTGAAAATATTTAGCTATAACTTTAAATTTGTATTTAACTAAATAATATGTAACTAAAAAGTAAAGCATCAAACAAGGAAATATTTGTGTCATACTTAGGAAAATAATAAACGTCAATATTTACAGATGCTATGATTTTATAACCCACTCTTAGTCACTTAGAGATATTAAAAGTGATCATATAATATGAATAAAATTAAGATAAAAGTATAAACTTAGGTCAACCTTCTACATAACTCCAACACCAAAGTAGAAAATAATTTTAGGAATAATATTGAATCCTCAATAGTAGCAACAAGGAAAAGATATAAAATATATAATCATTTTTTGAAAAAGTATGGTTGCTAATCAGTAGTATGAATATGATGACCACTAAAAAACTTCATTAAGAGAGTTTAGGTTTGAATAAATGAGTTACAATGCTTTGTTTTTGGATGGCCCATCTCAGAATTGCAAGCATGTCAGGTTTTTCAGAAGTATTTATAGATTTGATGCAGTCCCAGTCAAAACCCTTTGTCATTAAAAAAATTGACAGACATAATCTTGGCAAAAGTTTTCTAAATCAACAAGCATCATAAAGGTTACAGTGAATCAGACATTCTGCTACATTGCCATTGGCATGGTGAATCAGTACTTCCCTTGTGAAGGAAAATTTGTCAGGGAAGAGTCGTCACGAGGCTTTAGATTATGCAGCCCGTGTGTCCCTGAAATTATACTTCCAGGAGGAAATTCCAAGGATATCATAGTGAGTCATGAAGTGCAATGCTTATCACGGAGTTTTTCATACACCTGAAAATACACAGATGACCAAAAGGCAAGTTACCTAGTGAATGTGTTAAAGCATACAGTGAACATTAAGCAGTTTCTAGAATCATATTCTCAAAGAATGTTTAGAGACATTAGAAAGGACTCAGTACGTAACATCACGTGAAAAAATATAGGATACAAAACTTTAAAGTGAAAAAATGTAGCGTACAAAGCTTTAAATCAGTCTGAGCCATGTGCACAGAAAAATAAAAGAAAAAAAGAAAATGTACAGCAGTCAATATGTTATTTTTAATTTTTTATTGTTTTGCTTGTTTATAACATTGTACAATGATAACATATTACTTAGTTATAAGTAGAAAAAGAAAATTTAAATTTTTTCCAATTAAAAAATGGTAAACAGTTGTCTCATGAGAGAGAAAATAAATTAGCAAACACATATCAAAGTGAAATAAAGTAAAATAATGGTGTATAATTATAGAGTTAATGACAAAATCTTAAACATATCTAGACATGTACATATATGTACCTAAAGTACTGTTGTGAAAATGGTCTACTCAGAAAATGCATTGAAATTAGGGGCTTTGTATTTTATTATATCTTATTTCCTGGAGTCTGGGTGGAAAATCTGACCATCAAGTTAGTCTTGTTTTTCTAAGCAAATAGGTGTGATCTTGATGAATTCATATTGATTAAATAAATCAAACACATACAAGTAAATAAAATATCATGCAATCGTTTTTCCTGTCAATGAGATGATTCACACAGCCCCCAATTCCAAGGGAGATCAAAGTGAGGAGCAATGCATTGTCATTGGGAGTATCAAGGGAAATTGGACACAGGAAGATTTATAAATGAGTATTATGTTTTACTTAATGCAACTGCTTCAAAACAGACTCTGAGAGAGCATTTTTGCATGAATTCAGAATCCTATAGGTATAAAACATACCTAATATAGGTTAAACAGTGCTTGAATTAAAGCAAATAGTAAAATCTAGGAGTTGTGCTTTCTTAGTCCATGAAGCTGACAAATATGAAGCTGTAGAGAAAATTTTAAAGATGAAATTAAGTCTAGCAATTTTATTATTAGCTTCACAGAGAAACATTTTAATGAAGTTAAATAATGCAGTGAAATACTTCAAATGTTAAAATGTAAAGGTATCAAGCACTGTGCAGTGAAGGGCTCTGTTATGAGATCAGTGTTTTTCTTGCTTCATTTTGATGCTTCTGTTACACACACACCCTGAAGAGCCTGTTCTTCAGCCATGCATATAATCTTTTACCTTTAGTTTTTCTGATTAAACAAATTCATATGCTATGAAGGCAATTTTCTAACTTCTAGCATTGTAAATAGTTAATTTGAAAAATCCAACATTTAGGGATTGAGCAATAGAATCACAACCACTAAATAGAAAAAAAAAACTTTAGAATTTAAAACCTCACTCTATTTCAAACTATCTGAAAATATTATAAGGGTTGTGAAGACAGGAATTGTGTCTTGAACTTTAGGTGTTATTGCAGCACCTAGCATTATGTTTAGCATGTACTTAGAGTTAAATGTTTAGGGATAGAAAATTACGTTTTGGTTTATGTATAGTGCAAAACACTTCTGAGGATAATACCACTGCTAAGAATATACTTGAAGTTTAATGTAATTTGGTGAATGTTTAAGAAAACAACTCAAGACTGCCTATGTAGCAGTGATCAGAAAAGATTAAAAAACATCCCTTGGACTATCCTTCATTACATATTCAGGATGATAATATTAATTTATTTAAAATGATATTTAATGACAAATTATGTCTGGGAAGTCTGATGAACAAATCCCAGGCAATGGCTTACTTCTGTCCTTTTATTTGTATATCTTGATAAATGAGACATGAATTTTTAAAATCTTGCTTCAAATATTTCTAATTACTTAATGCTGATAGCTAAGAAGATAACTTCTACTAATGAAGGTAATTAATAAAGCATTCTAACTAAGAAAACTTGAAATAGCTAGATTAAGGAAAAGGGTAAAGCCACTGGCTCAAACTTCGAAAAAATATGGGTAAAATCTTAAGACATTTTCCTTGTGTTAAAACAGGTATGTTTTCTGAAGCCATATAATTTATGTTTTTTAGGTCCTATTGACATTAGGTCCTCCAATAATTCATTCCTCAAAGTCAGACATTAATGAACCATAAAAATTCGTTTTTTAGTTTTTTGGTTTGCTTTTGTTTTTGAGACAGAGTCTCACTCTGTCACCCAGGCTGGAGTGTAGTGGCGTGATCTCAGCTCACTGCAACCTCCACCTCCCGGGTTCAAACAATTCTCTGTGTCAGCCTCCCAAGTAGCTGGGACTACAGGCATGTGCCCAGCTAATTTTTGTATTTTTAGTAGAGACGGGGTTTCACCATGTTGGCCAGGATGTTCTTGAACTCTAGACCTCGTGATCTGCCTGCCTCGGCCTCCCAAAGTGCTGGGATTACAAGGGTGAGCTACCGCTCCTGGTCTTTAGTTTTTATATTTATAAATCATGGCTATATCTTTATTTTTCAATTTATCTAAGAAGATATATGGGAAACGAAATCACATATTTGCAGCTATGTTTCTTTCCTTCTTTCTTTTTCTTCTATTTTTTTCACTCTGAGTTCCTCAGTTGCCATTTCTTTAAAAATATGAGATGTTTTTCCTGCTTTGATGAGAGATTTTTCTCTGACAGTATTGGCGGTGGAGGTCTATAGCAACATTCAAAGAGGACGTGGATAAGGAGAGGTATTCTTTATTTCACCAACTAATGAGCGACTTCTCAGATATTCAGCCAAACTGACCCCTGTTTCCTCAACTCACGAGTTATTCTTTTCTCTGACCTTTTCAGTTAGTAGTCAACAATACTAGCTGTGATGCACTTCTGCTGGCTTCCTAATTCAGGGCAAGCTGTCCTCACTGAGCCAGGGAAGGGCTCTGGGTGCACAATCGCTGAAAGGATGCCAGTGCACATGGATGCCATTTGTCTCTATTGCATTCCCCATCTTGAATATACTTTCTGAAACCCTTAGTCAAATTTAGCACCATTCATGATCAGGGCAACAAAACCACATGTGGAATTCCTAATATGAAATTTGTGATTTTTCAAATAAATCCTGGATTAATAACTACCTATACATGATTAATAAAGAGAATGCTAACGAATAATGAAAGCAGACAAGCAGGAAGCATTTTTAAACTCTGTGACTAAATAGTTTCAAGCATTTTAGCAACATTTGTCTATATACCAGTAAATGGAGCGCTAATTATAAATCATTCTTATTTATGCATTAAAGCAGTTATTAAATATATGCAGTATTAGAATTTCATTCTTGGAAAGGTTTCTGTTTGTTTTTCCACCAATTTATATTATTCTCCTTTACATTTTGCCAAAGCCATTCATATCTCTATATATTTTTAATAGGCAGAATTGGAAAAGTATAAAGTTTTCAGATGTGAGGAATTGCCATATGAAATTATGATGTAAATATTTGTACCATCTTAGCTCTACAGTCAAACAAAATCCGGATTTGAGTCTCACCTGTACCACCTACTAGTTGAATAAACTCCAATAAGTTACATAATCTCCTTCGGCTTCAGTTCCCTATCAGTAAAATGATTATGGTTAACTCCTGGGATCATAGCCAGAGGTAAAGAAATCATAAGTGTTCAAAATTATTGGCAGCTTCTATCATAACCATTATCCCATCTGCACAAAATCAGTTCTTGCTTGTATGGGTGTGCTACCATGAAAATGTACTGTTTTCAGATGTGCCATGTCCCCAGCAGGAGGAAGGCAGCATTGCTTGCACACATCCACTCTTCAGTTGCTGCAGGAGGTAGAAAGGCCTGCCAGCTGCAGAGGAGGATTCTAAGCAACAGAAGAGAACGGTCTTTGGTGAATGGAGTGGCACCCATGCACCCTGTCCTGTAGACCTGCATTCATGGGCAACTGCACTCTCCCTCAGCTACAGTAAGAGCCCTCATAACTAGAACAGAGCTGTAAATTTGCTGACTAAAGGAAAGCAAGAAAGGAAATTTAAACAGCTGCTACCAGCACGCCGGAGCACATTAAATAGGCAATTTATGTATTAGGTCAAAGTGAAGCACATTTCTTTTAAAAAACAGATTTCTGGAGGAAATTGGCACCGGACACATAAGCATTCTAATAAAAAGATATTCTTCTCAAAAAATTATGGGATAAAATCATTCCATTGTTTGACCTTTCCCCTTAAACAGTGATTTAGTATGTTCAAACCTGAATAAAAATTGCATTAGAAGCTAGCTCAGTTTTTCTCACACAGCGATTTTCATTTCTGAAGCTGGCACCTGTAATAAATGAGAAATATGTTGAAGGGGCCTGTGTACTCGAAGAGCTGTAATGGACGCTCAGTTCCTCATAAGCTGGACTTCTTCGCAGACAGAAAAGTATTTGACTGTTGCTACTTTTACCGTTGGAGGATTTCTATTTTTAAGTTTGTTGTTATGACCCTCACTCATATTCACTTTTACAAAACAAGGATTCTGGAGTCAGACCACGCAGTCACAGTGGGGTGGCGGGTGGGAGTAGAAAATGTTTTCTTTCTTTTTCCTTCCTCCTTTTGATTCCATTAGATACCCAAACAAGAAGAGAAAGAAAAGAAAAGCCGATCAGGAATCATGCCTAACTCTGCAGAACAATGCCCTGAAAATACTGATGGTACCCCATATCTAAGCCAACTAAACTTGTATTTACATAGGAAATTAATCCATCAGAAAATATTCAAAGCCAAGAGAAAGTGCGTATTTGGAGAACTGGTCAAATGTACATGGAATAAGTTGTTTATTTCATTTTCTTCACTCAGCACTTTGAATTAAATACCCACATCCCCTTCCGGGATCTTTCTCAGAGCCCAGAAGACTAGTTCTCATCCCCCACCTGCCACTAACTAATGATAGTACTTTGATCCATCAATGTAACCTTTCCTGGGCCCAGACTACCAAATTTGAATAAAAAGCTTGGAGAAGAGGTTTTTGAAAAGAAGAAGGAATCCTAGAATAATAGTGGAGCCAGGTATTAAATGAATATTTAAATAAATTCAGAGGAACCTTTGTAAGCTATAAAAGTCTATGCTATGAAAAGTTCAAAATATTGTTATAAGAAATTTGGTACACTGCAGAGAACAAACAAGCTTTACGTTTTATTAATGCATAGAAAAACCAAGAGGCTGGTAATGTTTTCATATTCAATATTTATCAGTTCAGAGTTGGGGAAAAGTTAAGTTTTATATCAAGTATGAAGTATGTTATATGCAAACTATGTTATATGTAGTGCATTTCCTCTGAAAAGATGAGTATACATTCAAATGACAGCTGCGCATCTCAATTTAACAAATGTGAGGTATTGGAGCAAGGTTGCTTGCCCCAGGGGGTTTCAGAAAGCGGTAGATTTCTGCTCTGTGTTGATGGACCACACTGCTGTTTCTTCATTTCTGTGTCTTTGCATCGCTCCCTGCTAGGATGAGTTACTTCACATTGCTGGGTTACATTTTCCTGATCTGCGTATTTGTCACACAGGGTTGTTGTGAGGATTAACCAATATGATGGAGGCACAGTGCCTACTGCATGTTGCCTGGCATCTAGCAGGTCCCCAATAGTTTCAGCCGTTTTGGAGGGTAAGGTGTGGGCACGTGGAGAGATGCAGCACCGTTCAGCCTGCCCACTGTCTCCCAGCCTGGTGACCGCAGACGCAGGGAAAAAATGGTAGCACAGACGGAGGTCTAAACTGAAAAGGAAGGTGCTGAAAGGCAGCCACACTTCTACCTGGCGGACATATGAGAAGGGCATGGAAGGGCAAGGGGCATGAGAACAGGAGCTGGTGGCACTCAGGCAGTGACGCAGAAGCAGACCCTGACCTCTCCAGGCAGTGGCCCTCTCTGGCTGGCAACAGGCAGTCCACTTGAGGGGAGCAGCCCCACACCGTTTCCGCCGGACTGCTGAGGCTGCCAAGGTCTCAACTACTATGCTTTGATTGTTTTTAATTTTACTTTCTTTTGGTAATGAAATATATGGAATTTCTGTTATTCTCTGAAATCATAACCATAGTGAAGTTAATACCTGGAAGGTTTTTTCCATGTTTCTCCACGGTTGGGCTTTCATTTGTCACACTCTCTTGAGAAATGCTTGCTTGCTGCATCTCAGGAGAGGCAAGGCCCACACCACTCTTGCATGAGGAAGAGAAAAGGATGAGAAATGGAAGCCAAGTTTCTGCCCTGCTTAGACTTCTAAGACTTCTCAGACTCTTCTGTTTACAAAATGAAGAAAACACCTCCTCCGCCTTACAAAGATGGGGGAATTACACTTGCGAGAGCACTATGAAAATCTTTAAGCATAGAAACAAAGCAAATGAAAGGCATCATGATTAAACAGATGTCGAAGGACATTATGAAATGGCAGTCTGTGTCCAAGAGAAACCTCTAGGTCCTATTAGGCCTATCTTCATCTAAGCCTACTGTCTGTAAATTTTCTTCACATAATTTAGATAATAGCATCTTCCTTTCTTCTTCACAGAGCATTTTATGTTGGGGGTAAAGTTTGAAAACTCTCAAGGCCTTGCTTTACACATTGAAAGTAATTTTTAAAATTGCAAAAAATTTTACTCCTTGCTTTTAATGAGCTAATAGCATAATCAGTGAGGTAAGACAAATATGATTAATTACGCACAATGTAGGCCTGGTAAAGAACCTAGCAAAAGAAAATACTGCTGAAGTTCAGAGGAGAGAGAGATCACAACTAACTACTAGGAACAGACAAATGGACAGGCAATTATCTGAGGGCAATAGTTGCTTAAACGTGTGACTGTATTAAGGGGATAACAGATTACCCTGCTTGGCCTCAGCAGAGAACAAAAGAAATCAAATAAAACAAAGCAGGCAATCCTATCACAACACAATACCTGGCATACTAATATGATGAGAATAAGACAATTCTACACAGTTATTATGCTCACTTTAGGAAACACGGGGAAATAGTATCTCATTTAAGATCTCAAAAGTGAGTGGCAGCAGAGGAAATCAGAACTCAGGGGTCCTGATGGCAACCCTGGCTCTGAGTATTTCACAAAAGTAAAGCATTTCTATCTGTAAAATGAGCAGAGAGTGGCCGAAGTTTACTTGTTACATAAAAGTTAATATTTCCATACAATAAACCATAACATGTTTGATAAGAAGTAATGGCATTATGTAATTAGCATAAATCTGAATGAAAATGACTGTGATAATTATTTGTTAAAATTACACAGGACAAATTATAGCATTTTAGATTCTCAGATGTCACTTCTAAAAGTCTTTGGGCATACAAAGATAAAGAAGTACATATCTTTTCATTCAAGACATAAAAAAACAGAAAGGAGAGAAACACAGTCAGTGATTTGATGACAATACACCTTTGCTTTAGAATTCACTATATAGGAAAAAATCTTTGTAATTTTCCTAGTGAAAATGAATTGCATTTAATTAAAAATATGCTAGTAAATGCATGCACCTAGAGTGTCTGGATGATTACAATCTGAAAACAAAAGTACCATGCTTCAATAGTTTATTACATGTCTGATGGAAGTTCAAAATTTTAGTAGGCTCAAAATATTCTTTACACTGCATCATTGGGTTTCTTTTTAGTTATAATACTCATGTAAATTACGCTTTAACTTGCACATGCTGGATATAGTATGATAGGAAATGGTGGGTCAAAATGAAGCAGCTGTTTCCATAATATCTCACTGGGCTAATGGGATCGGGCATGTCCTATGAAGGGTTGATTAATTAAGAAAAGGGACGACATAAGTTATGGTGCAGTTTCAACAAATTTGAGCCAATCTGCAACGCCCATGTTGAAAAGAAAACCATTATTTCACAAAATACATTTAAAATAGTGAATTACTTTACCAAGTTATATTTGTTTTCATCATTTTAAAACTTGTATTCAATACCAGACATACTTTGTGTGAAATCAAGGACCATTACCTATTTGGGGAAGCATTTAATAATTTATTTTTCTTTTTTTTTTTTTTTCATTAAATGAATCCCTGTCAAAGAGTTTCTCTTCAAAAGATAATGAGAATACGTGTTTAATTTTGGAAAGCTCTGATGTTATTGGTTCTACATAGATTGTGTACATTTTCCTTGTAAAATCTCTGTACTTAGAACTGCATGTGAACTGAGCTATCACAGTTGCATTTTTTGAAACTTGTCATCCAACTTGAATAGAGGACCATTCTGCAGAGCCCCACTACTAACCTCTGGGTCTTCCTCCAGTCACTAGGTTTCTGTGAGCAGATACTGTATACTGGTAAATACATAGCCCTCCTACCAGTAAGGCAAATCAATGACAACACTAAAGTAACCTAGCAGAAATGCAGTAATGTGAGTTTACTAAATGGCTACTTTGGAAGCCCCAAATATTTATTCTACATACAGTGACTTTTAGAGAAAAAGGGGTTCTGCCACAATTTTTATCATTGCCAATGTGGACACAAACATGATTTAGATGAAGTATTCAAAAGATTGCATTTCCCCACGCTCACCCCCTTCACACACATTTAGTCTTTGTCCAGTTAAAGATGAAAGAAGGTAATGCTTTGATCCTCATCACATTTTTGTTCTTTACTAATAAAGGTATTCGATATGTCATTTGTAGCTAGAAGCTTATTGAATAAAATATATGAAGAAAAAAATGCAAAACTACAATTTCTTCCCTGAGATAATCTTGGAGCTCTTTCAGGAGTTTCCAATTCTTGATAGCACTTTCTCCAAGATTTCGAGGATTAAAAAAAAAAAAAAAACTCACTCTAAAAGTAAGTGCCCAAATGCACCCACCCTAGAACAAGTTCCCCCCTCATTGAGGAACCTGCTGTTCTCAGGTTGTGTCATATGCCCTGTGGATTTATGCTCACGCAGTAGGAAAAAAAAAGGGATGTGTTTTAAGGTACCATTATAGGAAGAACCAGATGACTTTAGGGAATGATCCTCAAGGAATTACTTGAGGGAAAAGTATCTGGATTTGCCCCTCTCAGTGTTCCCAGCCATGGGATGGCATTGTTTGAAAACAGACAAAACAAACAACACCAACTTCCTGGGACTGAAATCCTTTGTATGTGTTGTTGTTTGCAGTGCATGCCAAGACATTCATGAGCACCAGAGCCAAGCTGGCGAGCTAATTAAATATATATATGTATATGTTTAAAACAGCCTAATAAGGAGCGTTGGAAATCTTCAAGATGAGCGAATATCTTATAACTTCTTCCGCAGGTGCGAGGATAGCTACAAGCCATGGACTTTCTGTCCTGCTTCTTGTTTGTGGCTTTGTGAAGGGTGCTTTGCTTTAATCTAAAGTGCTGACTTTTTTCCAATATCACTTTCTCTTCTTAAAGCAAAGAGCAAATCGCCTGTAAAATCTACGGAGCGGACAGCAAAGTTGACCCTAAACTCCAAGCACCACCCTGCACCCACTGTACTCTAATTCACTACACAAGGAGCGCCTGCTTCCGGAAGCATAAATGAAGAGGCTATCACATGCTTTGTTGATCATATTTTCTTTGGCAAAACACTGATCTTTTATTTTAAGAGAATTAGTGTGAAGCGATAGAACGTTTTCTAATAGCAAGATCTATTTTTTTCCCTTTTCTTTTGGCGACTAAAATCATCTCACTGACTACTCGAGGGTTGGCCTGAATGTCATCAGGATAGGGAATATTTACTATGGATATCACTGATTTCCTACTAAAGGATCCAGTATCTTCAGGAAGCAAACAGAGATCGAAAGGCTACAGAACAGAAGCTATCATCAAACAAAACCCCCTTTTTAGGGCAGGAACAAAACTATCAACACTGCAAGTCAACAAGGAGGACATTACTTTAAATAAGGAATAACACGAGAGAAATTTTTTTTATTTTCCCCTTTTTTCTTGGATTTTTCTTCTTTTTCTTGATTACAGTTCTTGTTCAATGGTGGCAAGTGCTGGTTATGGCCAATCTCCGTCAATCCTAGGAGGTTTATAAAACTACATTTTGAGTGTTCTATATTTCAATGTATTTTAATTCATTTTGCAATTCCTGTATATGCAAACCTGACAAATTCTGTAAATTGCTTATAGTATATGTGCTATAACTTCAAAGTAGATGTACTGCGACCCTCATGCAAGCTAATTTTTATCATTATATATATAAATATATACTTAAGAATATCTACGTGTTGGGCCACTGACCAACTTTTTTTGACCAAGTGTTTGTTTTTCGTTGATAATTCATACACTGCGTGAATTTTGTAATCCATTGTTTCACTTCCACAGGTTTGACAGCTGCAGATGGTCTCTGTTGTCCTCTGCTTCATTCTGGAAAGTGCATATTCAAAATTGTATCAGTCTCTGATCGATTAATTAATTTTGTTACGTCTGTGCTAAGTTAGAATTTGCTATGTTCCTTTATACATGGGATAAAGGTTTATTGAGGTTTGAGAGTCTCTTGACTCGGAAGAATGTACACTCTCTGGTTTTGACAGCTATTTCTGTATTATCATCATTATACTCTTGTCAAATAGAAATGTTACTTCTAGAAAATTTGCCTTGGAGGTGAATGTGGGGAAGGTGAAGCTCTCACCGTAATTCCCAAAATTCATGTTAGAACATTTCTTGCTATGGCTAAAAATGCTGCTTCCTTTGACCTTTATGAATTTCTGTACCTTTGTCATTCTGTTATTTGCTGCTAATTATATTTTAATGTCTCCTAATTAAAAATTAAAATTTGGTTGTTGGCTAAATACAATATGCAAAAGATGATGGCAGGTCCCTGACTAAATAAGATTAATGTGTTCAGTTTTCACTGGTTAAGTGAATTATAATTTTAAATATTCCATTCTTATTTTTGGCTTTATGATAATTCAGACTATTTTATTTTGAACCTGTTTTCTACTCTGGCAAAGAAAGATAGGCAGAACTATTAAAGTGTTCCATATACATTACGGAATAGATATAGCTTGAGAGATAAATGACCTAAGTTTTCCTTCCAGAGAGATTCTTCCATTTTCTCTCATTACAAAACCAGAAGATCAGCTATGTGGGGCCATCAGCTCCCAGCCTAAGGTCCTATAACCCGAAGTTTGAAGGCAATCAGTACCTCTGCTTTTCAAAGGTAAATGCATTCATTTTCTTTGATTCAGTTATAAGCAAGTATATATTTTCATAATATTCTTGACATTACCTGAGAAATAATATTTCATGCTAAATCTTTTACTGCCATTTTTCTCATTCATTTGGTTTATCATTTCAGTTTAATGAGAAAACTTAATAAAGGTTTTGATTGCACTATTTTATTAATCTAGAAATGTATTTTCTTTCAAAGTTTAATACTTAAAAATGCATAAAATAATGGTACGATAAATACCATCTATTAAGTTTATCTGGGCCTTAAAGATTGCATATATTAAAGCATAAGTATACTGTTTCAAATTCAGTCAAATTGGGAAAAATCTACATGTAATGTACTTTTACTCAAAATTTAGGTCATGAGATTGGTCATTTCTAAAGCAACAAAGACTTGTACCTGTATCAGCAATGTTTGCCATGCTCATAATCAAAGACATATGCTAGTTTGGAATGAGCTACTGGCTCATTGTATCAGTGTCCAAAATAATGAAGATTTATCTGTCACTGTGCCACCAAGAGTCCAACTCACTGGCCATTTTGAGAAAGAACATGGCGCACTATTTGCTTCAAACTTAAAAAGTTAATATGGAACCTTAAAAACTGGAACAGAAACTAAAACAAATTAAGGAGATCTTTCAGAGATTTTAACCTTATATTTTGTCTCTGCAACTATAACTTTGTAAATAACCATAACTATGAATATGAACAAAGATTTAAAAATAAGTTAGCAGACATTCTCAACCTTGTTTCCAAGATTATGTAATGTTTATCATGAGAGAATCCTAAAATATTAAAATTGCTTTCTTGAATTTAAGTTGAATGCTTTTGTTCTTTCTTAAAGACTTATAAATTGCTTGCAACAAAATAATGCAAATGAAAACAGATGAGCCTAAAATAATAAAATAAGATAAAAATTATTTAAAGCAAAAGCCGCTAGACGGGGTTAGTAAATAAGCTTAGTGGAGTTTGTGAACCCACTGAAATTCCATGTATATTTTTGCAAATCTGTTTTATGGAGATGGTCTTTCATATGGCCAATCAATTCATTGATTCTGAGTGATTTGATTATGATTTGCTGGCCTAAAAGAAGAATGTTTAGATGATTTTGAGCATCTAAGAAAACCTAATTATCATTTTGAACTGGTTTGCCTTAAAGTTCTTGAATATAATTTAGGAAGATATGCTAAGGCACACATATGTGTGGGTGAGTGCAGGGGGGACAAAAAAACGCATTTTTAAGTTCAGAAAAAAAATTATTGCAATTTGTTAACAGCATGGACTAATGATACAGGAGGATGTTGGCTGAATTTTCAGGAATAGTAATGTAATTTTGCAATGGATACGTAGATGCCATTCAAATAAATGGTTCTGTTATTTATCCTATATTTTTTTAAAGTGAAAATAGTAAACATAACTTAGTTTGTATAAGAAAAAATAATTGCAGGAGGTCAATGCAACCTGTCTGAGGTAACACATAAAATTCTGATGATTATATTTTGGAGTTGAGACTATGAAGCTAAAAAAATATGTGTGCACATAATTTCAAACATTAGGCCCAAGTAATTTTATTTTCAGAACTGCTCATTAATTATGGGAGCACTCAGTGTTTCAGGAAGTGTTAAGACTTCAGGGTTTCAGCAATGAAATTGATAAGGCTCTTCCCTAGATCTAGGGAGAGATAAGACAATAAACATTCAAAAGCAAGAACATGTAAGATACTGATACATTCTAAGAAGAAAACCCAATAGGATGATACACAGGGGTGTGACCCTGTATCTCAGGGAGGTCAGAGGAGGCTGCTCCGAGGAGGTGACATTTATACAAATCTGAATGATAGGAAGCCGGGCAAGAGATCTGGGAGCCAAGCCTTCCAGGGAAAGGGAAGGACTTGTGGAAAACCCCAGAGGCGAAGTCCATCTAGGCTTGCTCAAGGTCGAGAAAGAGGATAAGAGCATTAAGTGTGGGGAGAGTGGGGAGAGGCAAGATCATCAGGCAAGGGCGCCTTAGACAAGACCACGCCAAGGGGAGGGCACAGGACAGAGCAGGAGTGTGTGGAAATTCCAACATGAATGACTTGCAAAATCAGGACACAGGCTCCCTCCCCAGCCTGACCTCTTCTGGTGCTTAACTAACTTGTTAGCAAAACTCCTTGGGGCACAGCACTGAGTCTTCCAGCCAGGCTGCCCCTTTGTATTGACATTGCAGGGATACAGGAGGCAGTAGAGACTAACTTTCTAGAGTTACAATGTCTCTCGAATTACTAGAGACATTCTATGCTGATTTACAATTGATCTGGCAAAGATAGATAGGCAGAACTATTAAAGTGTTCAATTTCCTTCCAGAGAGATTCCTCCATGTTCTCTCATTACAAAACCAGAAAATCAGTTATATAGGGCCATCAGCTCCCAGCCTAAGGTCCTATAACCCGAAGCTTGAAGGCAATCAGTACTTCTGCTTTACAGTTGATCACTTTGAGGGGCCAAAGCAAAGAGTGAAAGATTGGGACCACTTTGAGTGGACGTGGCACTGAACTCGTTGTAATAACTACAAATGCAATTCAAAATAAAAGCATGAGTATATAAATTGAAAGGGTAGGTGGACAGAAAGAAGAGACTGACTCCTAGACAGGTGCTGAGAAAGCAGTGTAATTAAAAAGGTAAAGAAAGAAGCTACAATATGTATACCACACACGTTATCAGATATTCAAAAAACTAGATCTTAGACCCCACAATACAAACCCTAGAGGACAAATTACAGTCTTGTCAGGGAAAAATATTGTGATAAAATCATTGCATACTTAGCTATGTTTTCATTGTTAAAGAAATAAACAGACCATTTTGAGGTAGTTAAAGCTCAGAGGAGAATAGCATGTATTTACTCGTCTTGAAATCTATGTTGGCTTTATGCCCCAGCTAAGATAGGAATCAAAGGTGAGGTTGAAAATAAATAGGCATAATATAAACTGTCCACCAGATTGTGTTAAATCTAAAGAATGGTTCAGTATTTTATTGTATCTCACTGTATGTCAAAAGAAACAAAAGTTTCATAAAATACCCTTATTTTGTATATGCAGTGCATTATAATATTTTCTATTTTGTTCTGTCTCTTTTTTTGTTCATGCTTGACACAAAACATTAAATTGGTTTCGCAACCTACAATTTAACATAAAAATCACAGATGTATTTATTCCAAAATAGAATACTAACAGCAAACATAATTGAGAATATATCATAGAAAATGATAACTTTAGTTTTACACTATTATGTTATTAAAAGCCAGGAAGTCAGAAATGATTCAAAGAAGAAAAAATGCATTATTTGCCCCCTGCTATAAGTGGTTGTGACTCTGGTTGGCATTGGGAGGCGATGGGGCTGATTTTCATGTCTGTGGTCCTTGCCTGTTGTTTCGGGTTTCTTTCTTTCTTTTCTGGCTTATCATCCTCTGAACTCCTTCCTATTTTGAGTTATCCCCAACCCCTAGTGACAACTCATGGGGTCTTCCAGAAGACATTTCCTTCTTCAAAGCTTGAAGAACGCACTGGAGGATAGCATGCCAGCCCGTGAGTCCACCTGTGCTATCCCCAGTACCCAGAGAGTGAGCAGACTTTGATGAAGTTCTGAGTAATCACTAATCTGACCAACTTTGAATGGTACATGGCCCATGGGGCTACTAGGGAAGAAAGAGAAGGACAACCTTCTTGAATATACGCTTGATTTGTATAACCTCATAAAAATGGTTCTTCAGTTCTTGAAAGCAGAGTTATGGACCACCACAATAAAGTCACACCCCCTGATCTAAACCCACCAGCAGAGTTTATAAGCCTAGAGCACCATAACTGAAGAGTGCATTGGCCCCAACGATAATATGTCCTGTGTGTACTGGGAGTATTACTCTCAGCCTCCCACAGAGAGAGGCCTTTTGGAGACTATTAGAGAAAAAAAATACACCTCACCATGTGACCAGACAGTGGCTCAGAACTAATACTATATCTTGGGGTCACTAAGGTGCCTTAGTCAAAGATTTAGGCGGCAAGTACTTAGACCCCCTTAAGCCCTAGGAGACCACTATACCCACGTGTAATATTTCTGCCGCTTCTAAACATACAGTTGAAAGGTATACCTTAAAGATGGAAAAAAGTGTGCATTGGTTCTCTGTCCTGTAAAGGCTGTAATTTTATGAAAGGACCAGGAATTTCTCCTCTTTACCAAAATAGTAAAAAGCAGTGTCTTGTCCCTGGAGGAAACGTGGCTCTCCCTCTTTCTTTGGTAGTACCCGGGGCAGCGGAGTCCTCACTCTGGGCCACCACAGACTTGCTTCCATGCTGAGCACAGTGGTTGCTGCTGGTCCTCATGTGGGCTACTTACCGGAGCAAATTAGCAGAGTTCCTGGCTCCTGTCCTGTAGTCTATAATTTGGTAATTTCCTACCTTACTGCAGTTAGAATTTTAGAAAAAGGTATCTGGCTTGTTTTTTGTTGTTTTCTATTTGTTTACCTGGAAGGGATGGAAGTACCTTTACATTATAATTTTGCCTCCAAGTTGCATTGATTTTCCAGATCTGAGCCATAATTTAGTCAGCCTGACCATCCCCTATGATGTCCTATTGATGAGATCTGGAGATCAGGAAGAAGCAGCACCTTAGAGGCCTTTATGTATTTATATACACACTCAACAGGATGGAAAAACTTTGTAAAATATGTGAAGCCATGGATGGCTCCAAACATATCTTTAAACATTCAAGGAAGTAATAATTCCAGTCTTTCACCAACTATTGCAGTCAATAGAAAGACAAGGAATGCTCTCCAATACATTTTATAAGGCAAGCATTACCTTGCTAGAGGGTCTGACCGTGACTGTGAGAGAAAAGGCCATTACAGGTTAATCTAACTCATGGATGTAGGAGCAAAAATCATCCATAGAATAATGGCAGAACAAACCCAGCAATATACAATATATCACTTGAAATAAACATGGTTATTTGCATTTCAGGAATGCAAAGTTGGAAAAACCAACAATAAAATGCTCAACAATCTTAGATTGGATTTCCCCCAGAAGCAGACACTAGATAAGAACATGAGTCGAATCAATTTATTTAGTAGTTTCAGGAACCACCAGTAGAGGAGGATGAAATAGGATTAAAAAAATTTAGGCAGAATGTGTTATCAAACTCGCTACCATGCATGCAACTGGAGTTTACTCCCACAGAGGTTTCAGACAGCATGAAACACACACCTCAGGGTTATCCCCAGACGAAGGAGTATATGGAATATGTAAATACCAGCTCCTGTCAGTCATCGGTTGAGGGTGCTGGCCCTGGGAGGGAAAAAGAAAGTTGGAGGTTGATACCCAGGCACTTCAAGCCTGCCTTATGAGGAGAGAGAACAGTTTTCCGCAGCTTCCAGGACAGTCTTCAGGAGGAGAATTTCAGATGGTGGCAGCTGGAGACTTGCTTACATATTGACATGCTCGATTCACAGAATAAAAGAAAAAAGCATACATAGATCTCAGTAGATGAGGGAAAGGCATTCGATGAAATTCATTATCCATTCATGATTAGAAAACTATAGGAACAGAAAAGCATTCATCTATACCCTGGTAAAGAGTATTTTTTAAAAATGTTAGCAAACATTGTTCTTAATTATGACACATGGAATATTATTCCTTTTATAATCAGAAATGAGGAACAAAACAATGATGCCCATTACCCCACATCTATCTCCCATGTGAAACTGTTCTTAGAATTATTTTACTAATCCACAATTGGGAAGAACATAAATAACAATCATTAATAGTAGAATATATAAGCAAGTAGTATATTCACCAAAAGGAAGACTGGGCAGTAAAGAAAATAAATAAATTAGGTCTATTTACAGCATTATGAATGAATAATTGATGGACTCTTTGAAAAAAATCTAGCAAAGTAAAATCTAAATGAGAAAAGAGTAAATGACAGTACAGCACCTAAATTTTAAGTAAGTAAAGATTCAACATCAAAAGATGTAAAACTAAGGGAGAAAAACCAACATACATAATTGTCAAAAATCAAGTATCCTCACATATTAATTTAAAAACTCTTATTTCAATAAACAGGGAAAAATATCTCAGCAATTTAAAATTTGGGCAAATTATAACTTTTCTTGAAAAACATAGCCAGTATATGAAAATTTTCAGCCTCACTGAAAATAAAAGAAAGGAATTACACCATGACCAT
Organism: Piliocolobus tephrosceles; assembly: GCF_002776525.5. NCBI lineage: Eukaryota > Metazoa > Chordata > Mammalia > Primates > Cercopithecidae > Piliocolobus > Piliocolobus tephrosceles. The sequence continues at coordinate 42,880,645 of NC_045441.1, forward strand.
GATGGACTAAATATTGGTGAAACATCAATTCATAAATTGAAATTCTAATTCTAAAGTGAGGGTATTTGGAGCTGAGGCATTTGAGAAATAATTAGGTCATGAGAGTGGAGTCTATGAAAAGGGATTACTGCTCTTATAAAAGAGAAGCAGAGACCTGCTTCTTCCTTTTTAACCATGTGAGGACACAGTGAGAAGACAGCTGACTATGAACACATGAACCGGAAGCAAATCTTCAGCAAATCTACGAACTTCCCAGCCTGCAGAACCATGGGAAGTCAGTGTTTGATTAAGTCATCCAGTCTATGGTATTCTTATTTTCACAGCCTGAACAAACTAAAACAAAGAGTAATTAATGTTTTGTATATAAAATTCTGAATTTTAGAAAAATGGATGTTCTCAAATATTTTATTTCCAAACAAGAAAGAAATTGTATAAATTATACTCTCAACCTCAGAAGGTAACAATTACCATTTAAATGAACCACAGGATAAGAAGAAAAATAAAGATAAAAACAATAAACTATATAATGGAAAAACTTTAAAGAACAGATATGAGAAAGTTGTTGGACAAATAATAGCAAAATAAGTAAAACTCTGGGTAATAAATTGAATAAAAAAATGGAAGAAATAAATTTTTAAGACTTATAAGAAGAGATCAGCCAGGCGCGGTGGCTCATGCCTATAATCCCAGCACTTTGGGAGACTGAGGCGGGCGGATCATGAGGTCAGGAGATCGAGACCATCCTGGCCAGCATGATGAATCCCCGTCTCTACTAAAAATACAAAAATTAGCTGGGTGTGGTGGTGTGTGCCTGTAATTCCAGCTACTTGAGAGGCTGAAGCAGGAGAATCACTTGAACTCAGAGGTGGAGCTTGCAGTGAGCCAAGATCGCGCCATTTCACTCCAGCCTAACGACAGAGCAAGACTCCATCTCAGGAAAAAAAAAAAAAAAAGAAAGAAAGAAAGAGATGAAACATGAAAAGACTACACAAGAATATAAGTTACATGTCATGATACTCTACAGCATATTCAGTAGCATATAAAGCTTAAAATGGCTTAAAAGGGAGTAATCGCTACTTTCAGTTAAACGAAACTAGTGCTTTCACTTGGTAGACGCATGCTTTCGTTGGAACCAAAGGTAGTAGAGCTTGATGGAGGAAGAAGATAAATATTCTGTGAGTGAGAAATCTTGTGTAACAGTGGAGGAAACACTCCCAGTTGGTTCTTGATTCCTGGACCCATATATTCAAGCTTTGGAAAAATCAGCACCCCATATCAGATGCTGATTCAAATCATCTACTATCTTTAGGACAGTGCTTCTTTTTTTCTGGGTGTTGGTTCCAATTAGGGTATAGCTAAGTGCTAAGTCTTCCCGAGGCCAGGCCATTTGTTTCACTAGGTTAGCTGCTTCTGGGTGAGAAGGAGGCTAAGTGTAGCATGGTGAGTCTTCTGGGACTGAGTCCTTCAACATGTGTCCTCTGTGCAATAAGCACATTAATCAGAGGCAATGTTGGAATAATAGTGCCGGCAAAAGCACAACTACAGAGAGGAAAACCCACATGCAGAAAAAGCCTGTGTGTTCCCAAGCAAAGGCCCACCCCCTCCCTGATGGAGAGAATCCAGTGTCACCAACTGAATACCAGAGCATCCTGGGAATGTGGGGGTCTCAGCGCCAGTTTCTACAATCAGCAAATTGGTCACTCAACAGCTGTAGCAACTGAAACAACCCCTGTGTGGCGGAGCCCCAGGCATTGAGCCCAAGCATATGTATACACTTAAAATACGATGAAGTTAGGTAAGATAGTACAAGACTTCAATACACTAGAAAAATAGAAATCACCTCCACAGACAATAAATGGTATTCGATAACATTTAAAATATTTTTAAAATAACCTTATAAACTTGAATTTGAAAGACACTTTCTCAATAAAACAAATTAAGTCTATTTAAAACTAACAAACCACATTTTTAACATTTAAACACTACAAACACTTCTATTAAGCTTAGAAACAACCAGAATCTCTGCTATTAATGTTTAATATTTAATATTGATCTAATAATCTAGTGAGCACAAAAGAGAGAAACAAGAAACAAAAACTGGAAAGAGTATAATCATTACAATTGGAATGTAATATAATTATCTGCTGAAAGCCACAACAGAATAAACTGACTTTTTTAGGGTTAGTAATTGACTCTAGTATGGTAAAAGATAAAATATTGATATACAAAACAGCATTTCCCTCTATGTTAGTTAGAAAAAACATAATGGAAATGGAAATACATTCACAATAAGAACACACACACATAAATTTAACAAGAACAACAATGTCAAGAAATACGTTATACCTAAATGAAGAAAACAAAACAAAGCAAAATACTGAGGGCACAAAGGAAGACTAATTATAGGAAAATTATACACTATTTCAGAATGAGTCTCTATAAAGATAACAATCCTTCCTAAAGTCATGCATCTCCAAATATATCCTAAATAGTTTTTGTGGAGTTTTTCTTTTTTGGAATTTTGCCAAATTACTTTAAGCTTGATCTTAGAGAAGAAATGAAGGAAAATAGCCAAAGAAGATTTTTAAAGATAAATGAATGGAGAGTTAACCACCAAGATAATGAAAGTACAATAATTAAAAGATTGTGGTGCAGTTCCAACAATTGACAGGAAGATGAATGAAACACATCCAATGGTCTAGAAAGTGCTTGATTATATTTAAATAATACTACATGATAAAGGTGAGATGGACAGGAACTGGGAAGGTGGGGTATTCAATGATTATGATTTGATTAAAAAGGCAGTTGAATAGTCCCTATTCACCACAAATGCATGAACATTCTAGAGGATTAGACAATTACATGGAAAAATCAAGACATTCGAAATTGGTGGCAAAAAAAACTTCTAAGTATGAAGCACTGGGAACAAGCAATTACAAGGGAAAGTAATAAACTATGTTGAAACATAAAATTTCTGTAAGAAAACAAAACATTGAAAGACAACAACTTGAAAAAAGGAAAAAAAGAAACACACAGATAAGTGAATTATACCCTTAATATTAACGAGATTATAAATAAGAAAAGAACTAGTTGGAAAATGGGCTAAAGATACATACAGCTACCAGACAAAAGAAAAAAAATATTTAAAATAGGAAGAAAGGGACACAGAAGTGATATAGAGGGAATTAAAATTATAAGAGAATATATAAATCTATGCAAATATATTTGAAAATATAGATATAGTGAGGATATAGGCATTAAATGCTTTTTTCATCCACTCAATACTCTGCAGACATTCACTGCCTAGGTGGTCTGTGATATTTGTCATTATAAAGAAAATGCCTGAAGACAGTCTGAATTTTATCTCAGGGTTGCTCCAATTTTTTTTCTAAAAGCTTTTAGGGTTTTTAATTTTATTCCTTAATGTTAAAAATTGTCGTGAAAATATTTTTTCTCACAAATTATCTATTTAACCTTTATCTAAATATTAGCACTCTCCGCCATTTTTGTTGCTGTAAGATGTGATGGTAGTTTTTTGGCAGCAAAAACTGCCTCCGGGAGCCTGTATACACATACGGCAAAACTATCAAGGATCTGCCTGAGAATGAACGGTTTAGACATTCGCTTTAATCTGCTTTTGCTCAAGTTTCTCAAGTGACTTGCTCAGCATCCAGCACAAAGCAGATGAAAATAAATAATTCCTTCTTTAGTTTCTCTTGATGACAAGATCATTTCATGATTGGTCCAGACTTCCATTTTGGTTTAATCAGCATGCAGTTTCTCTTCTGATATGGTGGGCAAATCCACAATGTGAAAGTATAATGCAATTTATGAAAGAATGACTCAAGTTAATGCAGCACTGAAGCAGGGCATGGGTGAAGGACTGACACTTCCTAAGTCCAAGACTCACTATAAAGCTATTAACAAAATAGACAAATCGATCAATGGAGTGAAAAAGAGAACTCAGAAATACAGCCACACATTTATAGCCTATTGACCTCTGACAAAAGAGCAAAGGTAATACTTTGGAGCAACTATAGTCTTTTTACCCATGGTGCTGGAATAACCAGACACTCAAATGTCAAAAAGAAAAGAAAAGAATCTAGACCTAGACCTTACACCTTTCACAAAAATTCACTCAAAATGGATTGCAATGTAAGACTTGTAAAACTATAACTATAAAGCTCTTAGAAGAAAACTTAGGGAAAATTGCCCTGGATTCGGCAATTTGTTTTTAGATACAATACCAAAAGCATACTCCTTGAAAGAAAAAAAAAGTGATAAGTTGAACTTCATTAAAATTAAAAACTTTTGTGAAAGAAACTATTTTTTAAAAGGTAAAAACAAGCCACATACTAAGAGAAAATATTTTCAAAACTCATATCTGATGAAAGAGTTGTATCCCAAATAAACAGAAAATAATTAAAAATGACTCATTTTAAAAATGGTTAAAGCATCTGAACAGTCATCTTACCAGAGAAAATATGGCATCTTTCCAAAAGAAAATATGATGCCAATGGCAACAGAACCTATGAAAACTGCTCAATATCATATACCACTGGGGAATTCCAAATTAAAACCATGGAATCCACTACATAACTGTGAGAATATCTAAACCCAAAACACTGACACCACCAAATGCTAGTGAAGATGTGGAGCAACAGGAATTTTCATTCAATGCAGGTAGGAATGCAACATGGTACAACCTCTTGGGAAGACAATTTGGCAGTGTCTTAGAAAACTAACATGCCTGTCCAAAACTCTGCACAAAGATGTTTATAGCAGCTTTATTAATAATCACCCAAATTATAAACAACCAAGATGTCCTTCAGTAGATGAACAGATAAACTGTGTTTTGCCAACAATCAAATATTATTCAGTACTAAAAAGAAATTAGCTATCATGTCATGAAAAGACATGGAAGAAACTTAAATGCATATTACTAAGTGAAAGACACCAATCTAAAAAGGCCACATACTGTATGATTCCAAATATATGACATGTCGGCAAAAGCCAAACTATGGAGACAATAAAAAGATCAGTTGTTGCCAAGTGTTGGGGGGAGGGTGGGATAAGTAAGTGAAACACTGGGGATTTTAGCACAGTAAAACTACTCTGTAGGACACCATAATGGTGGACACACAGCATTCCGGCTTTGTCAATACCCACAGAATGGACAACATCAAGTGTGAACCCTAATGTAAAGCATGGCCTTTAGCTGATAATGGTGTGTCAATGTTGGTTCATCAACTTGGTAGGGGATGTTGATAGGAGGGGAGGCTACGCTTGCATGGGGCAGGTGGCATATGGCATATGGAAAGTCTCTGTATTTTCCGCTCAGTTTTACTGTGAACCTAGAAATCAGTACATAAAAGGGATACTTGCACTCACATGCTTATTGCAGCACTATTCAAAACCGCAAAGATAAGGAATCAATCCTAAGTGTCCATTGACAGAAAAGTGGACAAAGAAAATGTGGTCTGTATGCACAAGAGAATAGTATTCTGCCATAAAAAAGAAGGAAATCATGTCATTTGCAGCAACATAGATGGAATTGGAAGTCATTATGTTAAATGAAATAAGCTAGAAAGGCAAATATATAGCATGTTCTCAGAAGTAGGCAATAAAAAAGATGATCTCAGGCAGATACAGAGAATGATGGATACCAGAGTTTGAGAAGGGTGTGTGGGTTGGGGGAATGAAGAGACATTGCTCAGTGGATACAAACATATAGTTAGATAGGCGATATGAGTTCTAATGTCCCATAACAGAGTAGGACCACTATAATTAGCAGGAATGTATTGCATATTTCAAAGTAGCTAGAAGAGAGGACTTGAAATATTTCCAAAGCATAGACATGATAACTACTCAAGGTGCTGGACACCTCAAATATCCTGACTTGATCATTACGCACTATATGCATGTAACAAATACTCACATGTACCCCACATATAGGAAAATATTATGTATGAATTTTGTAAAAGCCTATTAACAAAAAGAAATGTGTTATCAAGTCACAAAAAAGACATGGGGGAACCTTAAATGCATATTACTTGGTGAAATAAGTCAATCTAAAAAGGGTGCAAACTGTATTATTCCAACTATATGACATTCTGGAAAAGCAAAACTATGGAGACTTAGAAGGATTAATGGTTGCCAGGAATTCCTGGGTACAGGGGAAATATGAAGAGGTGAAGCACAGCAGTTTTGTTACAGTGGAACTATTCTGTATGATACTATAATAGTGAGTACATGAAGTACACTTTTAGAACTACACAAGACAAAGTGCGAACCCTAATGTAAACTACAGACTTTAGTTAATAATTACATATCAATATTAGTTTATCAATATTTACAAATGTACACCAGTGCACTGTGGTAATAATAGGAGAAAACGTAGAGGAGAGAGAGTAGAAAGTATGTTAGAGCTCTCTGTACTATCTGTTCAATTTTCTGTAAACCTAAAACTGCTCTAAAAAACAAAAGCTATTAATCTTTTTTTAAAAGGTGACTCTGATGCTGTAAAATATGTCAACACACTTTACCGTGTTTCCAAAAAAATTTGAGACACTCTAACCACTCAGCATGATTGAGGTCAAGGATTTGGACAGGGTTGCGGCAATCACTTTGCTATTACTCTTATGTCTTTAATGTCAGATGCCAATGTCACCAAGTAATTATGAAGTCAATATCTTCAACTAAAAATCAAGACAAATAATAATTATATCTTCACACACTGAGATGCAAAATATACACTAAACCTTATGCTACTAAAAATGTTATGATTATGTTGATTATGCAAAGAAAACTATAATGGAAGCAATGAGCCCTTAAAGTACATCATACACATTTTCTACATGATGCCAAGTTAGGAATTTTTGCTGTAAGATTTCATTCTGTCTGCAAGTCAAATTCAAAGGTTTGAAAATGTGAATCACAGACCTATGGGTGGATGCCAGTGGCCCATTTCATAAGTCTCTCTAAAGTATATCTATCTCTAGCAGTAGTGTAGGCTCTTGGAGTTGAAATGGAGTATAAATACAATGCATGCATATAAAGAAAGAAAGAGGAAACAAGGGAGGAGGGAAGCAAAAGAAAATAAAGGAAAGAATGAAGATTCCTTGATTGAGCTGTGTGTGAAAATGCCTAAATTCCTTGTTTAAGTCTGAGAGAGTTCTGAGTATTCTCCATCCTACAGAATTTCAGGAATCAGAAAGATAGTCAAACTCTTTTGTATCTGACTTATATTTCAAATTTCTCAGAATATCAGAAAGTGTTAGATACAGCACTGGTTGCCTTGAAACTAAGCTCATTTTCCCCAGAACCTCTTGCAGATTTTTCTTAAAGAATCTGTTTTGTATGTATTTGCTTCAGTGACAGTTATGGATAAGGCTGACGTGCCTAAAATATTTTAATGTTCCAAGACAGGAATGCATCAAATGTTTAATAAGAGCCTCACTTCATTTTTAAATTGGCAGCAACAGCACACATTCTCATATTCCCCAGCATTAACACATACCGGTTCCCTTTATTATAGCAACAGCATGGTTGGAATGAAAAGCATTGTCACATCATTTTAGATGTTTATTGTGGTGCAACGTTGCATTTTATTATCTACAGTTTCAGGTAGTGAATGAAAATGATTTATACAAGCTTCTTAAATTATACCTATCTGTAAAAACATGACTATGCTTTTAGTTGACAATGATGCTTCTTTTTGTTACATATTAATTTGATCACCTTTCTTCTTTCTCTTTTATCTTCCTTTTATGCTCTTTCAGGGAGTGAGAGGGTAGAAAAGAGAAACTCATAAATTTGAGAAGAGTGGGTATGGGCATTGGGAAAGAACAGATAAAATTGCAAAAATAGGAGATCCTCTTGGTATCAAACAACAATAAAGATGACCCCAGGAGAACCAATCTTAAAACATGATAGGGAAGAATTCCATCAAAAATCTCTAAAATCAAAATACTAATTATATTGACAGGAAAACTAGAAGAGGTAAAGATACTGATGTCACCATTAAACTCAGCAAAATTAGAATCCAAAATGAATGTTGATGCACTCTAATTCATCTTAGGTCCTGTATTGTTTTCCCACAATATACAGTAGAGAATGCACATATTGAATAGTTTCATGAACTATTGCTATAAGGCATTAACCTATATATTCTTTATAGTATCTACATATTTATTATAAACATCTAACAAATTAAGAAAATGTACACAATTATAATAATACACAAACCATACAATGTAAATAGTTTCCAATGTTAAAGTCACTTAGCTTATTAAATCCACTTGGTAACCAACGAACCCATCCAATGAATGCACAGTATAATTTTGCTCAACACTTTTCAATATCTCCCATGTGTCCATAAAACATAAATTACATAAGTAGGCAATTAGAATTCTTCATGGCCTGGATTCACCCTGTGGTCCTGGCCCCATCCTGTACTGATTCTTCCCAGATACTCTCTGGTTCAACAAAAACCCTATTTACCACACCCCAATGCTCTGCAAGCTGTCATTAGTGACACAACCCAGAAACACATCATTCAAGCCTCAGGATGGTACATCTCAGGCTATTTTTTAAATGTCTCTTCACAAAAAAAAAAAACAAAACAAAACAAAACAAAAAAAAAACTATTCATCCAATTATTTTCAAGAAGTGGCAGATACTATGGGAAAAGGTAATAATGTCCAAAACAGTAAGGTCCATGTATTCTTCAGCACAAAATATGTCATAGGTCTTCATCAATTATATATACAGATAAGTGTTTCAACAGAGGAAATAATCACGAATATAGTCATGTGTCACTTAACTGGGGATATATTCTGAAAAATACATCCTCAGGTGATTTCATCATTGTATGAACATCAGAGAGTGTACTTAACACAAACCTAGCTGGTAGAGCCCACTACACACCTAGGCTATATGGTGTGGCCTATTGCTCCTAGGCTACAAACCTGCACAGCATGCTACTGTCGTGAATACTATAGGCAGTTGTAACATAATAGTAGGTATTTCTGTATATAAACATATCTAAACATAGAAAAGGTACAATAAAAATATAGTATAAAAGATAAAACATGGTACACCAGCATAGGGCACTTACCACTTGAAGGACTGGAAGTTGCTCTGGGTGAGTCAGTGAGTGAGTGATGAGTGAATGGAAAGGCCTTGGACATTACTGTGCACTGCTGTAGACTTTATGATCACTGTATAATTAGGCTACATTCAATTTATAAAGAAATACTTTTTCAATAATAAATTAACTTTAGTTTACTTTTTGTATACAAACTTAAATTTTTTAACTTTTGTAATAACATGTTGCTTAAAATACACATTATATAGGTTTTATATATACATATACATATATGTAAGATTTTCTTTATATACTTATTCTATAAACTTTTTCTATTTAAATTTTTACTTAATTTTTACTTCTTAAATTGTTTTTAATGTCTTACAAACACACACATTAGCCTAGGCCTACAGGGGTCAGGATCATCAATATCACCATCTTCCACCTCCACATCTTGTCCCACTGGAGGGTCTTCAGGGTCAAATAAGTAGAAGTATACTCTAAAATAACAGTAGCTGGGTGCAGTGGCCCACGCCTATAATCCCAGCACTTTGGAAGGCAGAGGCAGGTGGATCACCTGAAGTCAGGAGTTTGAGACCAGCCTGGACAACATGATGAAACCCTGTCTCTACTAAAAATACAAAAATTAGTTGGGCGTGCTGGCAAGCACCTGTAATCCCAGCTGCTTGGGAGGCTGAGGTGGGAGAATTGCTTGAACTTGGGAGGTGGAGGTTGCAATGAGTGGAGATCACACCACTGCACTCCAGCCTGGGTGACAAAGTGAGACTGTCTCAAAAAAATAAAATAAAATAATAACAATAAAAGTATAGTATATCAATATATAAACTAGTAACATAGTCATTTATTATGATCAAGTATTAGGTACTGTACATCATTGTATTGCTAGACTTTCCTACGACAGGCAGCACAGCAATTTGTTTACACCAGTGTCACCACAAATGCCTGAGGAATGCATGTGCTGCAACACTGGGAAGGCTAGGCCTCTAGGAGATAGGGATTTTTCAGTTCCACTATAATCTTCAGGGACCGCCATCATATTTGCAGGCCATCATTGACCGAAACTTGTGTGGGACATGACTGTAATCGTCACAAAAGCTGCTTTTCCATGTCATTGCTGGCATTTCACCCCTCCCTGCCTTGTCATCTGTCCTCTTTGTTGGCCTGGTCCACCCTACCTGACCTGCCCACTCCGGGCTCATCACATTCATTATCTGAAGCTTCCAATTCACCTTAGGGGTTTGCAGTTAAGGTGTTTCCATAATTTGGTGTGTTTCATTTTAGGTGTCTCATTTAAAAACACAGATTTCAGGGAATTTAAATGACATGGCCAAGCCAGTTACAGAAGACAGGAAAAGACAGGATTCACAGATACTATTTTCTAAGCCGGTGTCTTCCTCCTACTCCATGCTCCTTTCAATAAAAATGATGCCTTTCACCAGAGAAGTGGCGTGGCGGTGATGAGCCACTTAACCTCCCTGAGCCCCAATTTCCTCATCTGTCAGGGGGAATTATGAGTTCTGCCCTGCCTATCTCGTATGGCAGCTGCAAGAAGCAAATAAGATAATGTATGTGAAGAAGTTTCTGAAGTGCTAATAAAAAATTAAAAGTGTCATTTTATTATCTGCACATGAAAGACAACTCACGAGCACCAGGATTAAAAATACCAGATTTAACCTCTTACTGTGTTGCCATGGCAAATAATGAAAGCTGTTTGGGCTTAATGTTTTTCCAAACTATGAAACAACAATGCTAAACAAAATGCTCACACAGTCCCTACTAGGGATGGAACCAAGGTTTGTGAGAAACTGATGGTGACTCATGTCTTCCCACCTACCAATTAAAATAGCCTTCAAGACATCAGAAGAAGTAGAAAACTTGCAAAAGATTAAGGGTGTTTAAGAATTATTAGAAATGTTCTTCCTTAAAGTACAATGCCTTTGGGTTTTGAGTAAGATTACCGATTGTGCTTCCATTAAACTGAAGTCTCATTAGAAAGTTCCAAAATGAGGCCTAGGAAGACTCATGAAAATTCATTCCATTTTTAAAAGCTAAGATTGACAGTAAGTGTATTGCTAGAATTTGCAAGGGTTTTATATTAATTACAACATCAGGGAAGCTGGATTTAGAATTGTCCCTGGGAGTCTTCCACACTCAAAACAGAGAAGCCTCCATCACAAAGGGCTGCTGCTCACAGATTACAATGGTTCTTCCCCAGGAGGAAGGAGTGGCCATCCTCAGCTGAGTTGTAGCTGCTGTGAGGCAGCAGAGAAATATTTGCTCCCAATCAGAGGATGAGGTCAGAGAAGACAGGAAGACGTTCGATGTCCAAGTAATCTGTGAATTGGGGTTTTTCGTCGATGCCACCGTCTCTTCAACATCAATAAACAAGCCAGATCGCACTGAAGAACGATCTGATTTTAGTCCAGCAGAACCACATGAGGTGAATTGCTGGACAATTACTCCGAGGCTTTGCTTGTTCAGCAGTTACAGATTGGAGATGGGAACTCACAAAGGACCAGGATGGATGTTAGAAGTGCTGAGACCAATATTCCTACCCTGAAAGTAGACAATAGGTCTTGATATAGCCCTTTTTTTTAGTTCTTATTTTGCAAAAAGAGAAAATTCATGCATAAATACATTGAAAAATAAATGAACCCAAAAGAGTGGGATTTAATGAAAAGGGTACATGTTGATCACAAAACTAATCAGATATAAGTGTTACTATTATGTTTCAAATACATGTAATAATACATAAAGCCTTAAATTATTTGTAACCACTTTTCATAGTCTATTCCAAGACGAACGGATCCAAACATGGAAAAAAAATCCATATATCAATTCAAAGGTTCTATAATCAAAGCATTATGGGAGTGGGTAAAAGGATATGTTTACAACATTATAAAAATGTTTTTGAAAAATATCAAAGCATGAAATTTTATACAAAATATGATAATAACTAATATTACCAAGTACTCACAATGTGCCAACCACATTTCTGATATTTACACATATTAACTTATTTCATTCTCATAAACATGTGAAGTAGACACTGCAATTTTCTCTCTTGAAGGAAGAAACTTAGATTCAAAGAGGTTAAGTAATGTGTATCTGTGACTCAATGTCCAAGAGACACAATGTCAATGTCTACCACCAAGAGAGTATGGTAGAATTTCAATGACTCGGTGTCACCAAGAGAGTATGGTAGAATCTCAGTGACTCAATATCACCCAGATGGTATAGTAGAATCAGAATTTAAAGACATCACTCTCTGGTTTCAGATTCCTCACTTATAATGACTATACTGCATTAACAACAGCAACAACACATACATACAGCATACACACACACAGTATACACATATACACACACACAGTATACAACATATACATATAGTATACACACACATGCTGTATACACACATAATGGTATACATGTATACAACATATACATACACTATACACAGTATATACACACAGTATATACATTACACACACAGTGTATAACATATACATACATATACATACAGCATATACATAGTATACACACATACACATACATACATATACATACAGCATATACACAGTATACACACACATACAGTATACACATACAGTATACACATATACACACAGTATACACATATACACACAGTATATAACATATACACACAGTATACACACATTCAGTATACACATATATACACACATACAGTATACAACATGTACATCCAGTATACACACAGTACACACACATACAGTATACACATATACCCACACATAGTATACAACATATGCATGCAGTATACACACAGTATACACACACATACAGTATACACACATGCGGTATACACATATGCACACATGTGCAGTATACAACATATGCATATAGTATACACACAGTATACACATATATACAGTGTACACTTATACACACAGTATACAACATATACATGCACACACAGAGTATACACATGCATATATATTATACACATATACACACAGAATAAACAAATATACAGTATACACACATATGCAGTATACACATATATACACACATACATTATACAACATATGCATACAGTATGCACACAGTATACACACACATATAATTAATGCTAGAAGGCTATACACAGGAACACTATTGATTGTTGTATTAAGCTATAGGATTCAAGGATATTTACTGTCCTGTACAACTTAATAATTTTTATTATGAAAGTCCCTCTATTAATACTTCTATAGTTATTTAAAACGTTAAAGCACTTTAAAAAATAATTTTACCACCTATTGATGCAGACATGAGCAATAGAATAAACATAAACAGTAAGAAAGACACCATCTGTACAATTGTGCAGCCAAATCCAAGTGGATTTTACTCTTGTTAAAGCAAGCATGTTGATTCAGTGATGTGTTGTTTCCAAGTTGACTCAATTTAGGTGGCCTATTCCATTCTTTCTATGTAGGGCTTCTTTATTTCTTTAGTTGTATTTATACATTGTTTTAAAATATAAAGGAAATAATGTTAAACAATGCTTCTAAATCAGATAGTGTAAAAAGGTAAAATCATTATCAATATTCAAATAAATGGACCAGACCCTAGAACCTGAAAGGAAGTAAACTGTGCACAACACATTCAAGATGACGCTGTGAGTGTGAGTTTAAACTACCTGTTGCTCAGGCCATGTTGAACAGGAACTAATGCAATGAGCACAGGCTCAGGCAGCCACATTTTGGGATCATTTTAGATCTTAACCCCTGTGTCTCAATTTCTTCTTCCATAAACTAGGGATAATAATAGAACCTGCATCACAGGGTTGTTGGGAAGATTAAATAAAATGTTGTCATAAAATGTAACGGTGTGAGGTTCTGTTTGTTTGTTTGTTCATTTGTTTGTTTTGATACAGGGTCTCACTGTGCTGCCCAGGCTGGAGGACAGTGGTGTGATCATGGTTCACTGCAGCCTCAACCTCCTGGGCCCAAGCCGTCCTCCCACCTCAGCCTCTGGAGTAGCTGGGACTACAAGCACACAGATCCATGCCCGGCTAATTTTTTTCAGTTTTTTTTGTAGAGACAGAGTCCCACTAGGTTGCCTAGGCTGGTTCTTAATTAGAACAGTGCTTGCTATATAGTAAGTGTTCAAAAGATGTTAACTACTATTCTTATTTAGGAAATAAAGTAACGGGCAACAGAAATAAGCAGCACCGTGCCTCCCTATGTTCCCTTATAGAAAGGTAATTCCTGTGGTTAGCGGGTGGATAAGGCTGCCTTGGATGAGATTGAATAGACTACAGCCTTTCTACCCTGTGTGTTTCTGAGATTAGCAGCGCCTTCATCACCAGCAAGTTTGTTAGAAATGCAGAATCTCAGTGCCCTCCCACATGCCTGAATCAAAATCTGCATTTCAGCAAGACCTCCCGGGAGATGCTGTTCAGGAAGCCCTGATCCAGAGCGCAGACGCGGCTTGTTATTGTGTGGCTGTCCTCACACCTGAGGTCAGAGGCTCTCCAGCCTCCTTCCTGAGGCCTCTGGGTTCAGGAGTCCCAGCTTCATTTGGCAAAGCACTCCTTCAACCAAACTCAGCCTGGCCAAGACAATCACCTGTCACTAATTTTCCTGCCACTCAGTTTAAAGTCTATGATAAAGAAAATATCTAAAAAGAAGCTATCTGAAGTTTTTATTCTATTTTATTTATATTGCAAATTGCTTCTAGCAGAACCTGACAAAAATAACCCCTGCTCTTTCTGAAAATGATCACTAGTCACCATAAGGGCACGGTATGCCTTACTAAATTACGCTGTCAACTGGAAATTAGCAATTGACCTGCGCATCCCTTTTAAATAAGAACATCCCTGCTGGTATTGATTTATATGGAGCATTATTTCCTATTGCAGTATGAGTAGTAATAATTTTTCCTTGGAGGCACCTTAAGTTTTTAAGAGTTCCTTTAACAAATGAGATTTTAACAAGGCAGGAGTAATTTCATGTGATTGTAGGCTGTTTGTTATGCACTGGTGATTTGTTTAATTGAACACAATAGAGAAGACTCCAGTATTACAAATACATACCACCAACAACCTCTTTACACACATCTGAAAATAGAAAGGGAACACGAGATGATGAAAGCATTGAGGCATTTTTAAACTCATGAAGAGAAAAGGCACCCAATTTTAATTTGGAACCATCTAGAATGTCCACTTGCCTAGTTGGTATTTAATTTCTCTACACACTGAGCATTCTATGTTGACATTAGTGAGTGTTAAGCTCCTGGGCTCATACCCTGTGTCCTAACATGACTGTAATTTTCTGCTCTTACTCAATGAACCGGCTTTTTGGTGTCACTCTGGTTTTCTTGACTGCTTTGCCCACTTGTAAGAGACAGTGTCATTGAAATGGAGGAAAGTATATCTCCGTTTGGACAGATGCCTTGGTAATCTCAAAACTTTCAAAAGAGAATATCAACACTACCTCAAGTGATTATTTGTTATGTCATGTGGCTTGGTTCCCATTAGGAAGCAGATTCAGTTGCACTCAAGCTACTCATCTGGGGCACATAGTCTTGAGCTCATTGCTACTCAGAACGTATTAAAATTCTATTGAGCTAATCCACACTTCAGGGGAAGGACTGCTGTCTTTCCCTGCCTGAAAATACTTCCTCATCTCTAGGTCAAAAGAAATCAGAGATCTACGTAGATAGGCCTTGTCACACTGGCCATGAGAATTCTTACTCTCATTCTAGTTCACTTTAGCGTAATAGCACACACATCTAATGATATCATATGAAAAATAAAGAAGCTGTGAACACATTCACGGAGCTTATGTAAATGATGCTGTCAAAGATAATTTTATGTACCACATGCAGTGATTATCTCTGAGAGGAAGTCCTCTTTGGTGCTCATAAGAAATTAGTTGTACGTCTTCTTAAAATTTAGTTTATTTTCATCTTGTGGACAATGATTTATATAACTAAAAGGTTTTCCTTTCTGCTTTCTCTGCTGGAAAGCTTCTGGCTGACTCAGTTCTTTCAACTTTGTCTTATTTCTGGCACCATTTTTTGTCTCCATCTTTAGTCTATTTTCTGATGCTTCCACTTTTAACATTTATTATCTGCTTGGATTTTAGTTTTCTTTGTAAACTACCATAAATCTTTAATAGGAAGTAGATAAATTAACAGCAGAGACAGGTGACTGCCAACAGGAGACCATGTGCCCACCCAAAGCCATGCACACACGAAGGACACATCCTTCTGAACAATGTGTCTAGAAATCACCATGGGCATCCTATTGTGCACTTTAATTTCTTACTAAACAAAACAACAAAATGAAATTGCGTTGATAAAACAAGACGGAACTTTGCTGACCACGAAATTCTTATTCATGAGATAAATAGGCAAATGGGAGAAAAAGAGTTTTAAATGAAAAATAACTGATGCTTACTCACCTCCATTTACATGAATAAAGATAATTTCTATTCATGAAAACGGTCCCTCTTTAATAATTCTCTAGAGGTTCTTGACTTCTGAAGAATTTTCCTCTGAGAGATTTTACATTAGCAGAAATACCTTCAGATGGAGGAGTAATTTAAACTATTCCCTGAAGCCAACTGAAGAAACATTTTAAAGCAAGAACAGAAGAGCAAGTTGTTTAACTGCTGCTGTCACATGGAAAAAAATGAGGACCAAGAAATAACAGTCACTGGAATTGAAAACATAAAGGTCACAAATGACCTTGAGTGAGGTTTCTGTACAATGGTAGGAATGGAGGCTTGTTACATGGGTTCAAGAGGGAATGAGAGAATGTAAAACGAAGAAAAGAAGTGTAGAAAATGTTTTCAAGACATTTTTCTAAAAAGTCAGCAGATAAGGAGGGCATTGCTGGAGGAGAACATAGAGTCAAGGGAGGACTTTTTTAGTTTCTTTTTAAGCTTACATGTATGATGATGAAAATGGTCCAACAGAGAAAAAAATCTAATCATACAAAACATAGATGATTCAAGCACGCACCTGAGTCAGAAATAGGGAATAAATAGGGAATAAATAAGAAAGGTGAGTACAGGAATAGAGGAACCAGCTTTAGGAGCAGAAAGATGTAAATGCAATGGAAGACAAAGCAGGGAAAAAAACATACACATACACACACAAAGGGAGTGAGTGTGTGAGAGAGATGCAGGTATATTAGTGCAGGAGCTATGAACGTTTTCACATTTACATTTTCTCAGAGAAACAGAAAGAGAGGGAGGGACTCAAGGAGACTTCTGGAAAAGTGGAAATTAAAAAAAACTAGGGAAATATGGGATTACTGTCACCAAAAACTCTCTGAAGTACACTGATGGTGAATTTAATGTGAGACCCACCAGTATCACTGCATATTTTCCTCTAGTCTCGTTTAAAGTGTATGGGGAATTGGAATTAACTGCATAGAATGTTTTGCCAGGAACAAAAGGAAAGTATGTGAAAGTGACAACAGTGAATGACAAGGGGCCTTCTTCGGCTAGGAAGGAAAGGAAGTGCGGCATGTAGGGAGTCTGCGGGACAGTGGCAAAGCTGTGGAGCAACTGATTGGATGATTCTGTGAATGAATGAAGTTGGAGTGCAGAGAAAGGAAGCAGAGGTGATTCAAAGTGGTGATTAGAGAGTGTAATCCTTAAAATTGAGGCTGTGGAGGGGTTGTCATTATTGGTAATAACAACATTAAAGGTAAAAATGAATGACCATTGATTGTGGGCAAGATTACTAGAAGTGGAAAACTCAAGGAAATGAGAAGTGCCAGGGCATTAAAAACATTTTCCATGAAAATATTGGCATAACCAAGAGAGTATGAATCATGAGTGGTTAGAATAAAAAGAACACCTAGGAATACAAGTGAAAGTCATTCAAAAGAAAATTATAACATATGTGATTACAAAACAAAAGAGCTAAAAAATGAGAGATTTACAATGTGTTCATAGATAGAAAGGCTAAATATCATAAAAATGACAATG
This sequence comes from Piliocolobus tephrosceles, assembly GCF_002776525.5. Taxonomy (NCBI): domain Eukaryota; kingdom Metazoa; phylum Chordata; class Mammalia; order Primates; family Cercopithecidae; genus Piliocolobus; species Piliocolobus tephrosceles. The sequence goes on from NC_045441.1 coordinate 42,898,726, forward strand.
CTTCCCAAATTAATCTATAAATTCAGAGTAATTGTCATTAAAATCTCAAGAGTTATTCACAGAACTTGACCAGACTGAAAAGTAAACAAAAACAGAGCCACATAAAAAATCCTAATTGTGAAATTTTGAACATCAAGGATAAACAACAAATCTTAAAGCCTCCAAGAAAGAAAACCAGATCAAGAAAGCCTTTCAAAGGCCTAGAGATTAGAAGGGCATTTGACTTTTCAGAGCATTTCTGACACCGAGAACAATGTGGCAATGAATTCAAAGTTGAATATTTAAAAAAAAAAAAAAAATTTAAGGAAAAGAAAAAGATCTCCTAACTACTCCTTCTCAGGAAGTTAACAGAGACCATACTTCATTGGAGAAAAGTAGAAAATAGGCCAAGAAGTTAGAAGCCATGAGATCTGCAGTGAGAGAGGAGAAGGCAGTTATGAAATGTGTCATAAGTTTTGCTGCCCAGAAAGAGCCTCTTAACAATTCTCCCTAAATCAATGATTTTCAAATAGTAGCTCTCATTTCACCTGGAAACTTGTGAAAAATGTAAATTCTCAGGGTTCTTCCCAGATCTACAGGATCAAAATCCCTGTAGCTGGGGACACAGCAATCCAAATCCACACTGCATTTAGCCCTCTCAGGGTTTCTGCTGCAACACAGGTGTAAGAGCCACTGGCTGCGTGCCCCATTTCCCAGATGTCTTTCTTGTCATACCGATTTCCCTAAGGCCTGCTCTAGGTTTCTAACATGGGTTTATTTTTGAAGGGTTTCAGTCTTATTTTAAAAATAATACATGATCTCAACTGATATTTTGGAAAATATAGAAAAACATAAATGAGAAAAATCCTCTACAATTTCATATATGTAGTAAACATGTATGTGTATATATATATTTGAATTATGTGAATTATGTGGCATATACCTTTTTTATATTATTTTTATTCAAATTTATATAATATTTTCTGTATTACTGAAATATCTTCTAAAACCCTATTGTACTGGCTGCATGTTTCATAATATAGTAGTAGTATGATTTATAAAAATGCTCTTTTGATACAGGACTTCAGAAGAAATGACTTAGGCAGATAGTGAGGGTATGGGGGTCCTCAGTAAGGTTTTTGTTTTCATGAAAAGCAGCCCCAAAACCATTTTCTTTTTTAACAAACAGCAGCCTGTAATATCATGTTGCAGACATAGACAAGCAAGCTGGAAGCTTGCACGGGTGAATGCTGGCAGTTGTACCAATACGAAAAAGCTACCTGGGACTAGGCATGTTCAAAATTGTGGTTCTATCTTCCCTTCTCTCTGCCAAACCACGTGTACAGTAAGAAGAAAATATGGCACCAGCCAGGCAAAAACCCTGTTTGCATAGTAAGATTAGGGTGGGGCAACCAGCCTTCTCCGTGTGCTATGTAAATACCACACCTGATCAAACCAATCTGTGGGCCCTAATTAAATGAGACACTGCCACCTCAAGCCTGTCTATAAAATCTAGTGCAGTCTGCCATGCACGAGATTTTCCTTTCAGAAGCCCCTCTCTCTCATAAGGGAGAAAGCTGTTCTCCTTTCTCTTTCTTTTGCTTATTAAACCTCTGCTCCTAAACTTGTCATGTGTGGTCTGTGTCCTCAATCTTTTTGGCACTAGACAGTGAACCTCAGTTATTTACCCCAGACAATGACACCACTTCACTTTTATCTACAGTTCTTAGAATTGTTTGAAAGAATAATTAAGCTGCAATGAATTTCATGATGGTTCTTTGTGGTTCTGGTTACGGGCATAGACTTTGCAGGCAGAGAGACCTGGGTGTTACTCCAAGATGTGCCATTTACTAGTTGAATAGCTTTTTGCATGTAACTCACCTCTCAGAGTTTCAGTTCCTCATCTGTAAAAAAAAAATAATGAGGACATTAGAATTCTTCATCTAGAATCGTTGTGAGGCTTGAACAGTGTAATAAAAAAGGGCTTAGTCCAGTGCCTATCTGAAACAACTGCTAACAAGTGTGCGGCTGCAGTTGAAATAATACTGATATCAGGAGTAACAGTCACATGTCTCATTATTGGTTCTTATAAATTAATTGTTAGTAAATTATTGGGTTTTAAAGCCAAATGTACTGGGTTAACAACTTGGATTGATAAGCCTTTTGTTTTCCCTTCCAGAAAATGTTTTATTGATTTAACATCTTACGGATAATCTGTGAGAGTAGTCATCCTATCGAATCCCTAGCAGCATGGGACATTCGCCATGACTGTTTAATAGGCAAAAGACAACACATTGTTGTAATTTGCTGTTGTTGTTTATGTTAACAGTGTTGACCAATAGTAAACAACAATGTATTGTATACTTAAGCATTTATTAAGAGGGTGAATGTTACATTTAGTGTTTTTACCACAATAACTTTAAGTGTTAAATATTCTTTATGCATATAAAAATTATACTTCCTAGCACTAAATCTGCCCAAATGCTTTGGTTAAGCTTTCATGGAATATTGATAGTGGAAGTGACTTCTGAAAGTAGGCTACTAATGTTTTCCTGAGAAGCATGGCGGGTGGTGTGGAGGGCTTCATTCTCAATAGAGTAAGGAGCACACAGGAGGAGGTGTGGAATGAGGAGGACTTGGGAGGCAGTGATCTGTTTAATGTGCCCCGGAAATATGTGGGTAGAATTTCAGAAAAGAAGGATGGCCAGATAGAATGCAGGTTCTTTTTAAGCTATGGTAAGTTTTGTAAACTTTGTTTACAAAACAAAAATTATTTAATCAATTAATTTGTATTATCAGATTTTGTTTTAGAATCATAATTGAGGGTAGTGAAGAGGACAAGTTGGAAAAAAGAAAGCTGAAACACAAAACGTCAGGCCTTTGGAATTATCTAGAACAGGGTTGTCCAAGGAAGAGAATACAGCTATGCATTCTTAGTTTCTGTTTCTGGTTGGGCCAGTAAACCCCTTCCTCATCCATTTTTTCCACTTGTCACTGGAGACAGAAACTAAAAACCATGACTTCAGGTTGCTAAAAGCCTAAAACAAAACAAAACAGAGCAATAACCACAACAAAATACGAGGAAGGCAGGTTGGACAAGCTTGGTCTAGAAGAAAGAACAAAGCCACTGGCGGAGGAGATGTGAAGAGAATGGAAGCAAGGACTCTTTCCGAGGTAGAATCTCTAAGTTTGTGAGCAATTGAATTTTAGCACTAAGGGGAAATTTAGCACTTTAATTTTTACCTTGACCAAACACAGCGGGAATTTTCACCCTAACAACTTGGAGAATATGTGGAAAAGAGGAGAAATACACACACACACACACACACATGCACACACACATACCCTTTATTTTGAGGATTTTTTTCTCCCATTTTTCAAACTGTCTCCGTTCTCATTTTAACAATCTCTCTTGCTGCTGACAGTCTTTTCAAGCAGTGCTCTGTGTCTGAATTTTTTTTCTTCTCCCTAATGTGTTCCTCCCTTCCAGTACTGGAAACACAGCTTCTAGGCTGAATGTCTTACTTTTGCTCCTCTAAATCTGATCTTCACCTTTCATCATTCTGTTGTGTGTCCCTGAAGGCTGATCAATCACACCTTGGTAAAGGGGGGTTCCTTGCTGCATCTTGCAGTTGGGCTGCCGATAAGGACCACCAGCAGAAGGGAGAAGGAGCAGAAAGGAAGAGGGGTTGGTTTTCCAGGCTCCAGCCCTCTCTGCAGGAGAGTTGCTGGCAAGGGCCCCAACCACCACACAAAGCTCTCTCTCCATCTCTCCAGATTGGTTCTGAGATTTTCAGGACGCTTCCCTTCCCTCCTCTTCTGGCTTATTCAGTCCTAGAGTTGGGAATGGAGCCTTCCCCCACTACTAAATCAGGAGTGCTGTACGCTTCTTTTTGGTTTCCCTACATTATGCCCACATCTATGTAAATAGTGCCTTGATTAAACTGTTGTCAAATTGCTCAAATTGAGTGTAACATCTGTTTCCTGCTGGGATGTTAACTGATACAGAAATTGGTACTAGAAATAGCTCCAGGAAACAGCCCCTCAACATGGGATTCTAGGATTGAGTTACTCTCTCTTTGCCATAGGGAAGAGGGACATGAGTAACCAACTGCATGTGGGAGATCATGATTATTCAAATTAAAGTGGAAGAGAATAAAGGGCAAGTAGAGGGTAAGTTGTTAGAAAGTCGATTTGCTGTAGTAATTAGTCCCTATAGTGAGATTATGGATTATAAGAACGTGCCATTATGTGGATTTTCTAATAGCTTTAGAGCAGTGCTTCTCAACTGGTGGAAATTTGGCCCTCCAGGGGACTTTTGGCAATGTCTGAAGACATTTTTGATAGTCATAACTTGGCGATGGAAGGTTACTATTGGCATCTAGTGGAGCAATACCAGGGATACAGTTAAACATCCTATAATGTACAACCACCACAATTATCCAACCCAAAATGTCACCAGTGATAAAGTTGAGAAACTGCCCTAGGGTGGACTGGAAAGCAGTGAATATCATATTAAGAACATGTGTAGAAATGAGGAGTCTCTGCAGCAAATTTGAAAGAGCTCCTTATCTCCTGGAGTCAGGGGGCAGGTGGGATGAAAGACCAAGCCAGGTGTCTGATCACAAGACTGCAGAGGAATACTTAGCCCTCACAGACCTTGCACACCAATATCAGGGTCCTGCTACAGAGGTGTGGACCCATAAGACAATAGACCCAGAAGACAGGCTCAGGACGTAGAACTCGCACATCTTTCTGAGAGCCCCTTAACTTCCCCATGAGAAGGAGCCAGTCTTCCTTTGCATAAAACCTTAGAAATGACTTTACCAGGCCCAGCGCGGAGGCTCATGCCTCTAATCCCAGCACTTTGGGAAACCCAGGCGGGTGGATCACGAGGTCAGGAGATCGAGACCATCCTGGCTAACGTGGTGAAACCCCATCTCTACTAAAAGTACAAAAAATTAGCCAGGCGTAGTGGCGGGCACCTGTAGTCCCAGCTACTAGGGAGGCTGAGGCAGGAGAATGGCATGAACCTGGGAGGCGGAGCTTGCAGCAGGCAGAGATTGTGCCACAGAACTCCAGCCTGGGTGACAGAGCGAGACTCTGTTTCAAAAAATAAATAAGTAAATAAATGAAAGAAATGACTTTACCAAAACCATTACGGCCACAAGCTGATGCCAGTTTTCATCAGAACACACCCTCTCCTCCATGCCTACAGGCCCCTAGTTAAAGTGAGATTCCAGTACAGCCAGGACAAAGAAGTACCAGGGCTTCTCTGGAAAAGGATTACTATCAGAAAATGTCTACTATCACGCCAAACTCTGTCGGCAGGGCCTGGGGAGCACATGAGAGAGTAGATTGCAGGGTGCATCAGACCAAAGAGAGTTAGGCCTGAAGTCTGAGCAGATCATTGTCAATAAAATCTCAGGACTCACTTCAGGCTTTGTATTTAACGTACTGCATCAAGCTCTTGGGCTAATGTAGATCATCTGCTAGGTTGGCTAACTGAAACTCAACAGTGGTTTACAGTCTGTGAAGTGCAAATCCTGCAACTACCCTGGCGTGTTCTGGCAGAGATTCTCTGGTCCTATCAGGTTCATCGGGGGAATTGGCTAAAAAATACAAAGAACTACTCTGCTACTAGTCTCCTCTACTAGTCTAGAGCAGCGGCTTTCAAACTCCAGTCACATCAGAGGCACTTGGGGAGCCTTCAGAATTCACAAAGCTTAGGTCACCTTCCAGACCAATCAAATCAGAATCTCTGGGGGTGGCACCAACCACCAGTGCTTTTTGAAGCTTCCCAGATGATTCTAATTGGCACGCAAGATTGACAGCCACCAGAGGAAGGAGTTCAAAGGTCCAGAGGAAGTGCTGGGTTCTTCGGAAGTGGCCCCTGCAATGTGGATTCAGGAGTCTATCACGAATCTCCCCATGATGTCCCAAAGGAGTTTATCGACATTAACCAGTATACCGATGCAGTGAGAACAAGGACATTCCACAGTGCTTCCAAGCACTGCCAACCCCCGTGCTCTGCCCATACATTTGTAAAGAGTCTCTTTATTAAACTCTCTTCAAATTAGACTAGCTTTGATCTAACTTTGACTCTAGCTCTCCATCTATCCCCCTGGAGACATAGATGGTTGCCATGGCCCCTGGCCAAAGTGGCGCAGTGAAGGTCAGGTGATAGATGGAGCCATGACCTGTGTCCTTCCCATAGTGGAGCTAGAAGGACTGGGGGTTCACCCTGTGGTGCTGCACCAGTCCCTGAAAACACAGTAAAGATAATAGACTCATTAATAGACTCAGCTACTGAGAGAATTTCCTTGTTTCTTTTCTGGTCAATAAATTAGACACTAACTCAGTAGAAAAGGCTAGATGGAAGCCCCTGGAAATGCTTCCCTTCCCACTGGCCTCATCAAGACCGTCAACCAAAATAAAATACCATTTCTCTAGAGAATTTAAAAGCTAAATGTTCCCACTGAATGTTTAAAAACTATTTGAGTAACCTATCACATCCCTGTTACACCTCGCCTGTTTGCCTGGTGCAAAAGAGACATGGGTCCTGGACTCCTTCACCAGAAGTCATGTGGCTGACCGCTGCTGTGGTGTGTGCAATCGACCAACCACAGAGTGTGACTTCCCACAAGAGAGTGACCAGCCTGCTACCTGTTATCTTGGACTCCTTTCCTCAGAAGGAGATTACTGACTTCTCTTCACAGGGACAAACACACTGTTGGTAGAAAATTGGTCTCCATTGCCCCCACTTCTGCCAGTGTCACATTCACAGTCCTGTGGAATATCTCATCCATCTTTGTGTGGTCCTGCCCATACTATATCTGTTCCAGAAGCTTGTTTTCTGGTGAAGGATGTGTGGCAATGCAATTCCGTGTTCTCAGTGCCTGCTCTTTATCCCAGATGCTGAAAGTTCAGTTATGATAGCAGTTGGGAGACAGTATTCTGCCCAAGCTGGGTACCATCTTACAGGACACAGTGGATCCCTTAACCAGGGGCTAATGCATGGTGCCATATCACCCATGGTCAGACTTAAGAACCGGGACATGGAGGTAGAAGTGCTCCTGTTACTAATAAAAGTCTGGACAAATGTTTGATTTGAGTCTCCAGAATCTCAGCTGCATGAGATTCAGAGGTTTTATGCCCAAGCAAACTATGTTTCACCAAGAAACATAGTCATGATTGAACAATTTGGAAGCAGATTTCTGGGTCATTTTGGACCCTTCATATCACCAAAACAGCAAACAGAGAGGGAACTACTCTCTCTTATCAGATATTAGAGCAAGGAGGACTAACGACACCAGAACCAGGAGATTTCTTGTCACTAGAGAACTATGGCCATTGGTGAAGACAGAACACCCTTGACCTCATGGCACAGCTACGTGAAGATGTGGGTCATCTCTCCAGGCAAAGGACCTACTAGATGCAGACTAGCAGAGCATAACGAGAATACAGAAAGGCTGGAGGAAGGTGACAGCGATGAACGCAGCAGAGGCCGTGGATTGAGCCAGCGCTGACACACAGTGTTCTCCCTTGCTTTCATTCTCTGCTGCCTTACCACAGGCCCCTGGTTGCAGCTAATGTTTCAGGCTTCAGGCAGGAGTATGTCATATCAACAACTCCCCATGATGATATGCTAGCTGAGGGGATTTTCTGCGTTCTCTGTGTTGAGGACATGGGCTTCTTACCTGGATGAAGGACATCAGCGAAGGCTGAGGAACCAGTGGTACACTGATGAGCACCATCCACTGGCCCCTTAGATCCACAGATGCTGTGTGCCCTGGGAGCACGATCAGTAAGAACAGAGCCCGTGGCCTCTGGCTTCAGGTTTAGTGCAGACCACAGGAAGCCCTAACAAGAAACAGAAGGATGGTGAGGGGTGGAGAGTGAGATCAGGGTCCTAGGGACTAGCAACTGGCTTCCACGGAGGTGATGGGCGCCCAACGCACAGCTTGCATCTTCTCTAGGTCCTGGTTCGCTGCTTCCGCCCTTTGCCCATCAGGCCCGGGGTGCTCCAGAGCACTGCGCCTCCTCACCGTCCCCTCAACCCCCCGCCCCACCAGCGTGCTCTGCCCACACATTTGTAACAAGTCTCTTTATTAAACTCTCCTCAAATTACCCAATTTAACTGTGCCATCTGTTTTTGCCCGGACCCTGACTGATACAGTTTCTCTTTTAGTGAGTTTTTTTCCTATGTTTTTTTTTTTTTTCTTTCTATGCTGTATCTAAAAGGATTTAGGAATTTCTAATTAAAAGGAAAGTTTGTAAAAAGAAAATGAAAATGCATCTTTCTTTTCTTTTAACATTTTGGGATGATGAAATTCTAAAGAGCCATGATTTTGGATTGCAGTCTGCCAAATTACACTGTAAATAGCTTTGATTTGGAATTGTGTGCCCTAGAATCAAGGTTATTTGCAAATTTATTTTGCCAAAATCAGAAACCAGGTTTGAGAGGCCCAATCCTCTTATTTATGGGAAATATTTTAACAAACTGAGCATAATTGTAGAAGGAAAGTATAGAAACATTTTTCTTGCCTGTGTATATCTAATTTGCCAACCACAAACAATATTTAAGCCATTCATTTGAGCTCATTTGCTCAGTTATTGTGGTTCCTTCAATCAGAACTATAGTTCTCTCAGCATGCTCCTGCCCAGCTGAGGATGTGAATTCAGCACACTGCTCTTAGTACACTGAGTCAGAATTTCCAAAGAATCTTCAACAAGCTAGCCAAAGAAATTAACGCATTTTATTCATCTTCAAAAACATTTAAAATCCAAACACAGGCAAAAATAAAGACATCTCACGATGGAAGTTATAAAATAAGGGTTCAAAATAACATGATATTTAGTAATAACAGGACTAAAATTATTTCTTCTTTTTTCAGGTAGCAATATACTTCAATAGTTTGTTCTTGTCACTACACATATATAAAAACTACGTTGAATCACTGACCATATTCTTTTATGCTCAATTTCAGGGCTGTTTTTCAATTATCTCAATGTTAAAACGTGACTTATTTAGACTCAGTCATTATTAAAGCCCCAACATTCAAGATGACAATAGTCGCTGAACACGTCCACTGCCCAAAGTGAGCTAGACCCTAGGTCATCTCAGAAGTATTGGAGAAAGTCATCAGTATCATGGCAAAAGTTATCTAAGTATGTAGCAAGATGACCTTGAAGTTCTGATGAAGGTGTTGTTCATTATAGAGAAGCCACATGTGACTATCAGTGCTTTCTTCTGATGACAAATTTGAACATTTTATTCAAATTGGTCAAATTTGTGAAAAGTTAAAAATTACCAAAAAATTACTTTGGAAATACTGGAAAAACTGAATGATCCTATGTTATGAGATTTCATATAACTGCATAGTATATTTTTATATATTCATGATATTCTGTAATATGTATTTGGTCTTTGTACCTGTTTCCTGGAACACAACTCCTAAAATCCTTGAAACCTTCAATGTGCTATCTTTTTTATGCTAATGTGGACTGATAGTTTCAGGGTGGGGCTGGTCATCAGAAAAAGGCATGAGTAGAGAGTTGGGACTTTGAGCCCCACCCCTAACCTCTAGGGAGAGGAGAGGAGATGAAGGTCAAACTGATCACCATTGGCCAATGGTTTAATCAATCACACCTAAGTAATGAAGCTTTCATAAAACCCCGAGAGAACAGGGTTTAAAGAGCTTCCTGATAGCTGAGCACATGGACACTGACAGGAAAGTGAACAAGAACTCATCCATGAGCCAGGAAGGTGGCCCTCCTGGACTCCACCTGGACAGAACAGAAGCGTCTGCACTCGGAGCCCTTCCAGACCTCACTCTATGTGTCTCTTAATCAATCTGTGTATTCGTATCCTTTAAAATATCCTTTGTAATAAACTGATAAACATAATAAGTATTTCTCCAAGTTCTGTGAGCCACTCTAGCAAAGTAATCCAACCCAAAGAGGAGGTTATGGGAATCCCAAGTTGAAGCCAGTCAGTCATAAGTTCCAGAGGCCTGGACTTGGAACTGGTAGGAGGGAGGTCTTGTGGAATTAAGCCTTCACCATATGGGATCTGAGGCTATGTCCAGGTAGACAGTAATGGAACTGAACTGGAGGACACCCAGCTTATAACTGTTACAGAACTGATTGCTCCCTTGCTAGTGGTGAGAAATTCCCACACATTGTGTGGTCACAGAAGTCTTCTGTGTTGATTGCTGTGCTGTGAAAGCAGGGGAAAAACACAGACTGAAGGATTTTTCAAAACAATTTTAAATATATTATTAAACAATATAATTAATGCTTAATATAATGCTTAATAATCTCCTTTATGAAGAAACCACAAGGCCCAGATCTGCTTATGTGCAAGTTCTAAGAATTCAGTAAAAGAAAATTTCCAGACCAGGCGCGGTGGCTCATGCCTGTAATCCCAGCACTTTGGGAGGCCGAGGCGGGCAGATCACCTGTGGTTGGGAGTTCGAGACCAGCCTGACCAACATGGAGAAACCCCATCTCTACTAAAAATACAAAATCAGCTGGGCGTGGTGGCACATGCCTGAAATCCTATCTACTTGGGAGGCTGAGGTAGGAGAATCACTTGAACCTGGGAGGCAGAGGTTGCAGTGAGCCAAGATTGTACCATTGCACTCCAGCCTGGGTGACAAGAGCGAAACTCCGTGTCAAAAAAAGAAAAGAAAATTTCCATATTATAGAAACTCTTTTACACTATATTCTTCACCCAATTTTTAAGGAGAGTTTATTTTAATACCAAAACCAGAAAAAAATAGTATGAGAAATAAAAATTACAAGTTAAACTCACTTACAAATGTGAACAGATAAACACTGTTCTCTGTTGCAAATTGATTGCAGCAATGAATGAGAAAAAAAAATAAATTTATCCCAGGAATTCAAGACTGGTTTCCTGATTTATCCAATAACATGCATGAATCTCAAAAGCATTAGGTTGAATTTTTTAAAATAGATATAAAAGACTATATATTTTATGATCCTGTTTATATGCCATTTGGGGCAGAAATAAGGATAGAGTTTGTCTGCAGATGTGGGAGAAGCTTGGATAATTTTATGGGGTAATAGAAATAGTCTATATATTGATATATAGTGGTGGGGGTTGCAGAGCTGTATATGTTTGTCAAAATTCATTTAACCATATACTTAAAAAGAATAAATTTTAAGTTTTACTGCATTTATAATATCCCCCAATAAACCTGACTTTAAAATAGAGATTATATGTATATAAATTTCACAAATATATATATTGAGAGATATATTTATATCTCAAAACGATCTTCCCAATTCTATTTTAGAATATTTTAGAAATTCTAGAGCATAGAGAAAAAGGGAAATAATACATATAAGACTTGGAAAAAAGAAAGACAATTTCTATCATTCACACATGATATTATTATCTATATTAAAAACCTTAAAGTATCTACAGAAAAATTACTAACAAAGATTAACAGCATTGCCAGATCTAAAATGAATATTAAAATGTAATATGCATTTTATTTGCTGGAAACAAGCAGAAAATTAAATTTTAAAAGATGGATAGTAACAAAAAGTAAAACTACCTGGTAAAGGATAACTATGATCTTTAAATACAGAATTTAAAAACATTATTTAGTTACTAAGTTATGGTATTATTTAAGACCCAAAAAAGAATCACAAAGGCATACTATGCTAATGGAAAGTCAGACTCAATATTGTAAAGAGATTCATTTTACTCAAACTAGTTTTTACAAAAAATATGACAAACCAATTGTAAAATTTATATGGTAGAAGAAAGAGATAAGGAAAGCTAAAACTTTTCTGAATAGCAAAAATATGTGAGGGCCTTTGTCTCAGTATTTTTCAAGCTTTATTATAGAAAAACAATTTTTATTAAGATAATGTGGAGTCATCACAGGGATAGGTAAATTTTAAGAGGAACAGGGTAGAGATCTTAGAAACAGCCCCATGCAGATACGTAAATTTTAAAAATATTACAGATGCAACGTAAGTTATCAGTGTGGAAAGGATGCACTTATTTAGGACGATACAAAATGTTTAGAAGAAAAGAAAACTAGGATCTCAAATTCCACCATACGCTTTACAACAATTCCTGGTGAATAAAAGATTTACATTTCAAAGTGAAACTTTAAGATATTTTTAAGGAAATATAGCAGGATACCTTTAAGACATCAAAATAAAGTATTTCTTAAATAAAACATTAAAGGGGCAGTTCAAAGGTAGACTGATAAATTTGACTACATTAAAATTAAGAACTTTTGTTCATAAAAAAAAACGCCACAGTAAAAAAACAAATCAGTAACTGGAATGTATTTACAACAAAAATAACTTACAAAAAGCGAATAGGTAGGATATACTATAATTTATTTTAGTCCTATATTGAACAGTTAGGTTATTTTTCTTTGTATTTTTTTCTTCAACAAATGATGATCTATTAAACATCTTCGTATGCATCTCTTTTTGCTAAGAGTGTAATTGCTATGTCAAAAATGCCACGATTTTAGTTTACATAGATATGGCCCTACAGAGATGTTTTTTCAGTTAACACTGTAGCAGGCTGATCACAGCTCCAAGAGATACATCCTCACACTAATTCCCAGAACCCAAGAATGTTGCCTTATTTGGAAAAAGGGTCTTTTCAGATGTGATTAAATTAAGGATTTTGAAAGTAGGAGATTGTCTTGGGCTATCCAGGAGTCTCTAAATGCCATCACAATTGTCCCTGGCCAAGGGAGATCAGACACACACAGAAGAGGAAGATGCAATGCGAGCATGGAGGCAGAAATTGAAGTGATGCAGCCACAAGTCCAGGAATGTCAGCAGTTAGGAGAAGAGAGAATACATTTCTGTTGTTCTAAGCCACCAAACGTTTGGCAATTTGTTACAGCAGCCACCAAGTAATGCTCACTGTCATGAAAATAAATGCATGAGAATGCTGTTTTTCCCATCATATAGATTCTGATAGAGGAAAAACAGTAAATTACATATATTTCTTCTTATAAAAAATACTGAGCATCATGCTTAAGACTAATTTATATTTCCTTTCTCTGAACTGTTTGTTCATGTCTTTATCCAGATTTGTATTGGACTATAATTTTCCTAGAAGTTCTGTAGACCCTTTTTTTTTTTTTTTTTTGAGATGGAGTCTTACTCTGTTGCCAGGCTGGACTACAGTGGTGCAATCTCGGCTCACTGCAATATTCACCTTCTGAGTTCAAATGATTCTCCCACCTCAACTTCCCGAGTAGCTGGGATTACAGGTGCCTGCCACCACACTCAGCTAAAATTTATTTTTATTTTTATTTTTATTTTTAGTAGAAACAGGATTTCACCATGTTGGCCAGGATGGTTTAGCTCTCCTGACCTTGTGATCTGCCCATCTTGGCTTCCCCAAGTACTTACAGGTGTGAGCCACCACACCCAGCCTGTAGACTCTTTTTATAGATTATGGAAAATAATCATTTTACTGATATGTTCCACAAATATATATATAGAATATAATATAAATAATATATAATATATAATATGTGTAATAATAATATATATTGAATATAATATAATAATATATATTATTTATATTGATTTTTTTTTCTATTCAGAAACTTCGGATTTTTTTATAAAGTTAATTTTTTTTTTTCATTATGGCTTTACCAAGTGAAGATTGCTATTAATATGATGCACTTAACATTACATTGTGGTAGTTCAGGAGTTCATTTTGTGATTTAAATTATTTTACCTACCTTCAATTTATTTTAATATGAGTCAGTAGAAATAGAAATCAATATTTTTAATAGAAATTAATACCAACCATTTCTCAGTCAATCCATCTTTGTCCCATTGATGTGCCAACCTGCCTTTAAGAGATATTAGCAACTTTAAATGTAGTTAGGACTATTTCTAGATTCTCTAGTTTGTGCTACTGGTATGTCTACTTACTCATACACTAATACAAATTGCTTAACCACGGTTGTTTCCATTTTTAATTGGTTTTAGTATGTTGTATTCCTAGTCCCACCTGTTAACTTATCCTCTTACATTTCAATTGCACATTTGTATTGAACACATTAACTTTTTTTTTTTTTTTTTTTAGACAGGGTCTTGCTCTTGCCCAGGCTGGAGTGCAGTGATACAATCACTGCTCACTGTAGCCTTGACCTCCTGGGCTCAAGCAATCCTTCCACCTCAGCCTCCTGAGTAGCTGGGAACACAGACATCCACCACTACACTTGACTAATTGTTTTTATTTTTGTAGATACACAATCTCCCTATGTTGCCCAGGCTGCTCTCAAACTCTTGGGTTCAAGTGAGCCTGCTGCCTCCTACAGTGAGATTATAGGCATGAGCCACTGAACAGCTGCAAACATTAACTTTTGAGCGAACTTGTGTTTTCACAATATATTCCTAAAAAAAAAAAAAAAAAAAAAAAAAATCTGTGGTCACATGACTTTAAAATGTATTGAAGTTCACATCTTTGCAATATAAAGATTTATGTATAGCCTTGAATGACATCTGAAAGTTTTCCTCACACAAATCTTGCTCATTTCTTATAAATTTGTTTCTAGACATATATTTTTGTAGCTCTTATAAATGTGATTTTTCTTAAACTTTGGATTTGATGGCCTTAATTTTGAACCCAGAAATCTTACAAAATTCTGTTATTGCTTATACTATTTTTTCAATTGATTCCTAGGTTTCCTATACTGTATGTTACTAATGATAATTCTGTACCTTCTTTCCATTTTATTCATTTATTTGTTTATATTACCTATGAATTTCAGAATAATTTTAATTCATAGTGGTGTGACTAAATATCATTAGCTTATTAAATTTAACAATGAGTTTAAATTTTTAAATAAATATTAGAATCTACTCAAGTTCTATAGCTATTCTGATTTAAATTATACTTAATTTTTACCACAAATCACTATTGACTTATTTTCAAAAGTATTTTTATCATTAATGATAATTATGTGAATTTTCTTTTGATTCACTGAAATACCTGTTATATTAATATATTTCTGAATATCGACTACTCATTGCATTATTGTTGTGAACTTCATTTTGATTCATTAAAATACCTGTTATATTAATATATTTCTGAATATTGACTACTCATTGCATTATTGTTGTGAACTTCACTTAGTTACGGTGTACAACTCTTTTGCTGTTAATTCTGATTGCTAGTATTTTATTTTAAAATTTTGTATCAATATTAGCTTGTAAATTTAGGAGCTACATCAAATTTTGATATAATTATTTTGATGAATTTATAAATGTAGCTTGGAAGCTTGTTTCACACACACACACACACACACACACACACACACACACACCCCACATGTATACTCTGGATCAGTTTATGTAGCATTGCCATTTTCAATTCTTTAATTGTTTGGTCAGTTTCCCCAATAAGTATATCTCAGGCTATGTAAGTGAACATTCATGGAGGTAGGGATAGCATACAGGTCTTTAACAACTATATTTCTTTTATAGTAATTTATCTGTTTGAATTTTCTCTCCTGTGGTCAGTTTTAATCATTTATATTCTTAATTTATATTGTATAAATATATAGTTATAATTTCCAGTTTTCTCACTTCTTGTGTTTCCTTATATTTTCTCCTGTTTCTCCTGTTAACGTGACAAATTGCACAAATTATTAGATTTTCTCATATAATCAGCATGCATCTGTGAGGTAAGCCCCAATCTCGGTCATGATGCATGCCATTTAGTATGTATTGCTACATTCGGTTGGCTAACATTTGTTTTAAAATTTTGAATCTATGTTCATAGATGAGATTGCTTTTTTTGTTTTTTTGTGTGGTTAATATGTTTCGGTATTGAGTTCATTCTCATCTCATAAAATGGGTGACAAAATGTTCTCTCTTGATCTGTTCTGTGGAGTTTGTAAAAGTTTGGGATGTTATAGTACTTGATTATTTGGTAGACCCTCCCTGAAAAATCCACTACTGATTGAATGTATTTAATGGTTATATGACATTATCTATCATTTCTTCCTGAATTAAAATATGTCCAGATTCCAATTCTTCTCTTCTTACTCCAGTGCCACCATCCCATTTGCAGACAACATCCTCTTTCATCTGGTTTCCTGCTGTCATCTCTCTCCTCATGGACCCATTTCCATCCCTGTTTTCCTAGAGCAGCACTTTTCAAAAGCATTCTCTGCAATGACAGAAATGTCCTATATCTGTGTTGTGCAACATGGTAGCCACTCGCCACTTGCTGTTCAGCACTTGAACTCTGATTAGTGTGATTGATAAACTGGTTAATTAAATTTATATTTAAATGACATTTGCCTGGTGACTACAAAAATGACCTTTTTATCACTTGCTTTGTATTTGTCCCACTTTACCTATTTCCCTTCTGTTTTGCCTAGTTTTCGCTTGATTGAGAATTTTTGTAATACTGTTCATTTCATCTTCTCACTATAGGTTTCCCTTTAAACAATATTATTCTCTTTTGAATATTTTAGTGATTATGTCAAAGCTAACCACCATGGTACTTTAATATTCCTCTTTAAAATATAAGTATATCAGAAAACTTTAATTATAATCATCTCCTTTCAACATATATGCTATTGCTATCCAGTATGTTAGTTTATCTTTATTCCCTCACCCTATAAATTATTTTTATTGTTTTATACAATGTTTGCCTAATTTTACCAATATTTTCACCAATGTATTTAATATTGCTTGTTATTCTGTTTTGCATTTAGACATTCAAGCTCACTTTCTTTCTGAAGTACATTCTTTAGAATTTCCTTTAATGGTATTCTGTTAGTGGACTCACTCTATTTTTTTTTTTCTTTTCTGAAAATGTCTTTAATTTACTCCAGTTCTTAAGAAATATTTTCACTCAGTGTAGAAATCTTGCAGTTATTTTCTTTCAACATGTTGAAGCTACTATTCCACTGCCTTTTAATTTTGAGCTGTTTGTTGGAAGTGGGTCGTTCTTTGGTAGATCGTAACAATTGCCTTTCCAGTTGCTTTTAAGGTTTTTTTGTTTGTTTTTGTTTTTGCTTTTGTTTTTGAGATGGAGTTTCGCTCTTGTTACCCAGGTTGGAGTACAATGGCCCAGTGTTGGCTCACTGCAACCTCCGCCTCCTGGGTTCAAGTGACTGCCTGTCCCAGCCTCCCAAGTAGCTGGGATTACAGGTGCCTGCCACCACACCTGGCTAACTTTTGTGGTTTATACTTTGTGGTTAAACCATAGATACTTTAGTTTTTAGTATAACCTATACTAAAAAACCTATTTAGTATAGGTTTTTGGAGTTTCACCATGTTGGTCAGGCTGGCCTCGAACTCCTGACCTTAGGCAATCCACCAGCTTGGTCTCCCAAAGTACTGAGATTACAGGCGTGAGCCACTATGCCTGGTCTGCTTTTAAATTTTTTTTCCTTTGATATTCTGTAGTTTTGATGAAAGGACAGTGATGAGAAGAATTTTCAATGTAAACCCTCTTTTGAAGAGGTAGGAATTCTTTACTTGTACCATTGTTTTAATTTTAGAAAACCAAAAGGAATGGCATATACATTTTATAAATATCTATTTCAGCATCAATGATGAGGATTGTCTTTTTTTCTCTTGTAATTTAGTGATGGAGTGGATTATTTGATACCTATTTTCATTTTTAACTACTCTTTTATTTCTGTACTAAAACCTAGTTGGTCATAGTGTATTACTCTTTTGATGTATTTCTGGGTTCTTTTGCTAATATTTTCTTGTAAATAATCTGGTTTCTACTTGTCATTATTTTCTATCATTTTACTTAAATGTTATCATTATTAAGTTTTATTATTAACATTTCACTGATTTTGTAAGTGAAATAGGAAGATTTATATCTTTTTTAGAGCCTAGAATAGTTTTAGTAACATTGTGAGATATTTAAAGATAATTTAAAATTCAGCTGTGAAGAGACCTGGTCTGGTGCCCTCTTCAATGCGATGTATTCTATCACCTCCTGAATTTCTTCCATTATGATTGGTTCATTAGAAGTTTTCACTTTCTTGGGTAATTTTGGTAGTTTATATTTTACTGGGAAATCATGCTAGTTATTTATCTTGATTTTCAAAGTTGCTGCCTTTCCCTTTATGTGGCAGTGTTTCCAGATTTAAAAAATTCTTTATGTTACATTCTCTTTCTCATCCCTCATCAACTCTACATGTCTATTTTTTCTTTTTCTTTCTTCAATAACACTTGCAAGTTGTTTATCTATATTATCAATCTTTACAAAGAAAAGTTTTGTGATGATTCATCCTTATTTTTGTTGTTTGCTATTTCAACAGATTGCTTTTTTCTATAATTCCCACTTTCTGATTTCTTTTGATAAATTATACTGTTCTTTCAAAAATTTCTTTTCATTACTTACTGGCTTTATTTTTCTTTCTTCTTTAATTATAAAGGTAGTTAGCAACACAAACTTTTCTTTAACTACAGTTTTTACTGTGTTACTTATGGTTTTGTACAAAATATTCCTATTATCTGATTCTGAGTAGTAATGTCCTTTAAGTAATCAGCATTGTTATCAACCTACCAACCACAGCTCTAACTATTAAGAGGTCATGGCTTAGAATGATTCCGCATTTAAAAACCTAAGGCAGGGCAAGAAAAATAAAAAGTTAATTTTCTAGCATGTTAAGTTAAAAGCATATGTGCTTTAAAAATCCTACAATGATTTGGTTGGAAAAGATATAATATAGAAAATAATGTAGGTCAAAATAACTGCTGTGGTAACTTTGGACAAATCTGAATTCTCAAGAGTAAATTAAACAAACTGTTTTTAATGGATAAATGTTCACCTACATTTTAAAAGTAATCATCTTTCTGTGTTGAAAACATTTCAATAACTATATTTTGATCAAGGTTTACTAACCAATATTATTAACATAAAATTTCGAGACATAGACAAAAATACTAGAGGACTGTGGCACTAAAACACACCTCTCACTCTTTTCATTGAATTAAGGAAGATAAAATAAAGGTCTCAAAAATAGATACATAGATATAGCCTTGAAAATTGCAGTTTGGATTTTCCATCAGCCCTAGTGTGTGGGAATTCACAAAAAGTTTTACTTAGAAAAAGTGGAAGAATTTGACATGTTTGTATCTCTAGTATCGTGGATCAAATTCATTCCTTCACCATTTCATAATGTTATATTCTACACAGGAAAAAGGTGACAATTGTGTTTGCTGTTCAACAACATAGAACAGTAATAAATTGCCAAACCACTCCTCGAATTAGAAAGTGCACTTCAAGAAAGGTAGGAGATTAAAAACATATATACATTAAAAAATAAAATGGGCAAGTTAGTAAGTAAAAAACAAAATCAGTTGGAAAAGCTTATATGACAAAGATCTAAAGGCATGGAAATGGTTCAATATTAGCACAATTAATATAATATCAATACTAATGCCCATGAAGGCCACATGTGATTGTCCTCAGAAGTGGAAAGTGTGGAGGTGAGGAATCTAAAATCAAATCATCATCTACGAAGCGAGCTGATAGAACTATAAACCAAATAATCATGAAGGAGTGGCAGAAGCATACCCTGCAGGAATGCAGTTAAAAAACAGAAGAAACAGCTACAAGTGTTGAACGCAGTTGCCACATAAGATCAGGAATCAAGAGTGGAGAGACATAAATCAAGAAACACCTCTATTCTCTTATAAGCCTGGCAATTCAATTCAATTTTTTCAAAATATGTAAAAGTACTGCAGTGACAAAAAGTTAATGGAAAGTTCCAAAAGACATATGAAGCACAACCCCAATTATGTACTTGTGTGTAGACATACAGGCAAATGTGTAGACACACATACACACACGCACACACACATACATCAAAGTGCTTTCAGATAAATGATCAAATGCTATAACAGTTTTATCACAGAGTAGTGGGATTATGGGCAAATATATTTTATTTAATTTCTTTGTATTTTCAAAAATGTTCCATGCTACTGAAGACATATTTACATATTTTTTAAGTTTAAAAATTACATATTCCAAATACATGCAAGCACTGTATTAAGTGTTGGGGCTGTTAAGATGAATAGGGCGCACACAACCAGCACCCTCAATGTGATCCGGAGTGAGCCGCAGACACCCGAGAGGCAACCCAGTGGCACACCACCTTAGCCAGAGTCTTTCACTCCATTTTCTGGTTTGTCTTTTCTTTGTGCTTTGTTACCCTGGAGTTGTGGTGAAGGAGATAACAAACTCTTTTGTCACTAGTGGAATCTGAGAGTAAAGGCAAAATGCTCTCGATCATTGTTGTGCATTACGAACTGTTAGAGGTTCATATTTCTGTCTGACATCTGTAAGCCTCTGCTGACTGCCCATACAGTGTAATGCAAAAAGCCCGCATTGTTTACTTGGGAAGCTATTTTTGTAGTTTTCTGTGTGCATTATTTTTATTTTATATGAACTTTCTGTCCTTGAATCATTATATCCTTAAGTATATGTATAGCAAAATGATTGATTTAATATGAGATGCTGCTTGTATTTGCTGTTATTTCTTAAGAGCTATAAAATATTTTAGGTAAATGTCATGAAAATTAAATTATCACATTATAAAAGAGAGGTAGGTAACAGAGAAACAGATGGTTAATGAGCTGTGACTTGTCACAAATGGGCTCTAAGTTTTATAACGAGAATCTATCAGCAGAAAGGAAATTTATCTGGACAAAGACCAATTGCCTGGAGTTAGTACACAGTCTAATTTTAGACCATTTCGCTTTTCTTCCCTGAATGACATGAACAATATGATTGAGTCACTTTTGCCGAAAACAATTGAACAAGACTGACAAACGCATAATGTTTCAGACCATGAAATTCCAATTGGTCCAATCATAGATGAATTTATCATGCCTGCAGCAATGTTATTGTAGCTACAAGTCATGTTCTCTCCCACTGTGGTAACTACTGAATGGAAGTGGGCCAGGTTTGCAGAGTAAGCTACTCAAGCATATGTCTTCAGATAATCTTTTTAATCAGAAGACTCTTCTGTAATTTAATATCTTTTCCTCTCAATACTCTTGACAAATGCCATTACAAAGCCTCTTGACAAGAGATTTTATGCAATATTTGAAGGTGTTGCTGCTGTGATTGTGAATAGTTCTTGCTATAAGCAATAAGAAACAAAAGTTGTCACCAGGCGCGGTGGCTCACACCTGTAATCCCAGCACTTTGGGAGGCTGAGGTGGGCAGATCACGAGGTCAGGAGTTTGAGACCAGCCTGGCCAACATGGTGAACCCCTGTCTCTACTAAAAATACAAAAATAATTAGCCAGGGTGATGGCACGCACATGTAATCTCAGCTACTCTGGAGGCTGAGGCAGGAGAATCACTTGAACCCGGGAGGCAGAGGTTGCAGTGAGCTGAGATTGCCCATTGTACTCCAACCTGGGCCACAGAGTAAGACTCCATCTCAAAAACAAAACAAAACGAAAAACCACAAGTTGTCCACCCTGGTGGGGCAGGATGGAATGAGCTACAGTCTCAGCTAGTGACTTATCAATGATAAGCTAAACACTTGAAGAACATGCTTTGAAAAATGGAAGGTCAGATAGATAAATTGCATAAAGAAGCTAAGAACAATTTCAAGGCAGAGTCAGACATCTGATGTCCAAATTGAGACACTGAGTCAAGAAACAGCCTGTTGTTGGAAATCACAGAAGTGGTTGCAGAGTCTACCAAAAAAATGAATGTGCAGGTGGAAATCAGTAACTCTCACTCCCTCTGCAGATGGTTTGTCTCCAGTTGAATATCCAGGTCTCACAGCTTCCTCCTCCCCCTTACAAAGTCCAGTTGTTACAGAAAATGGAACCAGGCCTCAAAGCTGAGTCATTTCTTCAATCCTCCATCTTTCTCAAAGCAACCTGTGCTTGGTAGATGGCAAGTGGACTAGAAGCCCTGTTGAACTTGCTGTCATTGACTCTGAGTGTGCAGCAGTGATCAAGCTAGCAGGAGTGTGGACTGGGTTCCTTCCAGGACAAGCACATGGGGACAATAGGCTTCTGAAGAATGACCTTTCAGGAACAAAGGAGCTTCCAGGCTCCCATGGTACCAGTGGGGCGAGGTGGCAGGGATGGGAGAGGGACTTGTGGAGGGTCTCCTGGTGCCACAGGCTGAGTAGCCTTGGAGGACAACTGAGAGTGGTGGTCTGAGGAAAATCAGAGATTTCTCTAGATTTGTAATTGTATTGTATTATTGTTTCTAGTAACAGGATGAAAATATGGTCCAGGCACAGTGGCTCACGTCTGTAATCCCAGTTGGGAGGCCAAGGTGTGTGGATCATGAGGTCAAGAGTTCAAGACTAGCCTGGCCAACATGGTGAAACCCCACCTCTACTAAGAAAACAAAATTTAGCCAGGCATGGTGGCAGCACCTGTAATCCCAGGTACTTGGGAGGCTGAGGCAGGACAATTGCTTGAACCCAGGAGGCAGAGGTTGCAGTGAGCCAAAATTACACCACTGCACTCCAGCCTGAGCAACACAGCAAGACTCTGTCTTGAGGGGAAAAAAAGGAAATATCGTAAAAGTACTGAAAAGAGAGTGCTATCCATTCATAAATGGCCAATCTGGATGTGATCACTTCACAGACATCATTGCTCCTGAGAGGGAAGTGGCTCTCATGACACAAAACTCCGGCACCCAGCTTTACAGGCAGAGCCCATGATCACCGAACACATGGGTGTCCCCACTTTCAGTCCCAGGATCCGGCTATCAGGCACCACACCTAGTCCTACTACTCCTATTTTGAGAAGAGCCAGAGAGAGATATGTGACTCCTATTGAATGGCATTGATAAGCAGTGCATTCTGGGAAAAGTGATCTTTGGTAGGGTTGTACTGGTGTGAACTAGCACTAGAGGAACCAGGAATACAGATGGAACAACATAACCAAGAAAGTTTTTTCCACCTGTTTCTTTCTTCCTCCCTCAAGCTGATATGGTGCCGTTAAACTCCAGCCGAAATGAGCAAAGGACAATTCTAAACCACAGGTCTTTGCTTTGACAAATTCTGCATACCCGTCATACCTGTAAGTAGCAATGGTTCATAATAATCAGTAATGAGTTATGGAGTGTTTTGTGTGGGTCAAGCATAGTGGTACATATGTTTACTCTTTCATCCTCACAATAAGCCTATGAAACAAGAATTGTAATTATCACATGTGTTAGGCCACTCTTGAGTTGCTAAAAGGAATACCTAAGACTGCGTAATTTATAAAGCAAAGATATTTAATTGGCTCATGGTTCTGCAGGCTGTACAGGAAGCAGGGCGCCAGCACCTGCTTGGCTTCTGGGAAGGCCTCAGGGAGCTTTTACTCAGGGGGAAAGCACAAGGGCAGCAGGCTGGTCACATGGTGAAAACATAAGCAAGAGAGAGCACAGGGGAGGTGCCACACTTTTAAATAACCAGATCTGTCAAGAACTCACCATCTCAAGGAAAGCACCAAGCCATGAGGGATCCACCCCCATGACCCAAACACCTCCCACCAGGCTCCACCCTGGGGATTACCTTTCAACATGAGATTTAGAGGTGACAAACTATATCATTCCACCTCTCCTCAAATCTCTCGTCTTTTTCACATTGCAAAATACAATCATCCCCTGCCAGTAATCCCCTGAAGTCTTAATTCATTCCAATACTAACTCAAGTTCAAAGTCCTATGTGGAGATGAATTCCTTCTACATGTGAGACTATAAAAACCAAGCAAGTTATTTATTTCCAAGATACAATGTGGGTACAAGCATCAGGTAAACATTCCAATTCCAACAGGGATAAATTGGCCAAAAGAAAGGGCTATAGGGCCCATGGAAGTTCAAAACCCAGCAGAGAAGTCATTAAATCTTAAAGCTCCAAAACAATCTCATCTGACTTCATGTCCCACATTCAGGACACACTGGTGCAAGAGGTAGGCTCCCTTGGGCAGCTCTGCCTCTGTGGCTTTGCAGGATTCAGCCTTTGCAGCTGCTGTCACAGATTGGAATGCAATGCCTGTGGCTTTTCCAGGTGCAGAGTGCAAGCTGCCAGTGGTACCACTCTGGGATCTGGAAACTTTCTCACAGCTCCACTAGGCAGTGTACCACAGGGAATCTGTTCAGGGCCTCCAACCCCACATTTGCCCTCAGCATTGTCTCCATGAGGGCTCTACTCCTGCAGCAGGCTTCTGCCTGGGTACCCAGGCTTTCTCATACATACTCTGAAATCTAGCTGGAGGCTGCCAAGCCTCTTTCACTCTTGAACTTTGTGAACCCATGGGCTTAACATCACGTAGAAGCCACCAGGGCTTACAGCTCACCTCTGGAGTGGTAACCTGAGCTATACTTCAGGTCCTCTGAGCCAGTGCTAGCACCAGAGAGCTGGGATTTCATGGAGCAGTATCCTGGAGCTGCACAGGGTATAAGGACCCTGGGCTAGGCCCACAAAAACATTCAGTCTTCCTGGATCTCTGGCTCTGGGATGGGAGAGGCTCCCTCAGAGATCTTTGAAATGCCTTCAAGACCTTTTTCCTGTTGTCTTGGCTATCAGCTCCTGGCTCCCTTTTATTTAAGCTAATTTCTCTACCAACGGGTTGCTCCACAGCCCTCTTAGATTCTTCCCCTGAAAATGGGCCTTCCTTTTCTACCACATAGCTGGGCTGAAAATTTTCCAAATTTTTATGCTCTACTTCCCCTTTAAATATAACTTCCAACTTTAAGTCATTTCTTAATTCCCACATCTGTGTGTAGGTTGTGAGCAGCCAGGTCACCTCTTAAAAGCTTTTCTGCTTAGAAATTTCTTCTAGTGAGTAACCTAAATTATCACTCTTAAGTTCAAACTTCCACAGATCACTGAGGCATGAACACAATTCAGCCAAGTTCTTTGCTAAGTCATAATATGAGTAATCTTTGCTCCAGTTCCCAATAAATTTCTCACTTCCAACTGAGACTTTGTCAGCCTGAACTTCCCTGTCCACAGCACCATCAGATCAGCATTTTGGCCACAACCATTTAACCAGTCTTTAAGAAGTTCCAAATTTTCATCTTCCTGTCTTCTGAGCCCTCCAAACTCTTCCAACCTCTGCCTGTTACCCAGTTCCAAAGCTGCTTTCACATTTTCAGGTATTTTTATAGCAAGGCCCCACTCCTCAGTACAAATTTTCTGTTAGGCTATACTTGCACTGCTATAAAGGAATACCTAAGACTGGGTAATTTTTAAAGGAAAAAAAGGTCAATTGGCTCATGGTTCTGCAAGCTATGTGGAAGAAAGATTATGATATCTGCTTGGTTTCTAGGGAGGTTTTTACTCACAGCAGAAGGCAAAGAGGGAGCAGGCACATCACATGGCAAAAGCAAGAGCAAGAACAGGCCGGGTGAGGTGGTTCATGCCTGTCATCCCAGCACTTTGGGAGGCCAAGGTGGGCAGATCATGAGGTCAGGAGATCGAGACCATCCTGGCTAACACGGTGAAACCCCATCTCTGCTAAAAACACAAAAAATTAGCCTGGCATGGTGGCGGGTGCCTGTTGTCCCAGTTACTAGGGAGGCTGAGGCAGGAGAATAGCATGAACCCAGGAGGTGGAGCTTGCAGTGAGCCAAGATCGGACCACTGCACTCCAGCCTGGGCGACAGAGCAAGACTCTGTCTCAAAAAAAAAAAAAAAAAAGAACAAGAACAAGAGTTGTAGAGAAGGTCCCACACACTTGAAAACAACCAAATCTCTCGAGAATTCACTCACTATTGCAACAACAGCACCAAGCCATGCAGGATCTGCCCCCATGATCCAATCACCTCCCACCAAGCCCCACCTCCAACATTAGGGATTATAATTCTATGTGAGATTTAAAGGGGAAAATATCCAAACTGTATCATCACTGTGCTACAGATGGAAAAAGAAAGGCACAGAAGATTGAATTGCTTGAGGTAGTATGTGCTAAAGATGGAACTTTATCCGTGATAGTTCACTTTCAACACCCAAGCTCTTAACCCTTATGGCATCAACTCACTTTTAGTCATAGTGATTTGGGTACCATCATGCTTTAGAAATTTAGAGTGTTGTGTATGTGTTGTTGAATTTTTAGGATTAACAAATAGGTGTGGTCACTTCAGCAGCACGTATACTAAAATTGGAACGATATAGAGAAGATAAGCATGGACCATGTGCAAGGATGACACACAAATTCATGAAGCGTCCCATATTTTATATGCGTATCAATTGGAAGTCATTACATGAGGAAGAGACAGCTCAGAGGTTTGTTAAAATAAGCAAAACACAAAGGCAGAAAGTATCTGAGAAAAAGTAGACATTTGATCATCAATTTATTTCCAAACATTTAGAGAGTAGTTTAATTATTGAAACATAATCAAGGAATATTAAGAAAGCACTGAATTGCTTTAATTCTTTTAAAGATTGCCTTAGGATTTATAGTGCACATCTCTAATTAATAATGGTCTATATTCAGATAATATTCACATGTAATATAAACCAGTAGAACAATATATTCCACACTTTTCCCTGGGATTTTTGTGTTTTTGTCATTTTATGTTTTACTTGTATATATAGTATAAATACACAATACATTGCTACTACTTTTGCTTTAGACAGTTTTTTTAAATGTAATTTCAAATAAAAATTATATTTGACTTAAAAAAGTACATACATTATTGAAAAGTTATTTTTCAACACGAGTCTTTGTGCTGAAAATAATTTAGAAATTATTAGAAAATTTTTAAAATAATTTTTCAGCAAAAGTTATATCTCAAGTTTTATTGTAATTTTTATTTTCTTCTCTTTCATGGAAATGATATATTTTCCACTTCTATTACCAATTCCTATCTTATAGCGTGTGCATTCTTCTTTGTTCAATTAATTGTTAGGTCTTACTGGTTCACTTCTCTTTTTGCATAAACTTTTTATAAATTATTATGTAGTATTTAACTTTTCACAATATTTGAGTCCAATATTTTTCCAAAAGATTTTCTGCCATCGAAGTTTGAATGATTTTATGTACAGATGATTTTACCATTTTATTTAGTCAAAAAATATTTCCTTTAGTAATTTTTTCTCTACTCTTACAAATCTCTCTAATTTAGAGGACACAAAGACAGTGATCACTCCAGGCCACTGAAAGTGTGGTTGCTATCAAATGTCAAACTGAGAACTGAAGGGTGCTGGTTGGCAAAAGAAATTGAGAAGAACCATTTAGGAACTCATTTGCAATGTGACAGATACATTTTATGCCTATTAAATCTAATAATTTGAAAATGGGGTTGATATGTCTTTTATTGTGCTTTCCCAATAATTCAATTTTAGTCTATTTTTAAAAGTGTTACCCATGACATATTTAGAGGAGCGAGAGATTTGATCTTTCACTACAGAAAATTTGAGAATTATTGGCCTATTATTTTCTCTCCATTTTTAGCATGTGGAGAAAAAGGCAGAATAAAGAAGCTTTGCTTTTGTTTTTATTTTTTCTGATATGTTTATGTACATATATAATTTAAATATAAGAGAAAGTTATTTTGGTGTATGTTATGTCATATGTTTAACTATTATTTATTTTTTAAAATCAGAGCAGCAAGATGGCAGACTTGGAAACTCCAAGCTCTCACTCCCCAACAAAAACAAACAAAAAACCCAGAAGTTATCTGAACCACCTTTAAAGAATCTCTGGAAAACAGTGACAGGTTTACAGCAAGCCAGTAAATGCCCTATCAAGAAAAACCTGTTGTCACAATGGTAGGAAAGGTGTGTGGCACTTTCACTCTTACTCTCTCCACTCTCCAGCACAGCAATGATCTGAGTCTTCAGCAGAGGGCAGCCTGGTTCCAGATCCCACCCATCATTGCATAAGAGGGAGCAAAGCAGACTTAATTGCCAATCGTTGTGTCATGTTTCTAACCTGTCTGGGAACATCTGACAAATTGACACAAGACACTCATCTCTGTTTTGTGTAATTCCAAATGCAGGTGATAAAAGCGGTTGACGCTGTTCATAAAAGCTACAAGGTGATGACAAGCTCACAGATGTTTGAGGCAAGGGATTGCAAGTAGAGATATAAAATAGGCCATCAGAGTTCCAGAAGAGATGCTCAATGAGATGCTTTGGGGGAATTTGAACATCAAGTAGAGCCATATATCCAGGAGAATTTAGAAAGCCACGTGAGTGCTCAAGAGAGCCACGTGCTCAGAAAAGACCTGAGAAGACTTGCTGCTTTCACTGTGGGCCCAACCCCAGGCTTAAGCAAGCCTAGCCTAGAGATGCAGGGTCCCAGCACACAGCCAGTCTTCAGAGGCTGCCTTGCAGCTCCTGCCTCTGTTTTGTTTTGTTTTGAGTGTGTGTGTGTGTGTGTGTGTGCGTGTGTCTTTCATTGGTTTGCTTGCTTCAGCTCCTGATTTTTAAAAAATCTCTGTCTAAACATTAGCTGAACATGAGCTAAAGAAACAGAGATTCCAGTGATCGCACAAGACAAGAAATGATTTTCGCAAAAACAGTTCGGAAAAGTCTTGAATGGGCTAATACAGCCTTCAACAACGAAAATAAAAGCAAATCCTGAGGAAGAGGGAGAATCTGATTTCCAGAAATACCACATTAAAACCATCAAATTCCCAATTTCCAACAACAAAAATCACAAGACACACTAAAAAACAGAAGATGGCTCATTCAAAATTCCCAAATACATTCAAAATAAATTGAAAGAAACCATCTCTAAGAAAGTATGCATATCAGACTTACTAGAAAAACACCTTGAAACAACTGAAAAAGGAAAAGAAAATATTTAAGATACTAAGTTCAGAAATGAAAATTGAGACATTTCACCAATTTTGCAGAAATAAACAGATTGAAAGAACATTTTGAACAATTATACACCAACAAGTGGGGTCACCTAGATGGAACAGGCACGCAATCTGCCAAAACCAAATCATAAAGACACAGAAAATCTGAATGGACAGATAGCTAGTAAAGAGCTTGCCTCAAAATAAAACACCCTTCTACAAGATAAAAAAGCCCTAAGCCAAACAGCTTCAATGGTGAACTGTACCAAACGTTTAATGAAGAAATAACACTAATTCTTTTCAAACTCTTGCAAAAAAAATTGAAGCAGAAAGAGCCCTTTCAAATTATTCTATGAGGCCTGCTTTACCCTGATACCAAAGCCAGAAAAAAATACTACATGAAAAGGAGACTACATATAAATATTTCTTATGAATATTGTTGGAGAAATCTCCAACAAAATACTAGCAAACTGAACTAAACAACAGATTAAAGCAATTGTAAACCATGACCAGTGGGATTTATTACTGGAATGTAAGAAAAGGTCAACATATCAAAATCAATCACTGTGGTATATGAAACTAATAGAATGGAAGGGAAAAAATCACATTATCATCTCAATTGATGTACTAAGAAAGCACTTTACAAAATTCAACAGGTTTTCATTATAAAAATAATAATCTAAGAATGAAAGGGTCTTCCTCAAAATGGTAAATGCCATACATAACAACCTACATCTAACATCACACTCAATGGTGAAATAGTGAAAGCTTTTCCCTGATAATTAGCACAAGACAAACATGCCTGCTTTCACCACTTCTATTTAAGATCATATTGGAAGTTCTAGCAAAAACAATTAGACAAGAAATGTCATTGAATTTGGAAAGGAGGAAGTAAAATTGTGTCTGCGGATGATGTAACCTTTTATGTTAAAAAACCCTGGGGGGGGGCAGAGCAAGATGGCCGAATAGGAACAGCTTCAGTCTCCAACTCCCAGCACCAGTGACACAGAAGACCGGTGATTTCTCCATTTTCAACTGAGGTACTGGGGTCATCTCACTAGGGAGTGCCGGACAATCGGTGCTGGTCAGCTGCTGCAGCCCGACCAGCGAGAGCTGAAGCAGGGCGAGGCATCGCCTCACCTGGGAAGCGCAAGGGGGAAGGGAATACCTTTTCCTAGCCAGGGGAACTGAAACACACAACACCTGGAAAATCGGGTAACTCCCACCCCAATACTGTGCTTTAAGCAAACAGGCACACCAGGAGAATATATCCCACACCTGGCCGAGAGGGTCCCACGCCCACGGAGCCTCCCTCATTGCTAGCACAGCAGTCTGTGATCTAACCGCAAGGCAGCAGCGAGACTGGGGGAGAGGCGCCCGCCATTGCTAAGGCTTAAGTAGGTAAACAAAGCCGCTGGGAAGCTCGAACTGGGTGGAGCTCACAGCAGCTCAAGGAAACCTGCCTGTCTCTGTAGACTCCACCTCTGGAGACAGGGCACAGCTAAACAACAACAACAACAACAACAAAAGCAGCAGACTCTGTCTGACAGCTTTGAAGAGAGCAGTGGATCTCCCCACACGGAGGCTGAGATCTGAGAAGGGACACACTGCCTGCTCAAGTGGGTCCCTGACCCCTGAGTAGCCTAACTGGGAGACATCCCCCACTAGGGGCAG
>NC_045441.1:43311087-43537313 GCF_002776525.5 Piliocolobus tephrosceles
AGGAAGGAGGGAAGGGAGGAAGGAGGGAAGGGAGGAAGGAGGGAAGGAAAGAAGGAGTCAAAAACTGGAAGAGAACAAGCATACTGATTCTTAGTATTACTACTGTGTGTTCAGTGCAGTAAGATGGCAAAAAAATACAAGATACAAATATAGAATAGAAAGATTTGAAGGAAGAAATGGTTTGTTAATTGTTAGATTAATAATATATAAATACTTAATTACAAAAAATGGTAAGTAAGCAGTGGAGAAGTCAGAAAAAACCTTACACATGTCATTAAAATAAATATCGCTAACAGGCAAAAGATTATCACATGTATCTTTAAGAAACATACATCACTTATACAACATTCTAGGAAAAGAATCTAGAAAAAAATCTATTGAAATCTAAATGTAAGAAAACATCAGACAAACTCGAATTGAGTTATACTCTGTAAAATACTTGTCCTGTGTTCTTCAAACATGCCAATGGCATGAACAACAAACAATTCCCATAGAATTCCCATAGAATTGTTTGTTGTTCATGATTTTGAACTGGATTCTATACTGGAAAAACCATTGCTGTAAAGGAAAAATTATTGATGTAAGAGACAAAACTAGAATATAGACTATAGTTTAAATAAAAGTGTATTATAAATATTCAGTTTCCTGCATTTTATAACTTAACTGTAAATGTTTAAAAGTATATATATATCATTTTTCTTAAGAAATACACATTGAGGCGGGGTGTGGTGACTCACGCCTGTAATCCCAGTGCTTTGGGAGGCTGAGACAGAGGTAACGCTTGAGCCCTGGAGTTTGAGATTAGCCTGGCCAACATGGCAAAGCCTTGTCTCTACAAAATACACAAAAATTAGCTGGGCATGATGGTGCGTGCCTGCAGTCTCAGCTCCTAGCCACTTGGGAGGCTGAGGTGGGAGGATCACTTGAGCCCAGGAGCAGGAGGTTGCAGTGAGCCAAGATTGCACCACTGCACTCCAGCCTGGGCAACAGAGAGAATGAGATTCTGTCTCAAAAAATAAAAAATGCATATTGAATTTTTATGGCATGAAGGTACATCATGTATACAATTCACTGTCAAATGGTTTCATGAAATTTTACCATTGTGTCTATGTATCTAAATATGGATAAAGATGATAAAATAAACATGACCACGTTTAAAATTGTCAATTCCAGATGGTATGGGAGTTCTTTTTAATATTCTTGTAACTTTTATGTAATTTTGAAGTTTTCTATAAGGCCGAGACGGGCGGATCACGAGGTCAGGAGATCGAGACCATCCTGGCTAACACGGTGAAACCCCGTCTCTACTAAAAAATACAAAAAACTAGCCAGGCGAGGTGGCGGGCGCCTGTAGTCCCAGCTACTCGGGAGGCTGAGGCAGGAGAATGGCATAAACCCAGGAGGCGGGGCTTGCAGTGAGCTGAGATCCGGCCATTGCACTCCAGCCTGGGCGGCAGAGGGAGACTCTGTCTGGAAAAAAAAAAAAAAAAAAGTTTGAATTTTTAAAAAACTAAAAAAGATACAATAACTACACAAGGACCAAGGAATAAGTCTAACGAAGGAGATACACAAACTTTTGGGAGGTAAATTAATAAATTTTTATTAAAGACGTGAAATAGAACTTAGAAAATGGAGGAATACACCTTGTTTGTGGATAAAAAGTTATCCACAAACTTTACAAAAGTTAAATATATATATACACAGTACAAAGAGAAAATCCAAACAAAACATCATAGCTTCATTGAGTTCAAGAAACAGTGATTGGAGTTCAGTGAGTCTAAAGTCACTGGAATTGCAAAAAGTATTGGAAAAGAGTGAGCAAGGCAGAGAAAGAGCACCACAGTGTTCACTGGAGTCTTGGGCTGAATACCAAGCTATGCATGGTTAGAATATGGATCCATGAGACTAGGCACAAAACTATAGGGGAAAGAACAGCTACTAGGAAATTAAAACTGAGCGCTTACTAGAGCTTGCACAGGGCGGAGGAATAACTGGCATCTGACCAGACAGAGTGTAAGAAAGCTCGTTAAACACCAAAGGCATTCAAAGGAGCGCTCAGAAAGGTCAAGAATTAACAGTAAGGCTAAACTATCTAGCATAGGGAACTCTAAACCTGCCCTGACAGAACGCTTTTTTTTTCAAAAGCATTTAAAAATGCTTTTTAAAAATGCTTTACAAAAATGCTTTTTTTAAAAAAGCATTTAAAGAATCCAGCTGATCCAAA
The DNA here is from genome assembly GCF_002776525.5 of Piliocolobus tephrosceles. Taxonomy (NCBI): domain Eukaryota; kingdom Metazoa; phylum Chordata; class Mammalia; order Primates; family Cercopithecidae; genus Piliocolobus; species Piliocolobus tephrosceles. The sequence goes on from NC_045441.1 coordinate 43,313,312, forward strand.
AGAAACTTAACTGCCTGTTAAAACAAAACTCAGTGCTTTTAAAAGAAAAAAAATCCTGACCTCAGTAATGTGATATTCACATTGTACAGTGTAAAAAAAAAAAAAACAAACAAACAAACAAAAACAAAAACAAATGTGAAGAAACAGGAAACTAGGACTCATAACCAGAAGAAAATCAATGAATAAAAATAGACCCAGAAATGACAGAGATAATGCAACTGACAGACAAGGACTTGAAAACAACTATTATATAAAGGTTTTTAAAGGAAAGCATAAAAATAATAAAAGCAAAGTAGAATAAAAATTACTATCATGGAATTCAAGGAAGTTGATGCATACAAGAATGAAGATGGATAAAGATCCTACAGGAAATGTGAACACATTGAATCAAGGTGGAAGGCAACATTGAAAATGAGAAGCATTTTTCTAAACTGGAAAAAAATGAGATAGAATAGATGATAATGCCATCTCACACCAGTTAGAATGGCGATCATTAAAAAGTCAGGAAACAACAGATGCTAGAGAGGACATGGAGAAATAGGAATGCTTTTACACTGTTGGTGAAAGTGTAAATTACTTCAACGATTGTGGAAGACAGTGTGGCGATTCCTCAAGGATCTAGAACCAGAAATATCATTTGACCCAGCAATCCCATTACTGGGTATATACCCAAAGGATTATAAATCATTCTACTATAAAGACACAGGAACACATATGTTTATTGCTGCAGTATTCACAATAGCAAAGACTTGAAACCAACCCAAATGCCTATCAGTGATTGACTAGATAAAGAAAATGTGGCATATATACACCATGGAATACTATGCAGCCATAAAAAGGATGAGTTCATATTCTTCACAATGACATGGATAAAACTAGAAATCATCATTCTCAACAAACTATCACAAAGACGGAAAACCAAACACCACATGTTCTCACTCATAAACGGGAGCTGAACAATGAGAACACATGGACACAGGGAGGAAAACATCACATATGGGGGCCTGTTGGGGGCTGGGGGGCTAGGGGAGGCATAGCGTTAGGAGAAATACCTAATGTAGATGACGAGTTGATGGGTGCAGCAAACCACCATAGCACATGTATACCTATGTAACAAACCTGCACATTCTGCATATGTACCCAAGAACTTAAAGTATATACACAAATATATATACATATGAATATATATGAATGGATGGTAATGCCAAAGAAAGTAATTGTATCTAAGAAATAGTAAAAGCTTTCATGTCACATGGCCTTGTTGAGAATGAGAAGTTACATGGGAAAATCAGAAAAAGTACGAATTAAGAGAAATAAAATGATGCAAGAACATGGAAGCAAATTATAGGACAAAACTAAAATATATATATATATATGTATATATATGTATAAGATGGTTTTGAAGATCAAAGCTATGTTAAATGTATTAATTACTAGTGGAAAAAAGCTAACATATTACGTGATTTTTGCCATCATAGTTTTAAGGTTAGGAGGCCGATATGATACAAGGTTAGTCAATAACCAAAGAAAAGTAGAATGTTAGTTAAACCAAGCTACACAGAAAGATCTCAAGATAGAAACAACATAATTGAATAATAGAAAGCTATCAACTTTCTAGAGATCATAAAATTGGCAGAGTTGATTCAAGAGAATTTGGGGAACGGCGACAGGAGAGATGACTGTGTCAGAGAGAGCACAACACTTCAGAAGAAGGTCTGAATCAAGGCCTGGTCCTGCATGCAGGTGATTGAATTAGAAATGAAACAAGACTGAATTAAAGTAAGGATATAATGGAGCTGATAAGAGAAAGGTGTGTGTGTGTGTGTGTGTGTGTGTGTGTGTGTGCATGTACCCCGTGATGGGGTAGATACAAGTACAGAAACATTCAAGGAATTTTGAGGATCTTTCTGTTGATTGGTTGACAGGGAATGTCATACATTCAGTCACATGTTACTCTTTTGGGAGGATGACATGTTAGGAGGCCCTTACTGAGGCATGAGATATATAAGTTCTCATATTTGCTTTAAAAAAGTATCTGGGTGTTATGGTAACAAGAAAAACACACTAGCCCAGACCACATTCCTCTAGCCTGCCATGCTTGTACACCAACTCTATTAACAGACCTTTAGCTTAAGGTTTTGTTTTCTGTTAAAATTTAAAATGTTCTTGAAAGGAGTATTCATCTAAACTGATCTTTCATTTCTTTTGTGGAGCTGATGAATTTATCGAATCTTTTTTTCTGACAGTAATTTGAATAAAAAGAAAGGAGGAAAATACTAGGTCGTAGAGAAATTCCAGTAAGAAGAAAATACTGCAGCAAGGAAGCAGCTAAGAATACAGAATACATTATTTAACTGAGCTCACTTCTGCGTGCCACACCTTGTACATACCTGGGCCGTACAGCTCTGAAATGAGGTGTGGCCCAGTGTTCCAGGATGAGTCCAGGCAGAGAATTTCCTGAACTCCTGTCAAATTTGCTGCTCAAAAAGCTTGAGTTTAAGCCAAATCCAATAAAAGGAAAGATTTCACTCACTATGTGGTAAGCTTGGTTTCCCTGATTTCTCAGCGAGATTGTCTACAGAAGATCTAATGGAAAAAACATTGTTATATATAATCTCTGGGTGTGCCTGAGATTGGGGGCAGGGTGGGAAAGTGAAGAAAAAGGGTGCATGCTATTTGATTGTCTGTATCCAGGTAGTTAATCCCTTTCTTTGAACAAGTCAAAATGATTTGACAGCCATTATTTAAAAATAGGTTCTGTCTTAGAACTTAAAAACAGATGAAAGTACATTTCCTATTTTCCTACTTGAATATATAGGTATCTACTGTTTATTCTTTATTTTTTTCATCTCTATGTGTGCTTTTTGAAATGTATAACTAAAGCAACAAGACTTTAAGAATCTCTGGTTTGTCCTTGTTCACGTAACAGTGAGGGACAGAGACCAAGTCTCAGGAGAATCTTGTCCTTCAGTGGTTACTCAGGATTCTGACGCTCACTCTATGCTTTTCACTGCAGTCTAGCCCTGGGCCTTTGAAATGCTACCATCCCAGTGAGATTAAAGGACTGCTTAAAGATAGTTAGATGTTGGGAGTATGTGGTTTGCAATTCTATTGTTCATTGATTTTGACAAAGCATTTTAACTATCTACATAAACTGTGTCCAAAATAACCAATTATTGTGTTATTGCAATGTTTCCATTGCCAAACTTCATGAACAGAGTTTCTAAAACTATGTGGCTTTATATAGATAATAGTCTAATGATGCAGTAATCTATGATATTCAAGATTTGTTATTAAATATATATATTTTATAATAAAAACTGAGTTTAGTAAAAGATATCAGTGAAAATGCTAGAAAAAGGAAATCCAAAAATTCTGTTCTTCAAAAGAGCAACATTCTCATCACTATCAAAAATTGCCAGAATGAACATTTCCCGAACTTTGGAAATTGACCAAAAGTTCTCAGCAATTTAGGGAGCAGTTACTAAAGACAAATTCTGACTCTTAATAAGAACAGCAGGCTGTGGGGCACTTTAACATGCCCTCTTCCCATCCCCCTTCCCCAAAACTACAGCCGACTTGACAACGCATAGCCTGTGATCATGATGCACTCCAGCAATGTGGCTGCCACCACAGTAAGAACAGGCTTGGACCTCCTTCAAAGTCCATTTTCAATATTACCGTCATTATTTGACCTGCCTAGTAGTTCCCTACTCACAAGGTGATCTTCATTTTACCTGACTCGGAGTATGCCTGGTGCCAAGAATCTTTTCTCCAGGGATGTTTGGTCAAAAACGAACAGCAATATTTTAACATTGTGGATAGATATTGGGGTAAACAACAGGATAAGCAAAGAACTTAAAAGAAAATTCTGGGAAATGAGCTGTCCATAGGGGCTTCAAAAAGCTCCAATAAATTTCAGGGAAAATGGAAGTTCATGCCCATGCCCAGGGTTGTGTACATACTCAAGAAAGATCAGAGAAGACCTTAAACTCTCACCACAGGCAAATTTTGAGGCTCTGAACAAGCAGAAAGTAAAGGCTAAGGTAGAGTTGTTAAGTACCTGGCTGCATGTTAAAAGTGTGCTCCAACACACACACACACACACACACACACACACACACAGCTCATTGGAAAAGGCTGAAAGATTTCTATGTCTCAGGAATTTAAGCTAACCAAGCAGAGACTTCAGTGGCCCCAAACGACAAAGAATACAGATTTTATAGAACTAGTTCATAAATGTAACTAAACAAACAAGAGGAAAAAATATTAGTAAAAACAAGCCCTGGGAAGAAAGGAAAATCTGATTTCTAAAATTCACACATTATCTTATTTTAAATGTTCAGTTATCAACAAAAAATTATGAGAAATGCAAGGAAACAAGAAACGATGGTCCATACACAAAGGCAAAAGCCAGTCAATAGAAACTACGCTGAAGTAGCCCAGACATTATATTTACTGAAAAGACAGCAGATCAGTTATTTTAAATATATTCAAATAACTAAAGGAAACCTTGTTTAAATAACTAAAGGAAAACATGAAAACGATATCTCCCTAAGTAGAGGCTATCATTAGAGAATATAAATTATTTTCAAATACCAACCAAATAGAAACTCTAGAGTTGAAAACTGTAGTAACTGGAAAAAATTAACTGAAGGTGGCCAGGTACCATGGCTCATGCCTGTAATCCCAGCACTTTGAGAGGCCAAGGTGGGTGGATCACCTGAGGTCAGGAGTTCTAGACCAACCTGGACAATATAGTGAAACCCTTTCTTTACTAAAAATACAAAAATTAGCCAGGCGTAGTGGCACACACCTACAATCCCAGCTACTCAGGAGGCTGAGGAGAAGAATCACTTGAACTCAGGAGGCAGAAGTTGCAGTGAGTGGAGATCACACCACTGCACTCTAGCCTGGGCAACAGAGTGAGACTCCATCTCAAAAATAATAACAATAGAAAAAAACTAACCAAAGAGCTCAGCAGCAGATTTGGGAAGGCAGAGTTTATAACTGTACAGCCTATATAACCTGTTTTTTATATATTAATAAAAAATTGATATACATATGTAACTATGTATATGTATATACGTGTATGTGCACACGTGCGCGCACACACACATATATCACATGAAATTGCCCAGTCTGAGAACAAAAAGGAAGAAGAATGAAGAAAAATTAACAGAGCCTCAAAGAACTGAAAGACATCATTCAGCACACCAACATACACATAGAGTGAATTCTAGCAAATGAGAGGAGAAAGGGGCAAATAGAATATTTGAAAACATAATAGCTAAAATATTCTCAAATTTGACTTTTAAAAAACATTAATATACACATCCAAGAAGCTCAACAAGCCTTAACTAGAATAGATTCAAACAGATCCACATACATCATAACCAAACTTTCAAAAACCAAAGACAGAAATCAAAAAGCAAATTAAAATACTTTGAGATGAACACATCTCAAATAAAGACACAGCATTCAAAAACTTATGGACTGCAGCTAATACAGTGGTCAGAGGAAAATTTATAGCTTTATATGTCTATATTAAAAAGAAAGAAGGATCTCAATAACCAAATCTTTCACCTTAAGATACTGATAAAAGAGAAGCAAAATAAGCCTAAAGCAAGCAGAAGGAAGAAAACAAAAATATTAGAGTGGAAATTAATGAAATTGACACTAGAAATGCATTGGAGAAAATCAAGGCGAAGGTCAGCTCTAGGCAAACGTAGGAACTGATCCTTCAAGACAGAGAAACCCACCAGAGCAAAGTCCCTGAAGCAAAAATATTTCTGCTGTGCTTAAGAATCAAAAAATAAAATAAAATAAGAGGCCATGGTTGATGGAGGGGAATGAGAAAGGAAGGAGATACTTTAAAGGAGGATCAGAGAGGCAAGTGGGGCACAGATGATAGGGCCCTGAAGGGCACTTGAGGACTTTGGCTTTTACTCTGAGCAAATGGGATTTGCTCTAAGCAGATCAGAAAAGATCCCACCGGCCACTGTATTGCAAATAGACCTTGAGGAGGAAAACAGTGGAGTGAAAGGGAAAGCCCAGGTAGGAGGCCAGCAGAGAGTTCCAGGTGAGAGAAGATGGTGGCTCAGAACAGGAACGTCAGTGCAGGAAGATGGTGAAGAGCAGGCAAACCCAAGGAGAGACCCAGGGAGATTTCCAAAGAGATTAGATGGGGGCGGTTCAAGGGGAAAAGATGAGCAAATGATGATGCAAGCGTCTTGGCCTGAACAACTGGAAAGATTGAACGCTCATCAGCTGAGATGAGTAGCAGCATCTCAGGTGGAGCCAGCTTAGAGGGAACATGGGAAGTGCAATTTGTGCAGGCTACATATGAAATGACTATTTTGACATCCAACAGGGGATGTGAAGTAAGCAGTTGCTTACACAGTCTAGAGTGTGGGAATAAGTCCCAACTAGCATCATAAATTGGGGAGATCTATGGCCTTACAGAGGTTATACAAAATCAGAGCCTGAATGAAGGAATGAATGAATGAGCTAACCCTGGGAGCAAATGTCAACAGAGGAATGTAGACAAAGGATGACATAAAACTGAAAAGCTCAGAGGAAACATTAAGAGTTTTGCTATTGAATAATTTGAAACTTCTTTGCATTAGAAAAGGAAAAATATAAAATAAAAAGAAATTCCAGACATAGAATTACTAACCTTAATGTACGAGGATGTCTTAAAAATCTGTAAAATAAAGACAACTACACCAATAGAAAACTGGGCAAGGCCAGGGGCAGTGGCTCATGCCTGTAATCCCAACACTTTGGGAGGCTGACGTGGGTGGACCACCTGAGGTCAGGAGTTCGAAACCAGCCTGGAGCCTGGCCAACATGGTGAAACCCCATCTCTAGTGAAAATACAAAAACTTAGCCAGGGGTGGTAGCAGGCGCCTGTAATCCCAGCGACTTGGGAGGCTGAGGCAGAAGAATCGCTTGAACCTGGGAGGAGGAGGTTGTAGTGAGCCGAGATCGTGCCATTGCACTCCAGCCTGGGTGACAAGAGTGAGACTCTGTTTTGGAGCTCCAGTGGCGCAATCGGTTAGCGCGCGGTACTTATACAGAAAACTGGGCAAAAGACACCCGTATCAGTCCGAGTTCTCTTAGGGGGACAGAATTAACAGGATACACACACACACACACACACACACACACATAAAGAGGAGTTTATTCGGTATTAACTTACATGATCACAAAGTTCCACAATAAGTTGTCTGCAAGCTGAGGAGCAAGGAGAGCCAGTCTGAGTCCCACAATGGAAGAACTTGGAGTTCAATGTTCAAGGGCAGGAAGCATCCAGCACAGAGAAAGATGTAGGCTGGAAGGATAGGCCCGACTCTCTTTTTCATGTTTTTCTGCCTGCTTTATATTGACTGGCAGCTGATTAAATTGTGCCCACCAGATTAAGGCTGGATGTGCCTTCTCCAGACCACTGACTCAAATGTTAATTTCTTTTGGTAACACCCTCCCAGACACAGCCAGGATCAATACTTTGCATCCTTCAGTCCAATCAAGTTAACACTCAGTCTTAACCATCACAAGTCCACCCCTTGTCAACTTGAACCCATACACATCTCCTGAGATCATACATAATCTTAAATAAAGATAATAAGAATGTCATAATTACACATAACATAATACAACTATCCTTTGTACAACCAGCAATGCACTAATCCCCAACCCAAATACTATTACATAAAGTCAACAATACTTAAAGGCTGATATGAAAACAATAAATCTTATGTCACATGATAAAGGAGAAAGGAAATAAAATGAAGATATTTTCTTACTACAAGTGTATACAAGTACAAACATGTTTTTAACAAAAGAAGGAGGAAATACTCATGACAATCACAGTCCCTGTTTCTGCAACTGGTCATGTGGCCGTAGCTGGTATTGATGGCTACCTTCTTCTACAACCCATTCTGTATTCCCTTTGCCTTCAGGAAGCACCCCAACAGGTCATGATTTTTTTCCTGGTGGAGTGACTCAAACCTTCATTTTTGAAGGGTCTGGGTCATTTGAAGTCCTGTCTGGATTGGGCTGTTGTAGTTTCCCATTGATGTTAATCACAGGGCATGGTAATACTAAGAGACGCACTAATGGATCTCCTGTATGCCACGCATACTCTTCCTTACCTCTGTTGTGGAGTAGTAGACTGATTTCATCTTGATAGTCCAGGTCAGTCACCCCAGCCAACACTGTAGCTCCCTTTTTAGCCTGTTGACTTAAAGGTAGGAGGAGCCCAAAGTGGCAATCTTAACTTCCAGTTTAATGGAATGGTTGTTGTGTCTTCTGGTGGCAGCGTTCCTCCATCTGGAGCTAAGACCTCTAGACCAGCAGAACATAATGTCGCAGGAACAGGAAGTACAAATTTTGCTAGTGGATCACTAGGGGTGATGGTGAGTGGTATCATTTCACTTCCACCCCTTGATTCCGGACCCTCGAATCCTGGCTATGGGAGAAATACTACCATATATTGGATGCTGATTCAGAGCATACAAGGCCTTCTGGAGAACTTTGCACCAGCCCTGAAAAGTATTGTCACCTAGTTGGCATTGTAATTGTTATTTCAAAAGGCCATTCCACCATTCTATCAATCCAGCTGCTTCAGGATGATGGGGAACATGGTAAGAACGGTGAATTTCATGAGCATGAGCCCACTGCCGCACTTCTTTAGCTGTAAAGTGAGTGTCTTAGAGGCAATGCTGTGTGGAATATTATGACAGTGGATAAAGCATTCTGTGAGTTCACAGATGGTAGTCTTGGCAGAAGCATTGCCCACAGGATAGGCAAACTCATATCTGGAGTAAGTGTCTATTCCAGTGAGGACAAACCTCTGCCCTTCCCATGTTGCTGAGCCCATGCGTAACCTCCATCCCCACCACCATGGCCACTGTTTTCACGGGCCCATTGGGCGATGACAAGGGTGTCTGGGGAAAGAGGCTGAGTAGTGTCCACAGAAAGGTTCATCCTATCCACTTGATTATTAAACTCCTCCTCCACTGAGGTCACCCGTTGGTGAGCACTCACATGGAATACAAATTTCTTCACAGTTTTTGACCACTCAGAGAGGTGCATCTGCCACCTCTTCCCCAGATTTCTTTGTCACCAATTTTTCAATCATACTTCTTCCATGTGTCCCTGACCATCCAGCCAAACCTTTGGCTATAGCCCTTGAATCAGTATATAATCACACATCTGGCCATTTCCCCTTCCATGCAAAGTGCACAACCAGGTACACTGCTCAAAATTCTGCCCACTGGGAATATTTCCCTTCACCACTGTCCTTCAGGGATGTCCTAGAAAGAGGCTGTAGTGCTGCAGCTGTCCACTTTCAGGAGGCGTCTGCATATCCTGTAGAAACATCTATGAACTAGGCCCTAGTCTTCTGTTCCTCTGTCAGCTGATCATAGGGAACTCCCCATGAGGCCATCGATGCAGGCTGGGGGAGAGAAGGCAGGGTGGCAGGAGTAGAGACCATGGGCATTTGAGCCACTTCCTCATGTAACTTACTTGTGCCTTCAGGACCTGCTTGAGCCCGATCACCTATATACCACTTCCATTTGATGATGGAATGCTGCTGTACATGACCCACTTTATGTCTAGATGGGTCAGAAAGCACCCACTTCATGATGGACAGGTCAGGTCGCATAGTGACTTGATGACTCATAGTCAAAAGTTCAGTTTCCACCAAAGCCCAGTAACAGGCCAAGAGCTGTCTCTCAAAAGGAGAGTAGTTATCTGCAGAAAATGGCAAGGCCTTGCTCCAAAATCCTTGAGGCCTCCACTGTGATTCACCTATAGGAGCCTGCCAAAGGCTCCAGGCAGCATCCCTATCCACCACTGATACCTCAAGCACCATTGTATCTCCTGGGTCACATGGCCCAAGTGGCAGAGCAGCTTACACAGCAACCTGGACCTGTTGCAGAGCCTTCTCCTGTTCTAGACCCCACTCAAAACTGACAGCCTTTTGGGTCACTTGAAAAATGGGCTAGAGTAACACACCCAAATGAGGAATGTGTTGCGTCCAAAATCCAAACAGGCCCACTAGGCATTGTGCCTCTTTCTTGGTTGTAGGAGGGGCCAAGTGCAACAACTTATCCTTCACCTTAGAAGGAGTATCTCTACATGCCCCACACCACTGGACCCCTAGAAATTTTACTGAGGTAGAAGGTCCCTGAATTTTAGTCAGATTTATTTCCCATCATCTGGCAAACAATTTTCTCACCAATAAGTCCAGTGTGTTTGCTACTTCTTGCTCACTAGATCCAATAAGCATAATGTCATCTATGTAATGGACCAGTGTGATACGTTGTGGAAGTGAAAAGTTATCTAGGTCTCTCCGAATAAGATTATGTCACAAAACCAGATAACTGATATACCCCTGAGGTAGGACAGTAAAGGCATATTGCTGGCCTTGCCAGTTGAAGGCAAATTGCTTTTGGTGGGCCTTATAGACAGGAATGGAGAAAAAGGCATTTTCCAAGTCAATGGCTGCACACCAGGTACCAGGAGACGCGTTAATTTGCTCAAGCAATTTAACTACACCTGGTACAGCAGCTGCAACTGGAATCACCACTTGGTGAAGCTTATGATAATCCACTGACATTCTCCAAGATCCATCTGTCTTCTGCATAGGCCAAATGGGAGAGTTAAACAGAGATGTGGTGGGAATCACCACCCCTGCGTCTTTCAAGTCCTTGATGATGGCACTAATCTCCACAACCCCTCCAGGGATGCCATATTGTTTTTAATTTACTATGTTTCTAGGTAGAGGCAGCTCTAATGGCTTACATTTGGCCTTTCACACCATAATAGCCCTCATCTTACCAGTCAGGGAGCCAATGTGGGGGTTCTGCCAGCTGCTAAGTATGTCTATGCCAATTATGCATTCCGGCACTGGGGAAATGAACACAGGATGATTCTAGGGACTTACTGGACCCACTGTAAGTTGGACCTGAGCTAAAACTCCATTAATTAGCTGGCCTCCATAAACCGCTACTTTGACTGGAGGACCACAATGACATTTTGGGACCCCTGGAATCAAAGTCAGCTCACAGCCACTGTCCAGTAGTCCCTGAAATGTCTGATCATTTCCCTTTCCCCAATGCACAGTTACCCTGGTAAAAGGCCAGAGGTCTCCTTGGGGAAGAATGAGAGAAAGATTCACTGCATAAATTGTTGGTAATGTAGTGAGGTCCTTCCTCAAGGGGGCCCAGCCTCCCCTTCATTCAAGGGTTTCTGTGTCTGTAAACTGGCTCAAGTCTGGAAATTGGTAGAGGGGGCGCTATTCTCTGTTTTTATAATTCAAATTAGTTTTTTGTCCATTTGTCCTGCAAGTTTTCTGTTTGTATAACTTAAGTAGGAATGCAGTAGGCTTCCTATCAATTTCACTTCTAGGAACACCATGATTAATTAGCCTGTACCAGAGCTCTACACAAGTTAGACTATTCTGATTGCTGCTTTGCCTCTGCTGTCCATTATGGCAGCTATGTCCACCTTGCCTTTAACAGTTGAGTTCCGCCACTTGGTCCCTGTCATCTCAATTATTCCCATTGTATTTAAATTTTGTAGTTGAGTGACTGAGGTTCTCACCATTAGATCTGACATACAGGACAGCAATTACAGAGCTCTTCAAAGATGCAGGTGCTGCCCTCACAAATCTATTTTACCACACATTGGTCAAGTGTTTATCTTCTGGCCCCTCTCAGCTGGGATGGGTAGGTCTAAAGTGATTAATCCACTCCACCATCCCAATCTCCCTAAGCCTTTGGATCCCTTTCTCTACATTAAACCAAGAGAGATCAGGCATTTCCAGCTGTCTCACAGTGGCCATCTTTTAATCCATATTTCAGGTAACCAAACAAATAAACTATTAGAACTTTTTTAACTCCCCAAGCTACAACATTAAATACAGAGTTCTTACTTAGTGGGCCCAAATCATTAAATTCAGCCTGATCCAACTCTATGTTCCTTCCACCATTATCCCATACCCTTAATATTCATTTCCCATGCCTGTTCTCCAGATTGTTCTTTATGTAAATTAGAGAACTCAAGCAGTTCTTTTCGAGTGTAGCTCACCTTCTTGTGGGTCACACTCTCAGCCTCACCTCCAGGGGCCTGCTGGGACTTTAGTCTAGTTATAGGTCTAGAAGCAAACAGATGTGTGGGGGGTGGCTTCTGAGGAGAATCAACATTATCTTGCCTGGCAACTGCCTCAGGGTAGGCCATCACTGTTGCCTCAAGTAGTGCAGGGTTTATCTTCTCAGACAAAGGTGGAAAGGCTGATGGCAGAATGGGTCGGGGAGGGGATGTTGCCACTACTGGGGATGGGGAAACTGTTCCTTCTGGCAAAAAAAGTTCATCAGAGTTTACAAATGCAGTGTGCACAGCTTCATCAGGGTCCTCTCACACATCCCCATTCCAAGTTACAAGGTCCCATTCTTTTCCAATCAATGCCCTCACTTTAACAGTAGACACCTGGTGAGGCTGTGCATCCATCTTTCATTGCAGATCAACCTCTCGCATGATAACAGCTTGTGTCTGTTTTTCCACAACTTCAGTTCTTTCTCTACAGGAGATAAGACTCTCACTCAGGGAAATCTTAGCAAATTTGAGGCTCTGTATCTGCTTCTGAAGCTGGGAGGCAGAATCCCTGAGTTCATCATTTTCCTTCATCGCTTTGTTCACTGAACTTAGGAGTAACTAACCAGCTTCGTTATGTTCCTTGGTTCTCCACATATGATCAAAGGTATTATGCATAGAGTCACTAAACTCCTTGCCTCTCATGAGTGGTGAATCAGGAGTGCCAAATGCATTTATTTTGTATAACTCTCTAAACAGTTTACGCCAAGGACTGTCACTGTTCTCCATACTGTAAGTGGAGTTCTTAGCATTTTGGAGTGTAATTATATTAAACAGCCAACTCCAGAAACCCCAAAACCAAGGAAAGAACTCCATCCTTAATATTCTGTTCCTCTAGAACCATTCCTGGTACCAAAATCTGTATTAGTCAGGGTTCTCTTAGAGGGACAGAACTAAAACTAATAGGATACATATATATCCTATTAGATAGGATAGACAGAACTCATAGGAGATATACATATATTATATATGTATATCAGAGTTTATTAAGTATTAACTTACACTATCACAAGGTCCCACAATAGGTTGTCTGCAAGCTGAGGAGCAAGCAGAGCCAGTCTGAGTCCCACAATGGAAGAACTTGGAATTCAATGTTCAAGGGCAGGAAGCATCCAGCACAGAGAAAGATGTAGGCTGGAAGGATAGGCCCGACTCTCTTTTTCATGTTTTTCTGCCTGCTTTATATTGGCTGGCAGCCGATTAGATTGTGCCCACCAGATTAAGGCTGGATCTGCCTTCTCCAGACCACTGACTCAAATGTTAATTTCTTTTGGTAACACCCTCCCAGACACAGCCAGGATCAATACTTTCTATCCTTCAGTCCAATCAAGTTGACACTCAGTGTTAACCATAACACCACCAGAGACAGACAATTAATAAAAGGAAGAAAAAAATGATCAATAAGATTTGAAATGTCACCCTAAATAATAAACAAATAAATACTAATAAAAACAAGAATAAACACCATGATTTTATTATTAAATTAGGAAACAATTCATTTTTCAGAGATGTAAGTAAATCTTTATTGTGGATATTCAGTGCAGTGTAAAACAGACAAAATTGCAAACTCCCCAAAAAGATTAGCAAAATCCAAGATGCACAAATCCAAGATGAAATAATAAGCAGCTGATAAAAATCAGGGGTTTTTTTTTGCATTTTTATTTTTTATAATTTTTGTAGGTATATAGTAGGTGTATACATTTATGGGGTACACAAGATATTTTGATACAGGCATGCAAATGTGTAACAATCACATCATGGAAAATGGGGTATCCATCTCAGGAAATAATTTTAATAATAAGACACTTGGGGAGATAAGATGATCTTTGTACTTTGCAAAGTAAAAGAGCATGTTGCAATGCAATATGTGCAGAATATTTCATTTTCATACAAAATAAACATACGTGTATATAATGTTAACTAATCATAGAGTATAACTTTTTATATATAACATGATATACACTATAAAGGGGATGGTATGTGCACACATACAGAAAAATATTTACATGCAGAAGGAAATACATCAAACTATGGATAATAACTGGTCCTAGGCCATGAATTATGGATTCCTTTTCTTGTGTGTTTATACTGTCTCTGTTTCTCAAAATGTCAACTGTCAACATGCACATTTTTGGTGAGCAGGAAAACTGTTGTTGGATAAAAATGATTGAGAATAAAAATTCCAAAGGAAAACACAGCTTACGTAAGTACTGATAAAATATTAGCTGAACATAAAATCAAGCAGCTATAAATGAGGCAACCAAAACTTAAACTTTCTGCCCTAGCTACAAATAAAATATCCCACAAAGATTGGATGTATAATGTCTTTGTGTCATTGTGATATTTATAAAACTAAATTTGCCCAGTTCTATAGTATTTAAGAACTAAGTGAACAGCACTGTTCTATATAGAAATGCTAAAATCTGAAATAAATGAAATCAATAGTGATCTACCCAATGCAGCTATCCCTACTCCACGTCCTGCATCTCCTATTATTTGGGTCACTTCCTGAGATTACCCAAGGCAAAAGCATATGCCCCTTGGATGAGAAAGAGGGGGCCAGATCTCTCCTTTGCACAGGAATTGAATCAGCCCTTGAGCTTGACTGACTGGACCTGCAGAAGGGAAACCAGAGTGTGGCCTGAGAATGAACTTCAACACACACCCTGGGTGAGGCACGACAGATTGAAACTCTACATTTATCTCCCGGAATTCCTGAAATTCCAAGACATTTTTCAAGAAATTTAAAAACTGATGCCTCTATCTGAATCTCTCCAAAAGGAAAATGGAAACGAAAGAGGGAAGAAGGTAGGTGAGAGGTGGCAGCTGTGGACAGGCTTAGGAGGAGGAGAAAGGAGGCCACCCTGCAGTGGGGTGAGGAGGGGAAGGCAGCAGAAAGAACAAGCTAGTCTAGGCCCATGGAATCTCTAAAGGCACCACAGCTGGTAGCAGAGCCACCTCTAAAGGTTGGGCTTGGAATGTGGCTGAAGGAAGGGGTGGGTTAAAGGTCCACATGAAACAGTGACACCCCAGATGTCCAGTTCCAGCCACAGCACAAGAGGCCATCCCTCTCCATCCTTAGCATGGACCAGCCACCCATGCAGGCTCCTGAAGCAGCTAAGCAATTTGAGAAACATTTCTTACTATAGATTCTCTCTTATAAGTGAGAATGAGTCCAAATGAAGAAAGACATGCAGCCCTGGGCTTCAAGATACTGAAATCTGTTGAGTGTCATGCTGAGCTTTGATGGAGTCTCATGCCTTCAGAGCTGGGGCCGTAGACATCAGAAGGTTGTATGAAGGAGGCACCTGTATGAGAAGCTTTGTGACCCCTTTTATTTCGGGAAGGCTTTTATTTGGAACTTTGAGCTTACGGTAAATACACATTTTAGAGGGTATTATTGCACAGTAGTCAATAATCTCAAGGCTTTTATGACTTCCGTGTGTCAAAATGAAGAGCAACCAACCAAATGAAATTACTCATGAATATTTTTTAATTAAAATAGGACATAAAATTGACTTAACATGCATTCAAATGCCCTACCATTTATTTGTTGCACTTTGTAACAGAGGTCAACATGTGCCAAAATTGTTTTCATTTATTTCCTTAATACTAAATCAGCTTTAGCAAAGAGGAATAAAATTCCCAAGTACTTACTGTATCTGAGCCAAGTTATTCAATCACCTTGGAACTACTGAATCAGTTTAATTTTTTCACTGGTAACTTCTTATTCACAGTTCTAGATGTTTATTCATGTAACTAAACTAAATACATTGAAAACAGCTTCAAATTATGTGCAAGATTACAGTAAGAGGTTGTGTGTGTGTGTGTGTGTGTGCAATCTTATATCTATATTATATACATAGATATCACAGAGAAAGAGAGAGATTCCATAAGTACATTTTGGTTTGTGTTTGCTATCTGCTGTGGTTATGTGCAACCACATAGTTGGCACATAATACATGAGCTACTTTTATCCCTGCTTTTCAGTCATGCCACACAAATAATATTTAGACTGTCTGCTGATGTATTTGGTATGGCTAGAAGAAAATTTTTTTCATTTCCCAAGTTCTGAGGGAGTCACACCAGTCTCACCTCCTAGGAGCTAACTCTGGGGCTACTTTATAAAGTCAATTAACAGAAAGTTTGAAGGAAGCTGCATTTGCCACAGTGCAGAGAACAAGAAGCAGTGGGGAAATTGCAAATCTTGCCAATTGTGGGCTCTGCCATTCTGGGATGCAGAAATAAAAAAAAAAAAATTAAAAGGCCAGTGCTGGCCCCTGGGATTTCCTTTTCTCTGGGTCCAGCACTTTGGACTCCAGTCAACCCCGGCAGCTGGCATCCCAGACCAGTTTTAGTCGTCAGGTTGGAATCCTGGCCATTCCCACTCAACGCTTCATCTGTACCCACCACACACAAGGGGCTGTTTGAATGAGACCTTAAGAATCAGAGCTCTGCCTATTCTTCATTTTGGGCAAGATTCATCTTTGTTCCTCAAGAGACAATGACTGTGCTCCCTTTCCTCTCAGTTGAACTCTTGGCAACCCACAAAGAGTAGGGCATCTGCTTCTGCATGTTCACTTCCCACTGCACTCACTATTCGCATTGCACACATCAACTCTCCAAATGTGTTCTAAATAGATCTGTGGCTCTTGAGTGAGTTCTGTGAGCTTCACAGATGAGATGTATGTCCTTTATCACCAAATAGATGTGGGAACGGTGAGGATGACTCAGAACAGGAATGAAGCTGTGCTCCTCCCCCTGCATCCTGGAAGCCATGACGTTTGATTATGGAGGAAATACGTGGTGGGTCCTCATGTGTATGAGGTCTACACAAGTTGTTGGCGGTGTAAAGTCAGGGGAAACATGATCCCAGCCCTCAAGGATATTTCAATTCAGAGATGAAGAATCTATCAGAATGAGATGCATAATACACGTGTGCATCTACTACCTGCTGACCTTAGGGGAGGTCATTTTAAGCTTGACTCCCAGTTTTCTCTCCCACCCACATCCTACTTGTTGCAAATCCTGCCCCATCTTCCGTGTATACTCAGGATCCAAAGCTTCTTAAGATAGTCTCCAACCTGCCTGGAGCCATCAGCACCTCTGCCAAATTGGTGCTCAGTTCTACTGTTTTTTTTCTTTTCTTTCTTTCTTTCTTTTTTGAGACGGAGTCTCTCTGTCTCCTGTCTCCCAGGCTGGAGTGCAGTGGTGCGATCTCAGCTCACTGCAACCTCCCTCTCCCAAGCTCAAGCAATTCTCCTGCCTCAGCCTCCCCAGTAGCTGGGATTACAGGCGCGTGCCACCGCGCCCTACTAATTTTTGTATTTTTAGTAGAGATGGGGTTTCATCATGTTGGCCAGACCGGTCTCAAAATCCCGACCTCAGGTGATCTGCCCACCTCGGCCTCCCAAAGCGTTGGGACTACGGGCGTGAGCCACGGCGCCCGGCCTCGGTTCTACTCTTTACCTCTGCTATCTGTCCTCCAGGCAACAGCCAACAACGGTTATTGTAAAACGTGAGTCAACAATGAGAGGTCCTTGCTCAAAATACTGCAAAGGTTCCCAAACAGATGAGAAATATGACCTGAATCTCCCCCGTGGTCCACAGGCCTCACAGGATCAAAGTCACCGTGAGCCGGCTGAGCTCATCTCCTCTGGCTCTCACCAGCACTGGCATCCTGCTGGCCGCCCTGCCTTCCTTGCTGTCCTTTGGACGTCTCCCTCCCCAGCAGACCTCAAGTTGGGGCCTGCCCTCCCTGGGGACTCCCTGCCTGCAGCTCTCTTCCCTCACAAGTGCACAGGGATCAGCTCACTCAAGTCTGTGTTAGATGTCACCTTCTTGTGGTGGCCTTCTCTGACAGTTGAAAAGTCACGATGCCTCTTCATCCTCCCTCTCCCTTACTCATTTTCTCTCATTTCTCTGAAGTGCTTATGACATTTCAGCGTGCTTCACAATCAGCTCTTGCATGGGGTCAGCATGTGCCTCCATGCAGTAAAATGCAAGCTCCCTAAGGAGCAGTTTTGTTTACTGCTCTATCTCCAGTTTCTAAAACAGTTCCTGCAGCAGAGGAGCACGAAAAAAATTGAGCAAGACTGAGTGTTGGACCCCAAAGCACTTTTCAAAATGCTCACTCCCTGCTGTGGATGATTTATATACTAACTGGCACTAACAAGCCCACGCCCCTGTGTCATGTTACAGGGATGGACAACGTGCAGTGGGGCATGGAATGCACTTGCCTAACCCAGCCTGAGGGGATGAGGAGAGCTTCCAAAGGAGGTAGCATGCAGGCCGGGTCTTGCAGGAGAAAATGGGGCTCTTCTAAGAGATGGGGTGCGGGGGAAATGCTGGCAGGCAAAGAAAGCACCTTCCCTTCCTTCCTTCTTGTCAGTTCTCCTTTTCTTTCTTGCTATAACGAATGAGAACATGGCAGGTTTGGTGATGCAGCCAGTAAAGCACACATGCAAGATGCCACGCAGGCACAGAGCAAAGCTCCCTTAAAGGTGAGGTTGGCAGAGGTTCCTAGAGGAGATGACCCTGAAAATTAAGTTTTGAAGAATAAGTATGGAATGTTTGGAGGTTCTGCAGGACCTCAAGTGAGAAACAATGAGTGACTGAGCTAGTGCAATGACCATGGAGTGAGGAGGACAAGGTTGATATGAGAGGTGTTAAGGGGATGGCATCACCGGGCATGGTAGCTTATGCCCGTAATCCCAGCACTTATGGAGACTGAGGTGGGCGGATCACTTGAGGTCAGGGGTTTGAGACCAGCCTGAGCAACATGGTGACACCCCGTGTCTACAAAAAATACAAAAATTAGCCAGGTGTGATGGTCGGTGCCTGTAATCCCAGCTACTCATGAGGCTGAGGGAGGAGACTCACTGGAACCCGGGAGATGGAGGTTGCAGTGAGCTGAGGTTGTATCACTACACTCCAGCCTGAGAGACAGAGTAAGACTGTAAAAAAAAAAAAAAAAGAGTGAGGGGAGGGATGGAATCTGAGGAGGTGGACACTGATGGGATGTGGTGGGGGCTAGAGGAGGGAAACCACTCAGATGAAGCACTGGGGTGCTGCCTGGATGGCTGGAGGAATAACAGTGCCATTAGCAGAAGAAACAGAGGCCAGGAGCTGGGCAGAGGAAAGGACATCTAGAATCAATGACCTGGAGATGCCTGTGGGAAATAGAGTGACGTCTCTGTGACTACCTAGTGTATAGTTAGATGGGTTTGGAGCTCAGATATGGATGATGTTTAACTTTATTATTTGCTGATTTATTCTAAAAAATTTAAACATACGCTGAGATTAGGAAATTAAGATAGTGGACCTTATAATATCCATCACCAAGCTTCCAAGATTGTTATTCCACTGCCAATCTAGTTTTATCCACGCCCCCATCTAGGACCAACCTTAACTATTTTGAAGTAAATAGCAGACATCACATCTTTTCATCCATAAATGTCTCAAGAATGAAGTTTTTAAAAAACACACAATACCTCTACCACACCAAAATATTAACAATAATTTCTTAATATTATCAAATACCTAGTTATGTACAAATTTCTCCCATTGACTAATATGTGTTTTTAAAATTTGAAGATCAGAGCAGAACTGAAGGAGATAGAGACACAAAAAACCCTCCAAAAAATCAATGAATCCAGGAGTTGGTTTTTTGAAAAGATCAACAAAATTGACAGGCCGCTAGCAAGGCTAATAAAGAAGAAAAGAGAGAGGAATCAAATAGACGCAATAAAAAATGATAAAGGGGATATCACCACCAACCCCACAGAAATACAAACTACCATCAGAGAATACTATAAACACCTCTACGCAAATCAACTAGAAAATCTAGAAGAAATGGATAATTTCCTGGACACGTACACTCTTCCAAGACTAAACCAGGAAGAAGTTGAATCCCTGAATAGACCAATAGCAGCCTCTGAAATTGAGGCAACAATTAATAGCCTGCCCACCAAAAAAAGCCCAGGACCAGATGGATTCACAGCTGAATTCTACCAGAGGTACAAGGAGGAGCTGGTACCATTCCTTCTGAAACTATTCCAATCAATAGAAAAAGAGGGAATCCTCCCTAACTCATTTTATGAGGCCAACATCATCCTGATACCAAAGCCTGGCAGAGACACAACAAAAAAAGAGAATTTTAGACCAATCTCCCTGATGAACATCGATGCAAAAATCCTCAATAAAATACTGGCAAACCGGATTCAGCAGCACATCAAAAAGCTTATCCACCATGATCAAGTGGGCTTCATCCCTGGGATGCAAGGCTGGTTCAACATTCGCAAATCAATCAACGTAATCCAGCATATCAACAGAACCAAAGACAAGAACCACATGATTATCTCAATAGATGCAGAAAAGGCTTTTGACAAAATTCAACAGCCCTTCATGCTAAAAACGCTCAATAAATTCGGTATTGATGGAACATACCTCAAAATAATAAGCGCTATTTATGACAAACCCACAGCTAATATCATACTGAATGGGCAAAAACTGGAAAAATTCCCTTTGAAAACTGGCACAAGACAGGGATGCCCTCTCTCACCACTCCTATTCAACATAGTGTTGGAAGTTCTGGCTAGGGCAATCAGGCAAGAGAAAGAAATCAAGGGTATTCAGTTAGGAAAAGAAGATGTCAAATTGTCCCTGTTTGCAGATGACATGATTGTGTATTTAGAAAACCCCATCGTCTCAGCTCAAACCGGGATGTCTCTTAAGGTTTTTGCGGACTCTTTCTCTCTCTCCCTCTCTTTTTTTTACCTCCCTTCTTCGCTTACTCTTTCTCAATTTATTTGTTGAAAAAAGTGAGTAGTTTGTTGGCAGAAATTTATATAGTCTACATTTTGCTAATTGTATCCCACCGATGCACTGTCTCCTATATTTCCTGTTAACTGGTAATTCAATCTAGGTATTTTATCACATCCAAATTCAAATTTTTAGCAATAAAATACAACCAGACCCCATATCTGTGGGTCCTGCACTCATGGATTCAATAAACTGCAAATAAAAAATAGATTTTAAAAAATTGTGTCTGTACTGAACATGCATAGACTTCTTTTTTCTTGTCATTATTTCTTAAACAATACAATATTATAACTATTATATAGCATTTACATTGTATTAGATATTATAAGTAATATAGAGGTGATTTAAAGCATATGGGAGAATGTATATAGGCTACATGCTAATACGAAGCCATTTATTATCAGAGGCTTGAGCATCTGTGGATTTTGCACCCACGGGGGCGCTGAAAGCAGTGCCTACAGATGCTGAGGGATGCCTGCCCTCAGGCAATGCCAGCATTTCCAGCACTAGGCACAGAAGCCTGCTAGCCTCACCTTTCTGACATTAACAGACACTGGTGGGCAGGGCCCAACCTATTATTTCATTAGATGTGAAAAGATGCTAAGAGTCAACTCCACCAATCCTTCCTTATTGTTTGTCAGCTGGAAGACATCACCAGAAGTCACGAAACGGCAGTGCCAGGCCGTGATAAGGACATCCAGGAAGAGGGTACAGGGTGAGGCCTGGGGACCATCATTACTTCGGGAGAAATGAGAATGGGGGGATGCTGAGAGCAGCCTGGAAAGTGAAGGTCCTGCCAGAGGGGAGAATGCCATCAAATAAGCCAAGGTGGAGGACCATCATAAGCGATAGGGAGGACCACAGTACCTGGCATCCTGGCATAACACAGAGATAAAGCAGGAGAATCACATGGAAACAACAGTTCCTTGACCACAATTTCCATCATTGTATTTGAAGTAATGAAAGGTGATTCACCTTGATTTAGTGCCCTATATGACACCTCCAGCCTCCAAAGCGGGCTTCCACGGAGGAAGCATGACTTTCCCTGGCATTCCCATTCCCACTCGCCTTCCTCTGCCTGTGGGGAGCAGTCGGGATAATCTAGGCTGATTTGCTTGAAGAAGCAGATGATATGTGATTGGAAGAAAAGCAACAGACTGTCCTTGTTTTTCTTCTTTTTAAAATCTAGCCTCTAAGTAAAAGGAAAGTCTCATAAAACATAGTTGCAACTCATTTAGAAGCTGTGATGAGAAATGGCAGTTTCCTCATTGGTCAACCCAGAGAAAGGCTTTCCTCTTCAAGGGGAAGGCACAGAGATGGAAAGGAAGTGAAGACAATGCAGGCAGTATCGGTGGACTCCTGAGAAAATGATGACACAGGCAGTTGGTGGGGAGGCGTGTCACATTGTCTGAGGGTGTCCAGTTGCAAGGGGGAATTATGCCCCTTAAGTAGGTGGAGCCAAGGGAGGTAGCAAGAACTAGCCCAAAAGTATATATGGATGTGACTAGTCAGATGGCTGTAATAGTCACACAGGGCTCCCTTCCCACCACGGTCCAGGAAGCAACTGACTCCAGAGGCCTGAGAAAGGTCCTGAAGCAGAATGAAATCCTCCTTGACCCTGAAAATACTGAAGCAAAGTGTGATTCAGCAGCAAGTCACCCTCAGGAGGCTAGGACAAAGGACTAAATGGATTTTCAGCCATTGTCAGAGTGGATGGGTAAAGTCAAGGACCTGCCTACACAGATGACCCCCAACCCACCCAGCATCACCACAAACATGACCTGTGTTCCTTCTATGCAAGCCCCTGATTGTTTGTGAAACACTGGGAGTGGAAGCAAGACACAAATCCAAATTAGATTTCTGTCAAATAGCAGGATGGAGTTCAAAAGGAAATTAAATTAGTGTTTAAAATAGAAAGAGAGAGGACAGAAAGAGGGAAGGAAGAAAAGAAAACAAGGAAGTTACAATTCTTTATATACAAGTTCATGTCTAGATGTTTATATATTATACACTCTCCTGCCCACACCCACCCACCTCTAAAATTTGGAAAACAGTAATTTTGAAAGCCCAATGTTTGCTAATTCTTAATTTCTTCTGCCAATAGCAACAAGGAGTTAAATTTTCTTTCCTTCTATTTAGAGGCATTTCTGCCCTTAGAGACCAGCCCACATCAGGTAATAACACGGCAGCCTCAAATTCAGACCCTTCATGTTTGTTATGCTCATTTCATAATCATTGTCATCTCTGATGAGTCATTTCACCCTCACCATAAATCATTTATGACACTTGAATATAAATATGAAAATAGAAAGCTTTATTTTAAAAGTGTAAGCAGGTTGGGTGTGGTGGCTCACGCCTGTAATTCCAACACTTTGGGAGGCGGATCACCTGAAGTCAAGCGTTTGAGACCAGCGTAGCCAATGCAGTGAAATCCCGTCTTTACTAAAAACACAAAACTAGCCAGGCACGGTGGGGGGCGCCTGTAATCCCAGCTCTCCGGAAGCTGAGGCAGGAGAATCACTTGAACCTGGGAGGCGGAGGTTGCAGTGAGCCCAGATCACACCACTGCCCTCCAGCCTGAGTGACAGAGTGAGACTCCTTCTCGAAAAAAAAGAAAAAAGTAAGCAACAAATTCCAAGGTATAAAACTTTTGAAAGTTTTGCATCCCTGAGGCCAGGTAGCTAGGCAGTGCCTGGGCAGTGAGCACTTGGGCTGTTAGCCTCATGTTGCTCTTTGTCCTGGGATCAGAGTTGGGGCTGACAACACATACAAACCGCCCACATCTTGGCAAATATATGCCACCTTTGTCACATTTCCACCAGCTTGGAAGTGAGGTTGAAACAAATAATCCTTATCAGCCTCAAGCTCTAAGAAGGGAGACTCGTTGCAAAAAGATCAGAAGGAAAAAATAAATAAATAATTTTATTCTCTTCTCTATAGCTTATCCACACCCTAATTAGCAGCAGGATCCTAATCCATATCCTGCTAATACATATCCTATTGGTTCTGTTTCTTTGGAGAACCCCTGACTAATACATCAATACTCTGCAGAGATTTCTTGATTTAAAATAACCATGATATTTTGAGTGAGGAGTAATTAAATGATTCTAAAGTTTATCTGTAAGCATACATAGAAGAGTTAGAAAAGAGTGTTTGCTATTTTGCTATTGTGAATAGTGCTGCAGTAAACATAAGTGTGCATGTGTCTTTATAGCAGCATGATTTATAACCCTTTGGATATATGCCCAGTAATGAGATGGCTGGGTCAAATGGTATTTCTAGTTCTAGATCCTTGAGGAATCACCACACTGTCTTCCACAATGGTTGAACTAATTTACAGTCCCACCAACAGTGTAAAAGTGTTCCTATTTCTCCACATCCTCTCCAGCACCTGTTGTTTCCTAACTTTTTAATGATCGCCATTCTAACTGGCGTGAGATAGTATCTCATTGTGGTTTTGATTTGCATTTGTCTGATGGCAAGTGATGATGAGCATTTTTTCACGTGTCTTTTGGCTGCATAAATGTCTTCTTTTGAGAAGTGTCTGTTCATATCCTTTGCCCACTTTTTGATGGGGTTGTTTGATTTCTTCTTGTAAATTTGTTTAAGTTCTTTGTGGATTCTGGATATTAGCACTTTGTCAGATGGGTAGATTGTAAAAATTTTCTCCCATTCTGTAGGTTGCTTGTTCACTCTGATGATAGTTTCTTTTGCTGTGCAGAAGCTCTTCAGTTTAATTAGATCCCATTTATCAATTTTGGTTCTTGTTGCCGTTACTTTTGGTGTTTTAGTCATGTTACTGGGTACAGCACACCAACACGGCACATGTATACATATGTAACAAACCCGCACATTGTGCACATGTACCCTAGAACTTAAAGTATAATAAAAAAATTAGATAGGGGGAAAAAAGAGTGGTGACCTATATTAGTTGTCTATTGTTGCATAAAAAGTTAATCTCAAACTGAAAAGCAACCTTTAAAGCCATTGGGCAGCAGTTTTGGCAGAGTGTTCATATTGTCTTTGGAAGCCATGCACTAATCTGGAAATCATCCCCATGTATTTATCAGGAAGTAAGTCAAGGGTAAGCATAAAGAGTTTCCAAAGTATTGGAACCTGGTGTTTCCAAAGAGGCAACATATTTCTGTCAAGGATCATAGACTTTGCCAGAATTCTCAGGACAACAGGGCTCCAGGTACAACCAGAACACCAGTAATTCACATGTCAGGCTGGGAATTAGAGTCCATCACAATATGAATACAGCTAAAGTTTGTTTTTAATAAAGCATTTTCTGTACGGCAAATAAGGATAACTACTAAGGCCTCACAGCTGATAAATGGCAGAGCAAGAATTTGAATCCTGTTCACTTTGTTTACAAAGTTTGTGATGATTCTGGATTCTGGATGCTGATATTAGCCCTTTGTGATGTTTAATTGTGATGATTAATTTCATGTATCAACTTGACTGAGCCATGGGGTGCCCAGATATTTGGTCAAACATTATTTTAAGTGTGTCCATGAGAGTGTTTCTGGGAGATTAGCATTTGAATTGGTAGGCTGAATAAAGTACTACCACTCTGCCCTGCCCACTGTGGGTGGACCTCATCCAATCTATCGGAGGCCTAAATAGAACAAAAATCTGAGTAAGAGAGAATTTGTGCTCTTGGTCTTCACTTGCCTTCAGACTCGGAATTGGTCTAGAACTTAGGACATCAGCTCTCCTGGTTCTCAGGGTTTTGGCTTCCTGGGTCTCCACCTTGCTAACTGTGGATCTTGGGACTTCTTGGCCTCCACAATCACATGCCAAGTCCTTATAATAAGTAAATAAATACAAATCCTGTTTCTCTGGAGAACCCTGACAAGTACATCAATATGCTACAGAAAATTATTGACTTAAAGTAACAATGATATTTTGGGTGGGGAGCAATTAAATGATGCTGAAGTCTGTCTGTAAGCATAAATAGAAGAGCTAGAAAAGAGTGGTGATTTATATTCATTGTTGTTGCATAAAAATCACTCCAATATTAAACAAAACAACAAACACTCATCATCTCATGATTTCTTTGGTTTGAGAGTTTGGGAGTGGCTTAGCTTAGTGGTTTTGGTTGAAAGTCACTCAGAATGTTAGGCAATGATGAACATTTTATTAATGTCTCAAAACTGGGTTGTGAGGTTGGTTAAAATTTACTAAAAATTATTAAATGGATCTATGGTCTGAGCATTTGTGTTCCCTTCAAACTCTTACATTGAAACCTAATCCCCAATGTACTAGTATTAAAAGGCAGGGCTTTGGGGGTGATCAGGCCACGAGGGTGCAGCATTCATGAATGAGGCTCGTGCCTTTACAGAAGAGCCCAGGGGAGCATGCATGCCCCTCCCACTCGGGAGGCTGCAGCAAGAGGTGCCACCTACGAAGGGAAGAGAGAGCCCTCACCAGACACACTATGCTGGAGACTGCATCTGCAACTTTCCAGCCTCTAGAACTTCCCAGCCTCTAGAAGGAATACATTTCTGTTCTTGATAAGCCAGCCAGTTTATGGAATGTTTGTTATAGTAGCCCAAGAGGGCTGAGACAAGTGGTAGGTGATGGTATGATGGGTGAGTATATGAATCCTATCTCAGTAAAGCTGTTAAAAAGAGAAAGAAAAACAAAGCTAAAAGCTGTTTCCTTAAAAAAAATTAGTGAAATCAATAAAGTTTAGCAAGACAGATCAAGGAAGAGAAAAGGAGAAAACACAAATTGCCAATATCAGGAGTGAAAAGAGAAATATAACTGTGTATCCTACAGATATTAAAAAGGTAGCAAGAGTATAATATAAACAACTTTACAACCCTGAATTTGACAATTTAGGTGAAACAGACAAATAAATTCTTTGAAAAAAATTCCAAAAGTAATAGGAAAAGAAATAAAGAATCTTAGGTATTTTATGAAGCCAGAATAACTTAGATACCAAAACTTCACAAGCACCTTAACGAAATACATACATGCAAAACTCTTAAATAAAAATTAGCAATCAAATATAACAATACACAAAAAATACATTATTACCAAGTAAATTTATTCTAGGAGGTTAATAGTAGTTTAATACTTGAAAGATATTCATTATAACTCACCACATGTGGTGAAATTCAAATACGTCCACAAAGGCTTTAATACTTCTCCTTCAATACTGTGGTGGAACATAATTCCCCTCCCCTTGAGTGTGAGCTGGACTTACTGACTCCTTTGTAACTAATAGAATGAAACACAGTGATGATATCTAACTTCAGAGACCAGGTTATAAAAGATACTGTGATTTTCTCCTCTCTCCCTTTCTTGGATTATAGTCAACTCTCTATATCTGTGGGTTCCTCATCCATGGATTTCATTGACCCCACATTGAAAATATTCAAACTAAATAAATAAATAAATAATGCAACAATAAAAAAATACAAATAAAACATACAGTATAACAACTATTTACATAGCGCTTACATAGTATTTGGTATTATAAATAACCTAGACATGATTTAAAGTATATGGGGAAGAAAGGTATATGTGTGTAGGTTATAGGTGAATATTGTGCCATTTTATATCAGGAAATTGAGCATCTGTGGATTTTGATATCTGCAGAGGATACTGAAACCAATACCCGACAAATACTGAGGGATGACTATACTCACCTTGAAGTAAGCAAACAGCTTTATGTTAACATATATATAACATAAGATTTGTCATTTTAACTATTTTTAAGTATAAAATTCAGTGGCATTAATTACATCTCCACTGTCTCTTTCCAAAATTCTTTCCATACCCCACGCAGAAACTCTGTACCCATTAATCCGTTACTGATTTTAAACAACAAAAGTTTTAATTTTCTTTCATTATCTCATTGGAGATAAGATATAGTCAGCAATAACTTAGTTAAAGCTTTTTCTTAATTTATATTTAATTATAGGATACTTCTCTTGGGAAGGGAGGAATGACAATTGATTCTAACCATGGTCTAATGACTTTAACTGTTCTGGAGCTAACTTTACCTGTCTTTAGAAGGTTTGGAACCATGGTATTAACTACATCCTCTATTTCATGAACAGCTTCCTTGGACACAATAGTTATATTCTACCCATTGAGATAGGTACAAAACAGGGTGAGATGTGTTCAGGAAAATAAGCTCATGACATCTCAGCAATGTCACTGAGCCACTAATACACACACACACTCTCCTTTAGGTAACAACTTCACTACCTAAGGCAGGTGAAAAAGGAAACATAACCATGAGAACTAGGTCAGGGGACATAACTATGTGAGATAGGTCAGGGGACAGGGTGGAATCAAGACACCAGGGTTACCCTGGTGAGAAAAGCAGATGCTTTGACATGTGACTTGAGTTTTCTTTGTGTTGGGCACGCCTCACATAGTGTGGTGTTGAGTACATGGGTTGACTCTGAAATAAAGCCATCTGGGTTTATATGAGAGCCATGGAATTTATTAAGTCTTAGAATTTACTAAAGCTTTTACTTATGAAGGCAAGTTAACAAACCTGTGTAAGTCTCTACTCTGAATAATGCACATAGAAATAGTAATCATGTCATAGGTGTGTCATGAAGATTAAATGAGGTAAACCTTGTAAATTACTCAGCTTGGTGTCTGAACCATAACAGCAGTTGTTACATTAAAAGTATTAAATTAAAATGAAACAGATCAATAAATAATTGTCAGTAAGTGAAGTGTTTATGTGCTGCTTTTGAGATGCATAAACACGGCTGAAAAGAGAAGGAGTTTAATGAACAAGACTGTTCAAAATGTCAAGTTTACAGATTATCAAAACTGTTTCTTTAAATAGTGTTTGGATGTCAAAGTTTTATAATGGAACAAATTAAATATTCCTTTCACAGTCTTTCCCTTCCAATTCTAAGATACCAAGTTTCAGACAGACAAGTGCCTGAATTCCAAGTGACATTCCAACATAGTTCTGTTATAAAGTGTTTTTATGCTCATTCTTCTATAACCTTGATTTAGTCCATTTGTTTTTGGGGGGAGGAGGATTTTGCCTTCAATAGCTACGTGAGAAGTCTAGAAATGCATTCAAGTTTATGAGAAGTTTGCACTTTGCATTGTTTGGGATTATTCTGACTCAAGCTGAACATCCCATTTCTCTGTATTGCGAAAGCCTGGGAAATTGCACACCTGAGCACGTCCTTGGAATGTGTGAGACACAAACATTCCAAGTTGTAGGGATGCCAACTATTCCAACTATGTATCCAGAGTTCCCCACACGTATCATAGCAAACAAGAACAAAACAACCCAATTCCATTGCTTGAACATGTTGGGCCACCTCATGCTCTCAGGCCACCATCCTCCACCTCAGGTCACATGGTGAATATTCATAAGTATTATTCAGACTGAAGGATAACAAGTAAATAAATAAATGACCCAGGAGAAACCATAGTATCTAGTTCAGGGTTTTTTTTAGAGATTGTGGATAGAACAGTCATTGGGTCTACTCATGACCAGGGCAATGATTTCCCGAAGTCTCAATACATCCAACAGATGTGACACACTGGACCACCACGGTCTCGGTAGCCAAGGAATTTGCTCCCAAGTGGAAGAGAAGGGAACAGTGGTAGTTCTTGATATCCTGTGGGCATTCTCAGCCCAGAAAAGTGAGGCTGTTATGAACCCTCTGAGGAATAATACGTGATTTTAAACACAGAAGAATCTAGCAAAAGCTTATACAGGGAGAGGATTGCAAGTGTAAACCAAGACCTAGCACCTGGCAGGCCAGTCGTATAACCTGGCCACACTTCGTGGTGGGGAGAGAGGAAGCCAGCCCAGTAATCCTACAAGCACTGCCCAGCTCGATTTCCAGGCCTGTGCTAAAGCACACTTGCAGTCTTCATTTCACTCTGGAAGCTATTAGTACAGCCCAGGTGTTTCTATTGCAGGCTGGAAAGGGCTGAAACTGCCAGTGGCCATTTGGGGTTGGGGTTGAGAGACAGGGACTGACAGTTGCAAAGCCTTGAAATGCCACCACTACTAATCATAAGGAATGAAAGTATTGCTATGTTGACTATGCAACATTTAGTAACAATAGTACGTTTTAAAACCAGTGTTTGCTTAATTGTTGCTCAATTAAATTGATGCTGCTATCCCCAAATGCCAAACTATTTCCACTTTTCTGTTGCAAAAAAAAAGAACATCACTTCTATAGTTATAACCTTGACATAGAAAATAAGTCTATACTTTGTTTTTGTATTTATGCTAACATTGAACATATTTTATGTTGCATAAACTCCACAGTTATTATTTTAAATTCTGCATTTTAAAAATTATTTCCATTTTTATCTTATGGTAGAATATTGAGGTTGATACCAATATTTTGCTATTATATGTAAATACTACAATGATCATCTTTTTACTTTTAGATGAAGTCACAGTAGTAGGATCTGATCAAAAGTATTTTTACTTCTCAGAATGTTTGTCTGTCAGTTATCACAGGACAGATACTGCAAACCTGGCTGCAGTAACACTGCATTCATTACATCAGGTATCTCACGGAGAGGCACCTCCTTCACTGCTGATACCTCATTAATCATAAAAGGTATCTTATCAGTCTTTTAAATATAATTTCATTCACACATCACAATGTTAATCATCATTTGATGTTTGCATATTAAAAATATTTCCTACTAGGCAAATTTTCCATACTTAAACCTGAAGCTCTCATTCAATTCTCATTCGTTTGAATAGCAAATACATTTTCCTATATAAGCCAAAAGCATTTTCCAAGTTATCTGTTTTTCCTTTTGATAGGTATTTTCTTATATGTTTAGTGATTTGTGTAGTCTCATGATTGGGAGTCAGTGGGAGATCTCACCTCTTGCAGCACCCACGCTCCCACACTTGACACAATCCTAAAACTAATGACAGCATCATCTCACTTACACACAGGATGTAGCAAGGGTGGACTCATTCATGTGTGTGGAGAGCAGAACAGAGGTGACCAGAGTCTGCGGGGAGAGGCTGGGGAGGTGTTTGTCAAAAGATACAAATTTCAGTTAGACATGGGGAATGAGGTCAGGAGATCCATTGTACGACATGATGACTATAGTTCCCAACAATGCATTATATTCCTCAATATTGCTACGAGAGTAAGTTTCAAGCATTTTCACCACAAAACGATACGCTTGTGAGGTAATTCACATGTTAATTCGTTTGATTTCACCATTCCACAACATACACACATTTCAAAACATATTGTACGTTATAAATACATACAATTTTTGTTACTTAAAAATAGTATAAAAGAAGCCACTAAGGAAAAAAAACTATGACAAATGACTAATATGATGAATCATTTGAGGAATATTGGTGAAGTAAGATTGAGAGAAGATTACACTGACAAAGGACAGACCCACAATCCCTATAGAGGAAGAACAGTCACCAAGGCGAGCTCGCAAGGTGGCGGCGCTGCCAGGACCACGAGGGCCACGTGTGGAAGCAGGGGACATGAGGAACTGCCAGAGCTCACCCTTCTCATCCCTGCACTTGTCGCCCAGGAGGATGGGCTTGGAGCAGGGTCTTCCCATCAACCTGCTGAGAGTGGGGTGTGGGGGTGTGAAACTCAAGTGTGTGCAAGAGGTTACATTTGTATAAAAGCTTGTTTTTGTCTTTTTGTCTGATTAGAATTTTCTTTTTAAACTGAGCTATCATTGACCTGGTTGTGTAAATTCAGTGAATGTCAATTTCCCCTCCAAGCCAATCTCTCTCAGAAGGTTTTCGGTCCTTACTCAGCGTGGTGTGGAAGGTAGGCATCATGTGAACCATTTATTGATAGATGCTAAATGAATCTGGCACACCCTGGAGCATGACATTAGAAGACATAGAAGTGTCTTCTTCCATGTAATAGTGAAGAATATATTGATACTGAAGATGCATGTGAAAAGACTAAATACATTTTTTAATAAAAATGAAAGCATCAAAGATATCCTGCAATAGAGTCATAGTTCTGAGAAAAATTTAATGTATTCTGTCACTAAAAAACCCTGAAGTGCAAGAGAGGCAAACTATGTTGAAAAGAGTAAATACTTTTTCCTTAAATAGACTTACTATAAATTGTAGGAAAAAACTTTTAAATATTTTTCTATGGTTTATTCGACATATTATTAAAAGATATAGGACATCTATGAAACATGTAAGCAATACTGACGAAGAAGCTACAACATACACGCTCCACTGGTATGGAGAGCCAGATGCTCTGGTCCACACTCACGCTCTGAGCAACGCCGCTCTTCTGGAGGCTCCTCAGCAGGAGGGCCGGCCTCTGGTGTGCTGGGGAAGGAGCCAGAGGCAGAAGGGCAAAGGAGATGGGCGGGACTGCCCTGAGGGTGGGCGCCCAGTTTCAGGGCAATCAGGACACTGAGCACAGGGCGACAGAGGCAGGGGAGTGGGCTTGGGACAGAGTCGGACTCTCTAAGTGGGTGGCAGAGTCCCTGAAATAATTTCCTGTTTCTGCCACAACAACTAACTACAAATTCGGGCCTCAAAACAGCACATGTTTATCATGTCCTAGAGGTCAGACATGTTATCTGTCCTAGAGGTCAGAAATCAAAAACAAGTCTCACTGGGCTGAAATCAAGGTGTCAGCAGGGCCACACTCCTTCTGGAGGCTCTGGGGAAGTGTCCGTTGTCTCATCTCTGCCAGCTTCTGGAGGAAACCCACCGTCACGCCCTGGCTCACAGCCCCTTTTTCCAGTCAGCAGTGTCAGGCTGCATCTTCCTCATGCGGCCAACTCCCATCCTTCTGAATCTCTTGCCCACTCCTATAGATCCTTGTGATTACATGGGGCCTACCTAGATAATACAAATGTTTTCAGCATGTGTACGTTAATCACAGGGACAAAGTCCCTTTTAAAATGTAAAGTTAATACATTCATAGGTACTGGAGATCAGGGTGTGGAAATATTTGGGGAGGGTCATTATTCTGCCTACCGTAGCCCCTATATCTGTGATACTCCCAGGGCCTAATCGAGGCAGATGCACAAACTCTTTGGACAAACACATCCTCCGGAGAGGCCTGCAGGATTCACACACATGAAGACCAAGCAGGCAAGCCATGAGGGAGGTGCAGCATCAGGCACAGACGGCAGACTCTCACCCTGCAGGAAGCGGGCACAGATGATCAGGAATGAGCATGAAGATCAAAGACACACACACACAGAGAGAGAGAGAGAGACACACACAGAGAGAGACGGAAAGAGAATGAATATGAAGGAGAGGCAATATTTGAAAAGGAAATGGGTGAGAATTTTCAGAAATTATGGAAAAATATGCAGATTCATGATGCAAAACATATTAAACTGAAAAATAAGAGTAAAATGTACAGGACACTTCTTCTGCCCTCCCTCACATCTTCTTGGCCACTATTTACTATAATAATTGCTGTAGCAACCATCTTTCTGCAGGGATAGCTGACAGCATCATGCCTCAGCTGCAACTCATATCCCTTGCTTTTTGTCCCAGTACTTCTCTGATGTGTATGGAAACCCGATAGACACCCACACATGCACCAAACTTGAAAACTCAAGGAGGTTAGCATTTAATAGAATGATCCTTGACCACTGGGAAACAGAAACTGGTGGATAAACGTTCCCTCCCCTAGTGCATGCCCACACAGCCAATTCTGGGGCACATTCTAAAAAGCACTCAGAACTTCCCAGAGGGCTTGAGCCCCAAGTTTCCACAAAAGTGATTAGATCAATAATGTACCCTTGCATTGGGTCTCCCTACATCCTTATTCTATTTTTCCAATTACATTTTTCCTCTCCCTGTCCTCAATTTCCCCAGAATAAACTACCTGCCTTCAAGACTGTGTGTCAGTTAGGCTCTGATTTCTGGGGGGAATCAGAGCTAATTTTAAAAAGTGAATTTCCATATATGTTGGAGAGTAACTGCAAAGTACCAAATATAATAGAAAGTCCTAAAATTATTCAGAGAGAAAGAAGGAAACACCTAAAAAAAAAAAATTATTGTGAGACTGATAGCAGATTTCTCAACAATAAGAGAATAAAACAATAGAAAAATACTTTAAAAGGCTGAAAGAAAACAGCTATTAATCTAGAACTGTGTAACTGTGTAACCAACAGAATCATATTTTAAGAGCCAGAGTAAAATAAGAAAAAATTCTAGATAAATAGAAACTGGAAACCGTCAATACAACTACATTAAAGAAACTTCTGAAGAATGTTCTTTAGGATGTAGAAAATAAACTTAGAAAGATGTTATCAGATACAAAAGAATGGCAGGAAAACAAATTGGCAAACATGTATAAATCTAAACAAGCAAAACCTCTAAGACATAATAAAAATAATGTCTAATTTCAGAGTTAAAAAATAAAGCAAACTTAAATCTTGGGCAACGATAAATGTAAGGAAAAAAAGAGCATCTAGCATTAAAATGTTGCAAGTATCCCACAGCAGTGGGTAGAGAGGTTGAAATATTAATTTTAGACTTAGTTTGATATACATGGTAACATTTTAAAATTTAGCCTCCAGAAAAGGAGAAATAAAATTTTAAACTTCCAAACACACTGAAGACTAAACAGAATTAAAATGAGGAAAAAAGAAACAGCAAAGTAGAATAAATGAAGAGCAAAAAACATGAAATGAGAGAAACAAATTCAAATTTATCTGTGACCACAATAAATATAAATGATCTAAACTCTTCCACTAAAATATAGGGAATGTCAGGCTGGCTTAAAAATAAGGATAAAATGAGTCTATCTCTATGCGGCTTGCAAAAGGCTTGCCTAAATCATAAGAATGCAGAAGAGTTGAAACTAAAACAATGGAAAATTTTACCAAGCACATACTACCAGAATGTATATTTCTAAATGCTTACAATAAAAAAGAAGTACAAAGAAATTTGAAAGCAGAAATCAGCTAAATAGAAAACAAAGATAAAATAGAGAAGATAAGTACAACAACAAAAAAGTAGGATCTTAGAAAAGACTGTTTAATAAAAAAGATAAACCTCCACTGAGATTGCCAAGAAAACAGACTCAAGTATATGATAGAACTGAAGAGGAAGGCATGCCTACATGTAGAAAAGATATTAAAATAATGAAATTACTAAAAATAACCTTATTCCAATACATCTGAAAACAAGTAAAATGAACAAACTTCTAGAAAAATATAGCTAACCAAAAGCAAGTTCAATATGAAATTTTAGAAACCTTAATATTCCTATAATTATAAAGAAATTAAAATAATGTTTCAAAATTTTATGCTTAAACTTTCTTGCAGACTAATTAAACAAACTTTTCAGAAGCAGATTATTCATATGAAGCCAATATAACTTTATAATAAAACTAGAGATGAACAGCATAAAAATGAAAAAATCCAAATTAATTTTTCTTTACAAACATACATGAAATAAGTCATAACTAAATTTTAAATATTAATTAAAATCATAGCTTAATCCAATAATATATAACAAAGATAACATATCATGAGCAAATTGCAAATGCCAGGACTTTTGCACTAAAAAAAAACTATAAATACCATTCAGGATATTAAATACTTAAAGAGTAAATATTTTATGACCACCAATAGATGGAGAATAAATTTTGATAACTCATCATGATTTAAAAAATCATCATGATTTAAAAAAAAATTTCTGGCAAACTTTTTTAGCCTGATAAAGAATTATTTACAAAAAGGTTATACATAAAACATCAGTCTTGATGGTGATATCTTTGAAATAATATCTTTAAAATCAATAATGTGCCAGACCTGGTGGCTCACACCTGTAATCCCAGCACTTTGGGAGGCCGAGGTGGGTGGATCACCTGAGGTCAGCAGTTTGAGACCAGCCTGGCCAACATGGTGAAATCGCGTCTCTACTAAAAAAATACAAAAAAATTAACCAGGCATCGTGACACAGACCTGTAATAAAGCTACTCGGGAGGCTGAGGCAGGAGAGCCACTTAAATCCGGGAGATGGAGGTTGCAGTCAGCCGAGATCACACCATTGCACTCCAGCCTGGGTCAAAAAGTGAGACTCTGTCTCAAAAAAAAAAAAAAAAAAAAATCAATAACAAGCTAGGGTATTCATTATCATAATCTCATTCAACCTTGCACTGCAGCTCTTCCCCAGAGCAGTAATGCAAAATATAGAAATAAAGCCATAACAATTAGAAAAAGCAAAGTTGTCATTATTTGGATATAACTTTCTACATATGAAATCCAAAAGAACGCATGAAAAAATTATTAAAATAATTAAAAGACATGAATAGATGGAAGACTAATGGGAAAAAGGAAACAAAAGAAAGGAAGCAAGCAAGAAAAGAAGCAAGGAAGAAATGAAGGAAGGAAGAAGAAAAGAAACCTTTCTCAACTTCGTTAGTAATTAAGGATGTTTTATTTTATTTTCAAAATAAGGACACAATATGACATTGTTGTCAAAATAATAAAATAATTATAACATTCTATACCTACTCAAAATTGGCAAAAAATTAAAAGTCCAATATAGTATGTGTTAAAAAGAATGTTGATTCAACAAGAATTTATACTTTTACAATGGGTGCGTAAATCGGTACAATCAGTTTTTGAGGAATAACTGGTATTAATCAAAACAGCATGGTACTAGTATGAAAAGACACAGAGATCAATGGAACAGTATACGGAACCCAGAAATAAAACCACATATTTACAGCCAACTGATTCTGACAAAGTTGACAAGAACATACACTGGGGAGAGGACGCCTTTTCAGTAAGTGGTACTGGGGAAATTGGATTGCTTTACGCAAAAGAATGAAGCTGGATCTCTATCTCTCCATATACAAAAACCAACTCAACAGTGATTAAAGACTTAAATGTAAGACTGGAATCTAAAAATAGTATTAGAAAACCTAGGAAAAACTCTTCTGGACACGGGCCTAGGCAAAGAATTCAGGACAAAAACTTCAAAAGCATAGGCAACAAAAACCAAAAAATAGACAAGTAAGACTTAATTGAACTAAAAACTTCTACATAGCAAAAGAAATAACCAACAAAGTGAACAGACAATCTGCAGAATGGGAGAAAATATTTGCAAACTATGCATCTAGCAGGGGACTTCCTTGGGAAATTCCAAGGGAATTTCAACTCAACAACAAACAACTCAACAACAAAAAGTCAATCCCTTAAAAAGTGGGCAAAGGACATGAATAGACATTTTTCAAAAGAAGATATACAAATGGACAAAAAGCATATGAAAAACTGCTCAACATCACTAATTCTCAGACAGGTACAAATTAAAACCACAATGAGATATAATTTTACACCAGTCAGAATGGCTACTATCAGAAAAACAAAAAATAGCAAATGTTGGCAAGGAATGCAGAAAAAAGGGAGTGCTCATACACTATTGATGGGAATGTAAATTAATACAATCTCTACGAAAAACAGTGTGAAGATTTCTCAAAAAGCTAAAAATGAAACTACCATTTGACTCAGCAATCCCTCTACTTAGTACCTACTGAAAAGAGAAGAAATCATTATACCAAAATGATACCTGCACTCATATGTTTATTGCAGCACTATTCACAATGGCAAAGACATAGAATCAACCTAAGTGTCCATTAACAGGTGATTGGGTAAAGAAAATGTGGTACATGTATACAATATTATTCAGCCATATTAAGAATATTATTCAGCCATAAAAAGAATGAAATCATATCTTTACAGGGATGGAACTGGAGTCCATTATTATAAGTGAAACAACTTAGACACAAAGACAAATACCTCATGTTCTCACTTACAAGTGGGAGCTAAACATGTGTACACATGAACATACAGTGTGAAATGATAGGGGAGCCACTGAAGGGTGAGTGTGCAGGAGGAGAGTGGATGATGGGCAATTACCTTATGGGTACAATGTTCACTATTCAGGTGATGGCTACAGTAAAAGCCCTGGCTTCACCATTACACAATCTATAGTAAAAGCCCTGGCTTCACCGTTACACAATCTATCCATGTAACAAAATTACACTTGTGCCCCATAAATTTATACCAAAAAAAATTTTTTTAAATCCAAACATTCACATACCCTGTAATACAACAATTCAATCCTTACGTGTATACGTAGAGAAACATTTGGGCACGTTTCTCAGGGGGCATGTACCAGCATGTTTATACAGTACAATACAAATGCCCTTAGACAGAAGAATAGTTACATAAATATCAGTGTATTTGTACAATTAATATTATGCATCTGTGAAAGCGAATAAACTATAGGTACAGGAAATGATTTTGATGAGTCTTAAAAATTCAAAGTTGAAAAAGAAAATCAGTTTTCAAAAGATTACATATAGAGTATACTATAACATTTACATAAAGCTCAATAAACTATATATATATATATAATCCCTAATATGTATATATATCACTAATATTTATCTCCCTAAAAATACACATCTCATATACATAGGGGATATGCCAACCTTCCAAATAACACTTCTTAACTTCTTTCATTTTCTCAGCTAGATTCCTTGGTCTGTCATGTCACCAGCACTCCTGTTAGTACCTTAAACTGTCTTTCTTAATATTCTACCCACCTGGAAAAACCCCTTTGCTCAGGCAACAAGTATAGAGAAAGTCCAACAAAAATTCAGAGGTTCCTACATAAACTCCAGCTGAGCAGTCTTCACAGGCCCTCAGTCGTTCTGGCTCCTCCAATCTCGCTCTTCACTGCTTCAAATGTTTCACTGTTACCCAGCTTACAACGCCACCCTCATCCCCAGCACTTACAACAAATGCTTACACTTTTTACTTTAAAAATAAAACACACCTTTGTCACAAGGTGACAAGTTGGACAAGAAACTGATAAAACTAACCCATGTACTCACACTTCCTTCCTATTACAAAAGAAACTGCCAATTCTCCAATCTCTTCGCCCAGGCTTTCTAGCATCTCCACCCCACTGATTATTATAGAAGCTTTTGTCACGTTTGTGTAGTAAGCTTTTCTCTCTCACTAATGCAGAACCAGATACATAATTTGTGAGTCTCAATGCAAAATGAAAATGCAGAACAGCTGGCTCAGAAGTGATAAAGAATTTCAAGCAGGCAGCACCAGAGCCTTAACTCAAGGGCAGGGCCTTGTGAATCCAGGACCACCGCAAGTCAGCTTTATGGCGGGATCCTTTCCATCAGCTCAGAGAGGATCCATTCAAAAACAGCAAATCCACCTCTATCACTGCTCCTGTCCTGCTATGAAAGACCCTCTCCTCTCCCTTAGAAACTTACCTAGCGTCTCTATTTGTTGTCTCTCACACCTGCCCATACCTCAGTGCATTTCAAGCCGCCTTCCACCCAGTGACTTCACGGAGAGCATTACGTCCCGGGGCTGCCACGGGCTGTGGGGTTGCCAAGTCCAACAGTTGTTTTTCTGTTCTCTCCCCCTTCTGAAAACACTTTTCTTAGCTTCCATGGGCCACACTGTCTTGTTCTTACCTCTGCAAGAGATTTTTGTCTTCTTGCAGAATCATCCTCCTCACCTAGACAGTGAACACTAGAATAGCTTAAACAAACCAGCCCTTCCCTCTTGCAAATATACCTTCTTCCCTTGGTGTTCTCATTGGAGTCCACATCTTTAGTTTAACTTCTTTATGGTATATACGTGATGGTATAGGATTGGCATATTTTTATGTAGTTAAAATTGCCATTTCTCTAGATTGGCCTATTTAGGAAGGCTTTCTCCCCCAAATCCTAGGAACAACCTATTTATTTCTTACCACTTTTATGGTTTTTAATCTTTTAAAAAACAATTTTTGTATACTATTCCAGCAGAATTTATTTTATATGTGGTGTCTACTTTTTAAACCAATTATTTTAGTTGCCAACATCATCTGCCTAGTAATTTGAAATCTCACTTTCTCATTTTTTGTAATAAACACACTATTCTCATGATCAAAGAAAGTGACAGGTTTTAAATAAGAAAATAATATCGTATATAGTGAAATCTGTTTTTCTTCACAATTTATCAGAGTAATAAATAATCAAAATTAAATAATTCTTTATCACATTTTCTGATAGTTTTCCAATCATTTCATTTTCTATTCAAATCTTAAATCACAATTTTTAAAATTTTTTTCTCACTTCAGAATATAAGCTCTGTGAGAGCAGGGATTTTGTATCTATTGTTCAATGCCATATCCCTACCCTAGAGCTTGAAACAGGCAGGAAGTGTTTAATACACATTTGTTGTTAATAGGTAGGTAAGTAATTGAATGAATGATTTGCTAGCCAGTTTCTCTAATCTTGTACTTATTTATTTTTTCAAGGTGTTTTAAATCACCTTGAGCAATCTTTTTTTTTTTTTTTTTAATGTGATAGGATCTCGCCCTGTTGCCCAGACTGGAGTGTAGTGGTGCACTGCTACCTCGACTCACTGGAACCTCTGCCTCTGGAGTTTAAGCAATTCTCCCACTTCAGCCTCCCAAGTAGCTGGGATTACAGGTGTGCAACACCACACGCAGCTAATTTTTGTATTTTTTGGTAGACATGAGGTTTCACCATGTTGGCGGGGCTGATCTCCAACTGCTGACCTCAGGTGACCCGGTCGCCTTGGCTTCCCAAAGTGCCGGAATTACAGTCACGAGCCACTGCACCCAGCCCGAATAATCAGTTATTAAACTCTAAAATGTCATTGGTCTATAATTACAATTATAAACCCTATTGGCTCCATTGATTTAATTGTCTAGGGGCATGCCCTTATGACCGCATTCCAATTACTGTGCCCATATGTTACATTTGTATATGTTTTGGCTACAATATCTGAACTTCCCAGAATAGTTTCCGACAGTCTTATATTTGAATAAATAGGATAATCATTTAGTTTTGTTAAACAAACATTATTTTGTGACTTCTAGTTGACTCAAAAACTATTTATTAATTTGCAAAAGCTTGTTTTTTAGCCTATCCATGTACATAATTAGCATTCGGGTATCCAGGGTGTGTGTCAAAGAGGAAGCAACACAGGCCCATCCCCAGGAGGCCTCTTGCCCCAGGACGCCCTCGGGCGCCGTGGGAGAGAACTGGAGATGCTATGAAGGCAGGGCCACCCCACTGGCCAGGAAGACAGAGGCAAGCAATATCCATGGGCACAGGGAGCACAGACATGGGCGGAAGAGCAGTAGCTTCCAAAGGCCGCAAGCAGGAAGGAATATCTCCAAAAAGAGGGGCTGAGACAAGGAGCCCGCAGAGGCGGTGCCGGGACCCCAAGCCTAGGCAGGAAGAGAGGGAGGCATGAGGAGGAAGGACCCAGGAAAAATAGAGGAGGACTTTATTTCCTTGTATTTCCTGATCAGAAATTTAATGCTCAGCATAAGAAAATTATAAAGCAAAACTTTATGAAAAAGAAAATAACATTCAGCGATCAGGTGAGAAATGAGGACTAATAACTTTTACTTTCTAATGTTTTACTTTGTAGCCATAAAAGCTAATATCTTTATAGTTTCACGTATGTGTTTTCCCCTTCCCTATCCATTTCCTGGACCTAACACATCTTTTTTTTTTTCCACCATTTTGATCATATTTTAAATCTTTCTTTCAAACAGACGATAGCTGGATTGTATTTTTTAGTTGAATCTGGTATAGGTCATTTCTATGATCACGGGGAGGACCCACAGCCAAGACCCCTCGCCAGGTTTTTGCCAGGCCTTGGGTCATTGATGGCTCTCAGTGATGAGAGACTGAGTACAAAAATGGACAATGGTCAGAGCGTCTGTAAGAGTAGAAGTCACACCCACCCCTTGCAGCAGCCAGCCCAGGAGGCCAGCCTGCTCCAATGCCAGTCTTGTAGGAACTCAGATTGCTATCTCTATAAATAATATGGGAAATTAAACATTGCAGTCTGTAATAATCAGACCTAAATGGCCAGAACTTGATTAATAACTTAAGTTTCCTAGCTTTCATCCCTGCTTCCAATCTAGGACCAACCAGAGAAAGTCCAGTATGTCCCCTAGCCAATTCCATGGGATGCCCACTTCTCACCAGCCGCCTCTGGCTTCC
This sequence comes from Piliocolobus tephrosceles, assembly GCF_002776525.5. Classification (NCBI taxonomy): domain Eukaryota; kingdom Metazoa; phylum Chordata; class Mammalia; order Primates; family Cercopithecidae; genus Piliocolobus; species Piliocolobus tephrosceles. Next base: position 43,355,335 of record NC_045441.1, read on the forward strand.
CCAGGCCCACAGCCTCTGCCAGGGCCCAAGCCTCCCCTTTCCCACAGTGAAGGTTCCCCACTCTTCACCTGCCTGAGTCTGTCAGGACGCAAGTGATGGTCATGGACGCCCTTGCTATAGCAGCTCTGAATAAACAGCCTTTGCCTGTTCTTATTTGGGTGGTCTTCATTTATTTCCACAGTGGGAGACATCCGTTCCTTGCCACGTGACCCTCTCCACAGGGCAGCTCAGGACATGGCAGCCAGCTCCCCTCAGAGCAGAGATAGCAGCCCAAGGCTGAAACCGCAGTGTTCATGTCCCTAACCTCAGCAGTGACAGCCATCACTTCTGCTGTGTCCCACTATTAGAAACCAGTCATTGCGGCCGGGCGCGGTGGCTCAAGCCTGTAATCCTAGCACTTTGGGAGGCCGAGACAGGCGGATCACAAGGTCAGGAGATCGAGACCACCCTGGCTAATACGGTGAAACCCCGTCTCTACTAAAGAATACAAAAAACTAGCCGGGCGACGAGGCGGGCGCCTGTAGTCCCAGCTACTTGGGAGGCTGAGGCAGGAGAATGGCGTAAACCTGGGAGGCGGAGCTTGCAGTGAGCTGAGATCCGGCCACCACACTCCAGCCTGGGCGACAGAGCCAGACTCTGTCTCAAAAAAAAAAAAGAAACCAGTCATTGCCCAGCCCACACACAGGGGAGGGGATTACACACAGGTGTGCTGACCAGGAGGTGGGGATGACCACCACCCACCCCACCTAGTGTAGTGACGAATGCACCTGATGTTATCCAGTCATAACATGTGTGTTATTTATGGCTTATTTTATACCGTTGTTTCTTCCTTTTGTTTTTGACTTTTTTTGATGTTTGTCATATGATTTTCCACATGATTATTTTGAATGTCCTCTGTAGGTTTCCGTTTCATTAACTGTAGTTTTCCTTTTCTCTGCTCTCAGAGATAGATGCATTTGATGAGACTACTTTCTAAAACAAGGGACCCACTATTTTCCCTCCACGAAACTCAATGTATCGTTACGAGACTGTCTCATCGTACAATAAGAGGATGCCTCTAAAACAGATCCACCCTAAAGTCTCTCATCCCATCATAATCTTTAAAACTTGTTCACACACTGCTCTCTCTGGGCCACCCCAGGGAACTCCAATGCCTTGCTAATATGTTGGTCATTTGTTAGGATTCCCTTCACATGTGTTTTCAGTTTCAAGAGTCCTCATTTCCTACTCCTAAGATGTTTAGTCTTGCCAATTTTCATACACAGATAGACAGACACACACACACACACCCCAATTGCCAGGTTTGCTTTCCACTGCTATTTTCTCTTCTGTTTCCAAACTCCCATGTTAAAATTTGTCCTCTTGGTTTGTTTTTACTTTTTTTTTCACTTTTTACTGAACAGCAAAGTGAACACATCAAAAATGAACAACTTGATGAACAAATGTGAACATGCTCATGTAACTTTCACATGCCAGGAACCAAAACGCGGCTGGCACCCAGCAGCTCCGTGCCCCCTGCCTCAACCCAAGAGTAGCACCATGCCAACTTCTGATGCCAGGGGTTCATTCTGCCTGGCTTCGAACTTTCTATCAAAGGAATAATCATCATTCATTAATCTGAGCCTGACCTCTTTCACTGAAAATTACGTTTGTGAGATTGATCCATATAGCTTTAGTTAATTATTTTTAATTAATAGATAGCTTTTACTCATATGAATTACCATTTACTCATCTATTCTACTCATGGTGGACATCCTGGTTGTTTCTAATTTGGAACGATTACAAACAATGCAGCTATAATCCTTTGTATGTGTCTTTTGGCACATGTGGGCTTGAATTCGTTAGTTCTATATCTAGAAGTTAAATTACTGGTTTGCAGGAAATCAATTTTTAATTTTAACAAATAGTTTCCATTTCCAGTACTTGTACCTCTTTGATTCCCACCAGCAATGTCTAAAGTTTCCCTGTTCATTTGTTTTTTTTTTTTTTTCTCTTTTAACTCAGCATTTGTTATGTTTAATAAAGACTTACTTGAATATTGGCAACAAAAACAAAAGAATTTCAGGATTCTAAACTTCCCAACTATTTACCATGACTTTATCAGTATCTTCAGAAAATCAGAGCCCGGATGTCCTACCCATGTTCCCAGTCCCATGTTGAACACTAAGAACAGGGTCAATCAGAAAACTTACAGAAGGAGGTGCTATCATGGCCATAGAATACTTGCCACCTAGAAATTCATTTCCTTCTTCTTACCTATACAATTCCAATAGTAATTATAACAGCTAAAATCTGGCAGACCCTAGAAACTTAATGAAGATAGCTATATTCTTTATAGCTATATTGTTTATTTGTTGCTGCTGTTTTAATTTTATTTTTATTGAGGTAAAACATATATGTAAAATTTACCATCTCTACCAGTTTTAAAATGTTTTATTTTTAATTTTATGGGTACATGGTAGGTGTATATATTCATGGGGTACATGGGACATTTTGACACAGGCATACAATGTGCAATAATCACATCAAGGTAAATGGGGTATCCATCACCACAAGCATTTCTCATGTCCTTATGTTACAAACAAGCCAATTATACTCTTTTAGTTATTTAAAAATGTACAATAAGTTATTGTTGACTGTAGTCACCCCATTATGGTATCAAATACTAGATCTTATTTATTCCCTCTAACTACATATTTTTACCCATTAGCCATCCCCACGTCCCCACTACCCTTCTTGGCCTCTGGTAACCATCCTTCTATTCTCTATCTCTATGACATCAATTGTTTTCATTTTTAGCTCCCACAAATGAGTGTGAACATGTGCAGTTTGTCTTTCTGTGCCTGGCTTATTTCATGTAACATAGTGACCTCCAGTTCTATCTATGTTGTTGCAAATGACAAGATCTCATTCTTTTTTAAGGTTGAGTAGTACCCCCCTGTGTATATGTACCACATTTTCTTTATCCCTTCCTCTGTAGGTGGACATTTAGGTTGCTTCAAAATCTTGGCCATGGTGAACAGTGCTGCAATAAACACAGTAGTGCAGACAGCTCTTTGATACACTGATTTCCATTCTATTGGGTGTATACCCAGAAGTGGAATTGCTGGGTCATATGGCAGTTGTATTTTTAGTTCTTTGAGGAACCTCCAAACCGTTCTCTGTAGTGGTTTCACTAATTTACATTCCCATCAACAACACACAAGGGTTCCCTTTCCCCCGCATCCTCACCAGCATTTGTTATTGCCTGTCTTTTGGATAAAAGCCATTTTAACTGGAGTGAAATGATATTTTATTGTAGTTTTGATTTGCATTTCTTTGATCAGTGATGTTGGTCAACTTTTCATATGCCTGTTTGCCATTTGTAGGTGTTCTTTTGAGGAATGTCTATTCAGATCTTTTGCCCATTTTTTCATCTGATTATTAGACTTTTTCCTACAGAGTTGTTGGAACTCCTTATGTATTCTGGTTATTAATCCCTTGTCAGATGGGTAGTTTGCAAATATTTTCTCCCATTCTGTGGATTGTCCCTTCACTTTATTGACTGTCTCCCCTGCTGTGCAGAAGCTTTTTAACTAGATGGGATCCCCTCTTTACCATTTTCAAGAGTACAGTTGAGTGGTAATAACTATGTTCAGAATCTTTTTTTCTCTCTCATCTCTCCCTCCCCATGTACCCTTCCCAGCCTCTGATAACCACCAATCTACTCTCTATCTTCAGGTGATCCTGTTTTTATCTGCAAGAACATGTGATATTTGTCTTTCTATGCTGATTTCTTTCACTTAACATCCAGTTACTGCAAATGACAGGATCCATGTTGCTGCACATGACAGGATTTCATTCTTTTTCATGGCTGAGTAATATTCCTTTGTGTATATACCACATCTGTTTTATCCTTTCATCAGTTCATGGACACTTAGGTCGATTCCATATTTTTACTGCTGTGAATAGTGCTGCAACCAACATTACTAGACTATAATGATCATTTTATTTCAGCAATTTTCACAATGGAAATGGATAACAATAAATCATTTACTGGGTTTGTATGTGGGCAATTCAGGAAATGGTCAAAAATATTAAATGAGTTCTTCATGACTCACTCAGTCACAGTTGTCAGAACCAGTCTTGGTGATTTCTTTCAACTGATTGCAGCCACTCTCATCTTCGATGACTCTGCTCGGTGCAGAATATCACTTGTGCATCTGCTCATTTGTCCAAACATTCCATAAGGATTATCCAGCTCTGCGTCAACACTGCCCGGAGTAGGAGGAGAGCGAGGTGAAGAGGGCCAGGCTCTTCCTATTCAGATGGACCTTGTCATTTTGTTTTATTTCCCCTCCTTGAGCCATTCATAAACAATTCAAAGAAATGTACAAACCCATGTGACAAGCAGTGAAGCTCGTCTGTCAGCCACTGCCTCTCTGGGGCCAAGATTCAAGTGTAGCTGAGCAAGACAGAGGGTTCCCAGTCAAGAGGCATGAGCCACAGATTGAGCTATAAGATGCCCTGACGTCTTGAGGACAGTGAGTGTCCCCTGAAGACCACATCAGCACCACAGGATGCTAGGGAGAGCTGTGTCAAATGCTCTTCCTATGGACTCCCAGCCAAGAGGGTCTGCCAGAGGCTAAATGAATTGTTATTTCTTATGAAAAGAACAGGAAAAAGTAAACAGAAAATATTCAAAGCTACGAGAAGGCTTTTCTAGAATAAGGAAATATTTCACAATGCAGATTAACCCAGAATAAACACATTCTGGAGAACACACAGCAAGGCACAGCCAGTGAAATTACTATATCTCAAGGATAAAGAATCATGTAAGTATTCAGGGTAAAAAAAAAAAAGCAAGTTACATTTTGGGGAGGAAGTAGGGTTCCCTGTAATAACCAGAAATGCCAGAAGATAAATGGAACTATGCCCACCAGAATTGTTACACAGTCAATTTTTCCTTCAGGTAGAAAGGCCACAGATGTTCTCAAACACTAAGAATCTAGAGAGATTATTGCATCAATAGTTTTTTTAAAATAAGATTTTTAAACACAAAGCGCAACAAAAGTGCTTCATAACATCCCTACACTAATCAAAACACAGCATTTATGGTACTGAGTACTCAATCCATTTAAGTATGTAACTATGGAAAGAAATAATTGTGGTGAATAGCGATTATAGAAAAGGATGTAACGGTGATTACCATGAGCACTTAATATAATACCAAACATTTGTAAAGATACAAAGAAATGGGATGGCTCACACATCGCACACATCGCGGGTGGGAATGTAAAACAGTCCAGTGATTCTGGAGTGGGGCAGTTTCTAAAGACTAAACCTGCGCATATCACACAACCCAGAAATTGCACTCACATGTGTCTATTCCAGGGGGGTCCCTGAAAATCACTGAACAACCTGCACATGAGTGTGCATAGATGCCTACTGGCGATACCTTAAAACTGGAAACAACCTAAATATCCTTCACTAGGTGACTGGTTAAACAAACAGTGACACATTCATGCCACGGAATACTATTCAGCAATGAAAAGGAATGAAATACTGATACAAGCAACAACATGGGTGGATCTCGGGGGATTATGTGGAGTGAAAAAAGCCAGTATCGGAAGGTTAGTTACATAATGTGTGAATCCATGTACGTGCTATTCTTGAAATGACAGAATTACAGGGATGGAGAACAGATTCTTGGTGCCAAGGCTTGAAGAATCAGTGATAGAATTATTCTGAGTCTTGGTTTGTGGCAGTCACACAAATCTACACATGTGATAAAATTGCATGGAATTAAACACATACACATATAAGTACATATAAAGCTCGTGAAATCTAAATAAGGTCAGTGGATAGAATCAAAGTTGATTTCCTGGTTGTGATTTTGTACTATATAATGTATATATGTAAGATGTTATATTTGAAGGAAACTGGATGAAGGGTAAACACAATATCTAAAGAGATAATTTAGAATCAACATAAAAATAAATTTCAGCTGTTCTAATTTCACTTTAGTTTCTTTTAAGTTCAAGTAAAATTAAATGTAATGTAATTTATTTTAAAATAACACATGCAATTTGATTTTATTGTTCTAGAATTATTTCTGCCCATTTTTTCTTTCTTGATATCTGCAACTACACATAGATACTAGACTTAGAAAATTTTGCACCTAATGCCAAGAATGATCACTTCTTGTTAATGGGATTTGATCTAAATTTTTAAACTTTCTTTATTATATTTTAAAATATCTGATTTTTATTGTGGATATGTGTTATGTTTAACCCTGAATAAACAACAACCAAGAAACAAACAAACCACCAATAAAAAAGCAGCCTCTGACCTTAAGGAGATCATTGTCCAGAATGATGACAAGCATGTAAACAAAGATTTACAAGGCAGGTCAAAGTCTTCACAAATGCACAGAGAAGGAAGAAGCTCAAGCTGCCTGAAGTCAGGAGTTAAAGAAGGCTGCCGAGGGGTGATGAAGAATTTACAATATTGTTTTTTTAAAACAGTCACTCTTGGTAATTTTACAAGTTCTGACTGGAAAATCACACCATAGTAAAAAAGGTTTGAAGTCAGGCTTTCCACTGTAAAATCCATTTTGGCTACTTTTCATAATTTATTGACACAACTTTGTAAAAAGTAAAAACTGTAAGTAGAAAAGCATGGATTTGAAGGCCAAAATGTGGACTTTTGTTTGTAATAAAGAATAGTTTTCGGCCGGGCGCGGTGGCTCAAGCCTGTAGTCCCAGCACTTTGGGAGGCCGAGATGGGCGGATCACGAGGTCAGGAGATCGAGACCATCCTGGCTAACCCGGTGAAACCCCGTCTCTACTAAAAAATACAAAAAACTAGCCGGGCGAGGTGGCGGGCACCTGTAGTCCCAGCTACTCGGGAGGCTGAGGCAGGAGAATGGCGTGAACCCGGGAGGCGGAGCTTGCAGTGAGCGGAGATCCGGCCACTGCACTCCAGCCTGGGCGACACAGCCAGACTCCGTCTCAAAAAAAAAAAAAAAAAAAAAGAATAGTTTTCATAAGCAGAACTTTACTTAAATAAGATACTTTTCAAAAATCATTTCCATGATTTCAACTACCATTTCTTTTTATCTTTGTAAAGATGCTCTTAAGGCCAAACATTGCAGTATACTAGTAGCCTGCTGTTTTCACTTATACATACAATAAAAGAGCTTACAGATGATTAATTTTCATAATTAGTTGGCAATTTTTTAAATCATTAAATAGCAGGTATTAATTTGTCCCTTTATCTTCTTAATCTCTGAATATACAATTCACATATTTTTCCTCAGGACTTGACACCACACGAAAAGCTCTTGTAGTCACAGGGATGCATAATCTAAATCTTTCACTGAATCTATGTCTAATATTTGTACAGTTGACTGAGCATGTCTCCATCTATTTACAAGGCCTAATTGTGTAATAAGGTAATTGGCTATCATAAAATCATGGAGGTGGACATTCATCAGTCCAATCTCACCCACAGTCCTGGCTCTCCTGACCTGACACATGGTCCCTCAGCTCCCAAGTAAGTAACTAGTTTAGAAAGCTAGTTCTTCACAATCTAGACAGAAATGTGCTGGTGGAATTGATCTCGTATCTCTGTAGACATACCTTGTGTATTTTATATTATCACAGTTTGTGTTCAGGAAGGCTCTGTAGGTTGCAAATGACAATAACCATCTCAATCATGTGAAAGAAGAATGAGATGGTGAGAGTTCTTTGCAGGGGTGCTAAATGAATTACAGAATCTGGGAAATACTGCCACCACCACCACCAGCAAACGTGAAACAGTCCTTGGGATTTTTTGTTGTTGTTATCCCAAGGACTTCCACATCAGGAATTCGTGGACCTTGCCTTTGCAACACAGCCATCAACACCTGAGTACACATTTGTCTCTGTGTTTTAGTTCAAATAAAACAGAGATATTTAAATAATTTGCCAGCCTCTAGGGAGCTGGTGCTTGCGCAGTGAATACCCAGGGTGGAGTATGAGTTCTGTAGGAGGAGACTGAGAAGAATACATCAATATATTGTGATGCCATTGATATTGCTAATTCCATTGATTTCCCTTTTTTCACTGAATTGCATATTGGAATGTTGACTAGACACAGCCATTGCTTATAAACTGTAGCACTGGCAATGCCAGGTTTGGTTTCACAGTTCTTCTCAAGTGTCTGCAATAATATATCACACATGTGAGTAGTTAATGCCATTTTTTATAACAATGAAAATATGGTTTGAAGCACTTTCACAAGTTAATAATCCACAAGCAACATATAATTGCAAAATTGTCCACATACTACATAAAAGAAATGTCATTTCTGAAAACCAGATGTGATGACATTTGTGGAGTTATTTAACTCAGAATACATGTCACATGGCTGAGCAATGTTTATTAAAACCTCATGTTGTATCTCCTGATTGTATATGTAAATGTGTTTTTATGGGTTTTGGAACGTATGTGCTTCTATTTTTTTTTGTGGTTCTGAAAATGAGTAGAACAGGGTGGGAAAGAAAACCGAGACCTGTCTCACCCTGTAGTGACAGGTTGTAAAAACCACATTTTTACACAGATTTTGTGATAGAAAGTTGCCATGTTTGTTCATTAAGGAACAATATTTGAATTTCATCATGACAAGCAACTACTGTCTGTCAGTAGAAATTCAGTAACAACTTGCCATTGAAGGGTGGAGAACTGGAAATTAAGCCAAGATGCTGAGGTACTCTTCTTAGACAAGAAGTAAGTGTGCTGCTCTGTGATGTTGAGGAAATTACTCTGTCTCTCTGAGTTTTACTCTCTTTGTCAGTAGGAAATGAAATCACATATGAGGGGACTAAGACTCTACTGTATGACAAATGATTCACTTACATTATGTCTAAGCCTCAGAACAAAAATGCAGCCATCCCCCATATGTTTAACAACCGGCAGGGAGAATTTAAAACCAAATTCTAACAGCCTCTTATCTTGTATGTGCTCTCAATATACACACCCCTACTCATCCCTAAGAAATTCACAGAGGATCCAGGCCCAATGCACCCTCAAGAACAAGCCTGTGTCACCTGGATGTCCACATCTCCATGGCCTGGCACCTCCGCTGTTACTTCCTGGCTATCCCCTCACTCCTTCATCTCCCTGGGTCTCACAGGCTCTGCAAGTCCTTAGTCCCTACTCCTCTGAGAATGTGCCTTATCCAAGGCACTTTTCCCAGGACTTCCAAAGCTGCAAAGCTTTTGCAATAACCCCAGGCATTAAATACTCAAGCATCTCCTTCTGCCTGCTACCATCTACACTGCCAGTAAATTATCCTCTAGAGTTATTTTTTGGAGTTAGAGTAAATATTTCTCTTTCCTTCTTGTGGTGGCAGTACCCAAAAAACATACAGAAAACCCTTAGCAAGAGCTATATAATGCCCAACTCAACATGACCCTTGTCTTCCTCTCCAGCCTTATCCCCAGCAAATTCCTTGTTCCTAGAAACTCAGGTTCTAACAATAGTGAGCAGCCCATAGGCAGCTTCATACCTCTTTGCCTCGTGTAATCTTGCTCTCTCTCCAGCTCCATTCCAACGGGGTTGAAAATGTGCTTCCTCCATGAAGACTGAGAGGATCTGAGCAGCAGAGTTCATCTTTGTGTCCTCTGTACCCTATGGTTTGTCCGAACACATTCTGCTATTGCCAAATCAAGTTCATAGTTTTGCCTTGTTTTGTTTTAATTGGGATCTTCTATACTAGTCGGCTCCTCAGAGGTGCAGCCAATGTTTAAATTCCTTTGGACATCTTTGCCACTTAGCAGAGTGTCTGGCCTACAACTGACATTCAACGAACAATTGTTAGTGAATGAGTGAGTGAAAAATGAAAAAACAAATTACAGTCTTCAAAGGAACATGGTAGCAAAGGATCACCATAGGGACCTTCATGGATTGAGCTGAGGGTTGCCCTTGAGAATGGCATCGAGCTCTCCAGGCATCACTAGTGTAACAAGCAACATAAGAGGTAAGAATGCGTGAAGAAATGCAGAGAGCACGACCAAGTTCCAAATAATGGCAGCTGCTGGCCTTTCTCATGAGAGCATCAGAGAGCTGAGACACATTAGGCAATGGCCACTGCTAGGAGCCAAGGGAACCACCAATGGCAGACTAGTGATGCTGGTTCGGGAAGGGCTGCAACTCCAAGGGCCGCTGGGCGGAAGATGATGACAGGCTTCCTGCTGCCAGCTGGCAACAGGAGAGCGTCCACCCATCGGGAGGCATCATACACAGGTCATCCAGGACCGTCATCTCTGCCAGAAAACCACGACCCTCTCCCTCCCACACGGCATCCTCTCTGCTATTCCAGTGGGCAGAGCAGAGATTGTTTTCAGTACATTCTCCTGAAAGAGAGAGAAAGCCATTTTCCCCCACAGAAAGCCGGGGAGCAAGAAGATCTCAGTGAGCTTTCAGCCAGCGACTGGAAACTTGAACTGAAACCCAATCTTCACATTTTGGTTTAGGGCAAGGGGCAGGGAAAGGGGTTGGAACTAGAAACACGATAACAAGAACTGATGTCATGTGAAATCTAGTGAGAGAAGTGTTCAGTAAAAACCAATACAAATACAAAAGAGAGAGAGAGAGAGAGAGGAATTTCAAACCAAAATGAGGGATTAATTATTCTTTTATTGCTGGAAAGAACTGAGTTCTTCCAATTTCTCATCGTGAGAAAGGAACTATGTGCCTGATGCTGAAAGTCCAGCAAACCATTTAAATTGCTGAGTTTTCCAGGTAATGGGGTATTTCTTTTGTAAAAGCTAATATTTCCTAAATTTTTGTGTTTTCTTCCTCTGTTGTACCTACAGCATATGAAATTCAAACAAGTCACCTAGATTAAAATATTTTAACCAGCACAATTCTAACCAACACAATTGTTAGATTTCTCAGCCACAAATAGATTAGAAACCACAAATGTTTAAAAGGTTATGATTGACTTGCTCACCTGGCAGATTATGAAAAGGAAAGACAAATGTTAAAAGTTAGTGAATGCATAGCCACCTAGATTAGAATCAATGTAGAGGCGAATACACCTGCACGTCAGTAGCTTCTCAGGGGTCTCCACAGATAGCCCCATCTATCAGTGAATGCCAAGAAAGACAACTGTCCTTGGCTCCATCATGCCCTTTAGATAGCAGTTTATACATCAAATTTTCAGAAAACCCTTCCTCGATGGCTTTGCTTGAAGCATCCCCAGGTCCTCATTCTGTTTCTAAGCCCCCATTGTTTCCTTCCCAGAGCCTATCACAGTTCACAGTCATGTTCTTCATGACTCTCCTGTGTTCCACATTTGCCTGCCTCCTGCACACGTGGCACGTGGCTGTGTCCTTCTTGTTCATGGTTGGCTGCCCATCCGAGCTCTGTGCTTGTCACATGGAAGGTGCTTGATAAATAAATGTTGGATGAATAAAGAAATGTCACGGGGAAGCATTTACATTCCCTGATTACAATACATCACTTTAGGAATACTCGTTTCAATCTACGAATGCGCCACAGAAAGATAGGTACAAGGACATTAATTTCTCAGAGGGACAGGAAAGTTGCAAGAAGGTAACCAACATTGATTGAGCAACTGTCATGTACTAAGAGCTTTAATTTTCACAATAATATAGTAAAATAGGGGTGATTAGGTCTCACCTCACTGAAGAAGAAACTGAGGTTGAGTAACTTTCCAGTTTTATGCAATTAGTGGTAAGCTGAGCTGAAGCCTGAGCTCCACATGCCATGACTTAGATGGGTAAGCTTCAATTACCCTCGCTTAAAGGGTAGCTCATGTGTTGTCAGGGATGCTCGATGGGCCAGAACCAAGGATTGGGTTCCAAAGAGAATAATTAGGATTGGAGCAAAACTTTGTAGATTGGGGCTGAGTCAAGAGTGAGCATCAAAACAGAGAGACCAGGTTCAAAGAGCAGACGTGGATCATAAAAAGATAGAATCAAAAGACAAGAGTCCCATAAAAACAGGATCTGAGTCAGTCTTCAGCCCACTTCAATCTGTCTTCCACCCCCAAACTTTCCCCAAACAGCACTCACTAAGGTCACCAATGACTTCAACATCATCAAATCAAATGGGTAATACTTTGTCTTTCTCTTGCGTGGCTTCTCAGCAGCATTGGCATTCTGAGCACTTCCGCCTTTGTGAATCATTGTTTACCTTAGGCTTCCCCGTCTTCCTCTTACCTATCTGTCTACTTTATCTCAATCTCATTTGCCACTACATCCTCCTCCACCTCACTCATAAATGTGGGATTTTCTAGGATCAATGTGAGACTTCCTCTTTCTCTTTCTCTCCGTCTCTCTCTTCTCCCCCTGCATCCTTCCCCCTCAAAAACTCTTTCATTCCCATGACTTTAAATATTATTGACAGATTGATGAATTTTTAAATTTTTATTTCCCATCCTACACTACACCTCTGAGCTTCAGACTTGATTTTCTCACTCCCTACTTGGCATTGCTTCTTGCATATTTCCAGAGAAGCTCAAATTTAATGATTTCCAATACAAGCTCATTATCTTGATCCTCATTTTCTTCAGTAGTCCCAACTTGAGAATGAGCACATCCACCCACTTGAGCCAACCAGAAATGCAGTATGCATTCTCATTATCTTCCTCTCCCTCAATCCTCGGATGTAAACCTATCCATTTAAAACTTCTAAGCATCTCTAGACTTTGCCCATATCTCTTTCTCTCTAGCCACCATCCTGATTAAAGAAACTGTCTGTTTTGTTTTTGTTTTAGTTTTTTTTCCAGCAGAACCACCCCTGACTAGCCTCTCCACCTTCACTCTTGGGCCCCTCCAGTTCTTTCTCTATGTTGTCAGGGGGGACATCTTTTTAAAATATAAATCTAATTACATGATCCCACTAAATATAGAATAAAACTTCAAGTTTTAACATGGTCTATGTGTCCCTGCATGATCGACTTCTGCCTTGACCCCTGCCCAATCTATGAGACTGAGGAGTGACAGGCAGGGCCCCAGCTCCAGGGTTGGTGAATTATCCACGCCTGAACCATCAGAACACTCTGCCATGGAGACAGACACCACATCCAAGCCAGACCGACGGGACTCAATCTTAGTTCTTTGCACTGAGTGGGAAAGAGAATTTCTCCTTCTCCTTTCCTCTGCTGAGTGGGTAGGAAGCTCATGTGTGATGCTGCCACCCTCTCGCCCACACAGTATGAAAATGGAGCCAACACACAGGAAGGCAGTGGGGACAGGTGGAACGATGCCAGTGGATGTAGCTCAGTGCTAGCACCATTGAGCTTCCAGGGCAGGGCCACAGACTTTCTCTGTAAAGGGCCAACTAGTAAATCTTCTAGACTGCGTGGGCCATGAAGTCTCTGTAGTGATTCCTCACCTCTGTTATCCTAGCGTGAAAGCAGCACAGTGTGTAAACAAAAGGGCATAGCTATGTCCAATAAAACTCCGTTTATGGACACTGGCATTTGAATTTTCACATGCTCTGAAAGACTGTTCTTCTGCTGATTTTTTCCCCCAGCCATTGAAGAGGTGTAGGAACCATCCTTAGCTGGCTGGCCCTCCATCAGGCAGAGGCCAGATTTGGCTCACAGGCTGTCACAAGCTGCACCTGCCACTCACTCTGGGCTTTTAGAAATGGAGCCTGTAAATCCTCTCTCTCTCTTTTTTTGGCTTAAGCCAATTCTGGATATTTTGTTTTTCTGTCACTTGTAAGTGAAAGAGTCCTGAACTTCCTATTCTTCATGTTTAGTATCTGGGATTTAGTTTCTCTCTTTTCTTTGCTTAAATAGCTAAGAAATCTAAAACAAACAAACAAAAACAAATAGAAATGAATGCTTAAGCAATCTTTTCACATTTGCTAAAATTTAAAAAAAAAAAAGTTTGATAATACCTTAGCTGGTAAACTGTGGCGAAGCTGGGACTGAATGCATGTTTGAACACTAAATGAACAATTCATACATAAACACCAAAACAGTTAGTTATAAATTTACTAACTTAAAATCCAGAAATGTGATAAAAAGAATTTATCTTAAAATGCCATATTTGTGATTGACACTTTCAGCTTGAACACCCATAACTGGAAACTATATTAGACTTTACTAGTAATATTTTTGTCATTGCCTTAGGTGAAATTTATTACCAGTGCAGAATACATAGTTAAAAGTGATTTCAACAATACTTTCATTCATTGACCCCAAATTCAAGTTGTCTGTGTCAACTCTCCATTTATCTTTCTTTCTGTCCATTACCTCTTTTTTGGTCATTACGTTGGTTTGCGGTATTTTAAAAACTGATCTTTTGGTTTAAAGTAGCAACAAAGGAAAATGAACAAATAATTCTGATAAATTATTTGGGAAGGAAGGAAGGAAGAAAAAATATACTAGGCAACAAATAATGAGTAACACTTAAGTATTGACATGGAAAGAGCTCCAGGATATATTATTACACATTTTTTTAAGTGCAGAAAGAACACTGTATATATAGAGACTATCTCTGCTTTGAATGTCCTCTCCAAAACTCATGCTGAAACTTAATTTCCAATGTGGCAGTATTAAGAGGTTAATAGATTAGATTAATGAATCAGTGTGTTATAACGAGAGTGAGGCTTGTGGTTTGTAAGAAGAAGAGGAATCTGAGCTAGCATATTATGTAGCACGCTCAGCCCCTTACCATGAGATGCCCTGCGCTACCTGGGGACTCTGCAGAGGGCCCCACCAGCAAGAAGGCTCTCAGAAGATGCAGTTCCCCAACCCTGTACTTCCCAGCCTCCATAAATGTAAGAAATAAATTCCTTTTCTTTGTAGTTACTCAGTTTCAGGTACGCTGTTATAAGCAACAGAAAGCAAACTAAAACTCCCAAGGAGCTGATGAGCATGATCATCTCTAGTGGTGGCTGGAGATGGGATGGGGCTTTTCACTGTACAGTTTTAAAACTAATTTTGAACCAATGAATTAAGTATTCAAAATTTAAATGAAATTAAATTAATAAAAACGTGTGGACATAAACAGGAGCAGGTGACTTTTCTCAAAGGTCCATCTCATTCACCGTTTCTAAGGCAAGCCTTGGTAGTGATGCTTGCCAGCCACCCTGTTCCCTTCCTCTTCCTTCCTGGCACCCTTAGACACTCTGCTTTGATGCCCACCCCTTCAGTACCCTCACTCCCCATTGCAGTTGCCTGAAGGATAAGCACTATCCCGCCATCCTCCTTCCACAGACACTTCTCAGATCCCTGGCAAAGCAAACTTTTCACTTGATACCTGCCTAGGAAATATGTGAAAAAAAGAGACGTAAATGGGAAGGCAATGTGAAGACTTAATAATATAAGGAGGTACAGAAAATGTTGTGAAGATATCAATACTTCCTAAATATGCCCATAGATTCTTAAAATTCCAACTAAAACCCCACTCAGATCAGACTCTTTCCTCATCACTCCCATGAATCTTTTCCTTGATAAGGACGTCAGGGATATTCCATTTGCTGGAATCCACTGACTTATCTGCAGCTTTGGGTAAGGTTGATTAATGGTTGCTCTTCCCCTTGCTCTAGGACAATCACATCCCTCCCTTTTGGTGCCTCTGCTCCTTCCTCATCTCCTGGGTCTCGTCCCCTTGCAGGACCCAGGGCTCAAGACTCAATCTCTTCTCCTTGCCCTTTATATTCTCTTCTAATCTCTTTATGATCTGGCTTAATCGCAAGACTTTAAATAGCAACCGTATATTGATGATCCCGATTTTTATCTCTTGCCTAGACCTCTCTCCTGAAAACCAAGCTATATATCCAACCTTTAGCTCAATACCTCCACTTGAAAGTCCAAAAAGTATCTCAAACATAGGAGACTCTTGGGTTTTCTCCTTCCAAACCTATCCTCCCTCTCTGTTTTTCATCTCAGTGAAGTCTCATCACCAAGTTGCTGATCAAAACCTCGGAGTCACCTTTGGTTCATCTGTCCCTCACACCCCAGATGTGATCTGTCAAGAATTCATGTCAGCTGTTTCTCCAAAGTACAAGCAGAATCCAATCATACCTCTCTGCCTGCTCCACAGCTGCAAGCCAGTCCTGTGTCTCACCTGAACTATTGCAGCAGCCTCTTATCTGCCTTCCTTTCCTTTTGGACACAGCTGGAAGAAGGATCCCACTAAGACCAACTTGACAATGCCTGACACTTGTCTGTTACCGTCTTCCAATTTTTTTCTCATCTATTTTTCATTTGTTTGTTTTTTGAGACAGGGTCTTAGCTCTGTCAGGCTGGAGTGCAGTGGCATGATCATGTCTCACCGCAACCTTGGCCTCTGGAGTTCAAGCGATCCTCCTGCCTCAGCCCCCAGTGTAACTGGGACTTCAGGAATGTGCCATCACACCTGGCTATTTTTTTTAATTTTTGTAGAAACAGGGTGTCGCTATGTTACCCAGGCAGGTCTCAACTTCCT
Organism: Piliocolobus tephrosceles; assembly: GCF_002776525.5. Classification (NCBI taxonomy): domain Eukaryota; kingdom Metazoa; phylum Chordata; class Mammalia; order Primates; family Cercopithecidae; genus Piliocolobus; species Piliocolobus tephrosceles. Next base: position 43,371,773 of record NC_045441.1, read on the forward strand.
GGGCTCAAGTGATCCTCCAGCCTCAGTTTCTTGAAGTTCTGGGATTACAGGGGTAAACCACTGTTGTTCCCAGCCTCCATCTATTTTTTAATAGAAACTGAAAACATTACAATAGCCTACCAAGGCCCTACAAGACCCCTTCCCTACATCATCCCCTTCTCCGCCCCCCTCCATGCCCTCCTCCACTGAGCCACGTTGGCCTCCCTCCAGTTCTCTAGGTAAACACGGTAGAGTTCTACATACACAGAAGGCTGCTCCTCCCAGACACACACGGCCTCCTCTGTTAGCCCCTCCTTAAGTATCTTATTTAGGAGGCATTCCTCTCTGTGCCCCTTCCTTACTTCATTTTTCTGCATAGCACCTACGCATAGCAGTTTTTTACCCCCTGGAGTATGTGCTGGGCACTATTTTAATAATTTGGGGTTTGGACAGCAAGCAAAGTCCCTCGACCAAGTTCACGAATGCACATACGACTGAGGCGTTCATTACACAAACGAAGCAACTTCACTTTGAACTGGAATGAGCTAAAGGCCATCTCCCACTCACTTTTCTCCCGAACCCTAAACAAGGCCTGGAAACAAGGCAAAGGTCTGTTCTGCACAGCTCCATGCCCCACATCTCCTGTGAGAGGTGACAGATCACTGAGCATTCGCGGCTTTCTTGAGTGGGACCAGAAGAGAATCCAGCCTACCTCTGGAGACAGAAAGGACTTGGTGGCTTCTGTGAATGAACAGCCTTGAGGACACAGCCTCCTGAGGTGGCTCCTGGGTCAAGCTAACAGTCTGTTCAAGGCAAAGGTACAACTGCTGTGCCCTGGGTCAGGCAACATGTCAGAGGCAGAACCCTAGGCTTGGAGATGACAGAGGGGAGGCGGTCCTGCGTGGGATTCAGCCTGCTGGAGTTCGCCAGCGTGCAGAGGGTCTTCATCCCCGGAACAGGTTTCTCGCTGTTCCATCCCGTTAGCAGCCTTCGGTCCTGCGCAAGATCCAGCACTGACCAGTGCTGGTCCTTGAAACTGTCCCATGACACAGACTTTATCTTCATACTAATCTAGAGCTTGGGGTCTTTAGGTCTCCTAAAGCCAAGTAAAGGCCTTGCCTGAGTGAACACAGCTGGCTGAGCTCCTTGAGGTCCTGCAGTGTGAAGCCTCCAGGGTGAGTGAGAGCAACTTCCCTTCCAGGTCCGGCAGCTCAGGGCTGAATGTTTCCTCTGGAAGATGGGAGCTCCTTAGGGAAACTCGAGCCTCCGTGAGGTCGCCCACGGATCAGAGGGGCTGTAGAACTGGGTTTCCGGGCTCCTGTGGGGAACTTCTCTAAGGACCTCTTAGCACTGTGTCAAAGGACCAGGTCTGCCTATTCACACTTCTTGGAGAATGAGTTAAATCTGGTGGCCTGGAGGGACGATGATGTGTCCCCTCCTGCGAACCCAAGGATGGCATTTCCTGGATGCACTCCTGTGAGCCCCGTGCAGCCAGAGCAGGGGGTCCGGGTTCTCCGCGGCCACGGGGAGAAGGGCGGGCCTGGCTGAGGCCCGCAAGGAGGGACAACTGTGCCCGGGCAGGCTGGCCAGCCGCCCCTCGCTCAGTCCGCAGAAACCCTACCTCAGAAAGACCCATTAGAGAGGTGGAGAAGGCGATCTCAGGCCTTGGCTGGGGAGTCACCGCGTCCAACCTGGCCCTGACAGCGGTGCTGGGCGCTGAAGCCGCTGCTGCGTGCGGGCCCCGAGGGCTGAGGCACCTGCCCTTCCCTGCCGCCCACGGAGGGGAGACCTCAGCCAGATTCCGGGGCGACTTATGCGACCGCTCGCTTCTGTGCCAGGTGCTGGGCAAAGCCACTGCAGACCACCTAATAATTTGAAAAACAAATTCTAGAAATATCCCAAATTCAGAAAAGGAAAGGAAGCAAAAGCCTCCAATACCCCTGCTCCATCCCGCAGAAATCAACCCACCCTGGCCAGTGAGGCCTCCAAGTCCTCAATTAAGACAGAAAGATTTAAAATAAATAAACAAAAAGTTCCGGGGCGGGGGAGGGGGAGAGCCAAACTGGTAAAACAAAGCAGTGAGAAACCGAAGCTTATTAGCAAAGGCCCAATAAAGAGCCAGGCAGTGAACTCTGGCAGCATCGGAACTCACTACCTCCCCGAGCACGGCCTCGGAGGCTGAGAGGCCTGGGAGGCAGGGCCGCGTCCTGCAGGCTCCAGCAGAGCCCTGTGAAATGCCAATCAGGTCCTGGCCCAGTGCCCGAGGTCCGCCCGCAGCTTCGGCAAAGCCCTCCCGGCGCGCTGGAAATCTCCTGCCAGGCCCGAAGGCCGCGCGCAAGCAAGCAGCTCACTTGTCACCTCCACCTGCTCTGAAACCTCAGGCTCAGCCCAGGATCCGAGTCCCCCATCCACACCCCACGCCAAGGGATGCAGGATTGACAGTGACCCTGAAGAAATGCAGTCGGGAGCTATTGTGAAAGGCCGCTGGCCCCGAGGCCCCCCAGCCCGGGCAGGACAGGCCAGTTCATCGTCTCGGTCCCAGGCCCCTATTAGCGTGTCCATCTGCGACAGCAGGACACGCCTGCCAGTGCCAGTGGATTTGGGGTCCACGCGGCCCTTTTTCTCTCGCAGCTGCTGCAACAAATAGCAGTCCTTTTGAGGGAAGGAACAGTGTGGTCCTCAAAGTTCATAATGAGAAATCTCAGAGAAAAGTCATAGTTGCTAAGCTGCACCATTGGAGACTTGAAGGGTTCCTCTTAAAAAAATTAATGACTAATTCTATGTTTTGATTGTTCATATGACGACCAATTAAAGGAGAAATCTAATGGGCTGGACTCCACTTCAAGTTTTTTTTTGCTCTATCTGCATATGCGGAGCTGCTCACACAACTTCCAGGGAAAGGAAAGAACAGCAACCCTTTAAGGGTTTATATAGGCCACCCTTCAGCTGGAAAAAACGCCTGTGCACAATGGTTCTATCAAGAGCCGACCATGTGCCGGATGCTGTCCCTGCATTATTTCAGGGCAGAGCAATCCTGTATGCAAACACCTATGCCAGTCTACAGAAGATCACACAAGGCTGTTGCTCAGAGAGATTGAAAAAATATCACATGCTCAAAGTCACAGTTAATGGCAAATGGTCCTGGCATTTTTGGGTCCCTGTTCATTTGGATACTCCACGTTATCTCTCTCTCCCCGCCACAAATACACAGAAAGAGTGGGTGTGTACAATGTACATATTATAGAAATATATATAGTGTATGATAATATAATGTATGAATGTTTATATATTAAACATAAAATAATTTCATCTCAAGTATATATAAAATATATCATTGAAATATTTAACAAGGGGTTGACTGCCTTCTTGTATACATTAAGGTGTGCTGTGTTATGATGAGTGACAAACAACCTGCACCTCCCGTGATCCTAATGAGGGGGTGATTCTCTCTCTACACACCCATCGTCAGAATGCCACCTACGAGTCCAGCCCAAGGGGCTGCTCCCCTCCCTCTGGGCCCAGGCTGAGGAGGAGGTCACTGGCCAACAAGAGGGAGGAGGAAGTGACCTGGGGAGGCATGGCCTGGTTCAGGGAGCCTCTGCCCCGGAGTGACAGGAGGTTATCATCAGCAGGTTATACAAGCCTATGGTGGACTTCCAAGGACCGCCAAGAACCATCCGCCAATGGCGAGAAAAAACAGATGCTTCTGATCACAGAAACAGTCTACCCTTCTCCTTCAGGCTACAATTAACTGGCCTCAGTGACATTACTAAGAAAGAAAGGCAGTGCACACCTGCCAAATGATCTTAGCAGGTGACAAAACTGAATGCCACAATGTCAGAACAACTCTCTAATCTCCAGTGACACAGCAATTGCCCTAAATGCAGGCACTGATGATTCTAATGCTTGTGTCACCACTAACTAGTTGTGTCTGACATTTATTTTAACAGTGGATAGCAAAACATCCTATTTTTTATGGTGTTGAGAAACCAGAGAAATTATTCATTACGGAAGAGTAGAAAGATTTCTAGTGTTATACACACACACACATACACACCTGGTTAGCTTAAGTGACCTTTTGTAGGTTGACTGTAAGTTCTGCAAGGCAGGAACTGGTGAGTGACCTCATATCCCCTGCCACCTCTGGCTCTTGATAAATGAGCGTTGAGTAAATGCCATTTACTCCAACTCTGAATTTTAATAAAATAGCCAACAACCCTGAAAACTCCTATGTGTTTTATTTTATTAATAAAATATCATTTATCAATCCTTTGTCTCTTTCAGAAACAATTAACTTGGACAAGGTGCTTACCTTGGCATCTAAAAAATGGCAAAGAACTATCTGTGAGGTCCTTTCCAGGTCTGTTGCAATGACTCAGGCTTTGTAAGCTCAGTCCCTCAAAAGTAACAACTGCAAGAATTTCTGCTGATTTTTTTGGAGGGGCCCTAGAAACTCTAATTTTCCATTCAATTGCAGAAATAGAACACCAATTTGCTTTGAATTTCTCTAGCCCTGTCATTTTTAACGTACATTTTTTTTTACCTTACAGAACCTCCAGATTTTCTGCCATCTAAAAATGCCACTTGAAATTTAACTTCTGGAGACCTCTTCTCAAAAGCGATTTATTTCCTTCTATACTACAAGTGGAAACTCCATTCTCTCTGTTTATATTCCTTGTGAAAAAAAATAAAGTGACACAATTTTCTCAGTTGGTGACCTGCCTTGATTTTCTCCTTAGAAAAATATAAGCTTGAGAATAGGTCTTTGCTCCAGGACCTTTATTACATAAGGTGAGATGTAATCACAATAATTAAAATAATGAAATCAGACATAACTAAAATGCTTCAAAGTGTCTCTTTAGTTGTGTCCTAATAAGCACTCATTCTCACTTATTACAGTTTATAGACAAATTAGCCAGACGAAACTTGCTGCTTTGTAAGATTGGCAGTGAAGTTGACTCCAGCCACCTTCCTAAACCTCCATCCCCTAATCCTGAATACCTGCAAAGCCAACTCATGGTTAACTCATGCAACATGGTCATTCCACATGTACCATGAATTAATGGATAGATCCTTTTTTCTCTGTTCTGCAATAGAACTGAATTTGCTCCCAGAAATGTTTAATTGGGTTTTAGAAAGTCTGCCTATAAGGATAATAATGAGCTGTGATAAAGATTCGTGCTTGAATATTACTCCATATTTGAAATACACAATTGAAAGAGATGTCTATCATGATATGTTATGCATTATGGCATCTGGACAAAAACCTGTCAACAAAAGGGTGTATATACATATATGAGATGAGAGAGAGAGAGAAAGAGAGAGAGAGATGAATGAAGAAAGATAAGGAGAGGGGAAAAGCAGAGATAGGAAGCACACCTATAAAATGGCACTACCATGATTTAACCACCCGGGATGAGCTGCAAACTCTAATGCCTACAGTGACCTCACAGACCCGTGAACAAGAGAATCAGGATGGCAGTTCCAGTGTGAACTGGAGATCAAATGTACCTCCTAAAGGGGACAGTTACCGTTTAGCCACTTGCCATCTCCCATGAAAGCAAACACAGTTGGCTAACAATTCCCATTTTTCAAGAAAAACACAAAATCTACAGTTTAAATGTAAAATCTTCTGATTTTTAAACGTTGCCATTAATTAAACTAAAAGAAACATTGAATGGACCTCACAAAACTACATCTGTACCCTGAACTTGGTTTGTAGACCACCAGTTACAATCTCCAGGCTAGTGTTTCTAGTAACATCTGTCCCTGAAACAAGATATAATACCTTGAACAAGATTATTTCAGCTCAGCTGTAAAATCATCATTAGGGGGGAAGCATTGTGAAGGATTCAGAACTTTCTACAAGATCCCTCTGCAAAGTAATTAACAAACATCTCAACGATGCTGAAATTAGCATTTAAACATGCAGTCATGCTTTTTTATTGTTGTTGTTAATTCATAAACTTTATTTTTTTAGAGTAGTTTTAGGTTCACAAAAAAGTTGTGCTAAATGTATAGAGAGTTTTTGTATACCCCTGGGCACACACATATATAGCCTACCCAAAAAAGTGGTGTCTTTTTACAACTGATTACCAACACTGACGCATCATTATCACCCAAAGTCCATAGTTTATGTTAGGGTTCCCTCTTGGTGTTGTACATTCAATGGGTTTTTACAAATGTAAAATGACAGGTATCCGCCACCGAAATATGGTACAAAATAGTTTCTCAGCCCTAAAAATCCTTGTGTTCTGCTTATTCACCTCTCCTTCCCGCCAACCACTGGCAGCCACTGATCACCTTACTGTCTCCATAGATTTGCCTTTTCCAGAATGTCATATATAGTCATGCACCACTTAACAATGAAAATATGATCTGAGATGTGTGTCATTAGGTGAATTTGTCATTGTATGGTCATAACAGAGTGAACTTACACAAGCCAAAATGATATAACCTACTACACACCTAAGTTATACGGTATAGTCTATTTTTCCTAGGCTACAGACCTATCTGACATGTTACTATACTGAATACTGTAGGCAATTATAACATAATGGTAAATATTTGTGTATTTAAACACAGAAAAAGTACAGTAAAAATAAGATACTATAATCTTATGAAACCACTATTGTATATGGGTGCCACTGTTGACTGAAATGTCATTACGTGGCACATGACTGTAGCAGGAGTCATAAAGTATGTAGCCTTTTCAGATTGACTTCTTTCACTTAGCAACATGCACATAAGTGTCCTCCATGTCTCTTCATGGCTTGATAGCATATTTCTTTTTAGCACAGAAAAACAATCCATTGTCCACATGTACCACTGTTTATTTATCCACTCATCCACATGAGGACATCTTAGTTGATTCTAAGTTAAGGAAGTTATGAATAAAGCTGTTATAAATATTCATGGGCAGATTTATGTGGACAACAGTGTTCAACTCATTGGGGTAAGTATCAAGGAGGGAAATATTTGGATCATATGGTAAGTGTATGTATGTACACTTTTATAGGAAACAGCTAAGCTGCCTTCGTAAGTCGCTGTACCATTGTGCCTTCCCATCAGCAATGAATGAGACTTCCTACTGTTCTACATCCTCATCAGAATTTGGTGTTGTCACTGATCTGAATTTTTTCCATTCTAATAGATGTGTAGTGGTATCGTACTGTTTCCTAATGACATATGATGTTGAACATCTTTTTACAAGCTTACTTGCCATCGGTGTATCTTCTTTGATGAGGTGTTTGTGTAGGGCTGTGGCCCATTTTTAAATGAGGTTATTTATTCTCTTGTTACTAAGTTTTAAGAGTTTAGTTCTTTGTATATTTTGGATAGCAATCCTTTATCAGATGTTTCTTTTGCAAATTTTTCTCTAGTATATGGCTTGCCTTCTTCCCTTGGCATTGTCCTTCTCAGAACAGAAGTTTTTTTAATTTTAATAAACTCCAGTTTATAAATTATTTATTTCATGGATTATGCCTTTGGTTTTGTACTTAAAAAGTCATTGTCGGCCGGGCGCGGTGGCTCAAGCCTGTAATCCCAGCACTTTGGGAGGCCGAGACTGGCGGATCACGAGGTCAGGAGATCGAGACCATCCTGGCGAACACGGTGAAACCCCGTCTCTACTAAAAAATACAAAAAACTAGCCGGGAGAGGTGGCGGGTGCCTGTAGTCCCAGCTATTCGGGAGGCTGAGGCAGGAGAATGGCGTAAACCCGGGAGGCGGAGCTTGCCGTGAGCTGAGATCCGGCCACTGCACTCCAGCCTGGGGGACAGAGCGAGACTCCGTCTCAAAAAAAAAAAAAAAAAAAGTCATTGTCATACCTAAGGTCATCTAGGTTTTCTCCTACATTATCTCCTAGGTGTTTTATAGTTTTGAATTTTACATTTATATGTATGATCAGTTTTGAGTTTTTATAAAGTGTGTAAGTTTGTATCTACGTTCATCTTTTGCATGTGGATGTCCATTTGTTCCAGCAATATTTGTTGAAAAGACTATATTTTCTCTATTGTATTGTGTTTCCTTTTTGTCAAAGATCAATTGACTAAATGTGGGTAGATTTCTACCCACATTTCCATCTCTCTGTTCCATTGATATATTTGTCTATCCTTTCACCAATACCACACAGGCTAGACTACTGTAGTTGTATACGTCTTGAAGTCAGGTAGTGTTGATCCTCCAATTTTGTTCTCCAATATAGAGTTGGCTATTGTGGGTCTTTTGCTTGCCCATATAAAGTTTAGAATCATTTAGTCAATATTTACAAAGTAACTTGCTCGAATTTTGAATGGGATTAATCTACAAATCAACTTGGGAATAAGTGACATTTTGACATTATGGAGTCTTTCTGACCATGAACACAAACTATTACTCCATTTATTTAGTTATTTGATATCTTTCACCAGAGTTATTTGGTTTGTCTTATAGATCTTATGCATATTTTCTTACATTCATAGCTCAGTATTCCATTTCAGTGTGTTAATGTAAATGGTAATGTATTTTTAATTTCAAATTCCCTTAGTTCTTTGCTGGTATATAGGAAAGTGATTGGTTTTTGCATGTTAATCTTGTATCCTGAACACTTGCTATAAATGCTCATTAGTTCCAGGAGCTTTTTAATTGGTTCTTTTGGATTTTCTAAGAGATAATTATGTTGTCAAGTGAACAAACACAGATTTATTTCTTCCCTTCCAATCGGTATTCATTTTATTTATTCTTTTGTGTATTATTGCATTAGCTAGGACTTCTAATACAATGTTGAAAACCACTGGTGAAAGGAAACATCCCGCTTTGTTCCTGATTTTAGCTATAGGTTTTTGTAACTGTTCTTTATTAAGTTGAGGAAATCCTTCTCTATTCTTAGTTTGCTGAGAATTTTTATCCTGAATTGGTGTAGGATTTTGTCTAATGTTTTCTTCTCTATCTATTGACACGATCATGTAATTTTTCTGTATCTGTTGATACGATCTGTTGATGTGATGAACTACATTAATTGAGTTTTCAAATGTTGAACCAGTCTTGCATATCTGGAATAAATCTCAGTTGGTCATCATGTATAATTTTGTTACACTTTGTTGCATTTGATTTTGTAATATTTTCTTGAGAATTTTTACATCTATGTTCATAAAAGATATTGGTCTACAGTTTTCTTTCTTTTCTTGCAATATCTCTTTCTGCTTTTGCTATTAAGGTAATTCTGGCTTCACAAAATTAATTATGGAGTCTTCCCTCTATTTCTAGTTTCTGGAAGAGATTGTAGAGAATGGATATGATTTCTTTCTTAAATATTTGATGGAAATCACCAGAGATCTCATCTGGGTTTGGTGCTTTCTGTTTTGGAAGGTTATTAATTATTTATTCAATTTCTATAGTAGATATAGGCCTATATTAATTGTTGATTTCTTCTTGTATGACTTTTGGTACATTCTATTTCAAGGAATTGGTTCATTTCATGTAGGTTGTTAAATTCGTGGGTATAGCTGTTTATAACATCATTTATTATCCTTTCAATGCTCGTGAGATCAGTAGTGATGTTCCTTCTTTCATTTCTGATATTCATAATTTGTGTATCCTCTCTTTGTTTCTTAGCCTGGTGAGAGGCTTATAAATTTTATTGATTTTTTGAAGAATCACCTTTTGGCATTGCTGATTTTCTTGCTAGGATTACAGGTGTGAGCCACCACACCCTTGCTCATTTTTTCTATTTTTGTTTTCCACACTTTTTCTGCTTCTGTGGGTTTTACATAGCATTTTGTAAAATTCGATTTTCTCTCTCTTCTTAGCATATCTTTATTTTAGTTTTTAACTTTTTAAAATCAGTTGCCCTAGATTTTTTTCTCCCAACACTTTGGGAGGCCAAGGGGACAGGATTGTTTCAAGCTAGGAGTTTGAGATCAGCCTGAGCAACATAGCAAGACACTATCTTTACAAAACATAATTTTAAAAAGTCCAGGCATTAGCTAGAACTGTGCCTGTAGTCCCAGCTACTCAGGAGGCTGTGATGAGGAGATCCCCTGAGCCTAGAAATTTGAGGCTGCAGTGGGCTGTGATCGTGTAACTTCACTCCTGCCTAGAAGACAGTTAGACCCTGCCTCTAAAATAAACAAATAAATAAATAAAAAGAAAGGAAGAAGAACAAAGGCAGCAAATAGAAAATAGTAATAAATATGGTAGATATTAATCGAACTACATCAATAATTACCTTAAATGTTAGTGGTCTAAATATACTGCAATGGACTGAATGTTTATTTCCCCCCAAAATGTATATGATGAAATGTAAGTTCTCGAAATGATGTTATTAGGAGAGAGTGTTTTTGGGAGGGGATTATGTCATGAGGGTAGAGCCCAAATGGGGTTAGTGCCATAAAAGAGACCACAGAGAGCTGCCTTGTTCCTTCTGCCATGTAAGAGCACTGTGAAATTATGACCGTCTATGAAGAAGTGGGCCCTTATCAGACATCAAATCTGCAAATACCTTGATCTTGGATTTCCCAGCCTCCAGAACTATGGGAAATAAATTTCTGTTGTTTACAAGTAAATCAATTTATGTTATTTTGTTACAGAAGCCCAAAAAGATGAAGACATTCACCAGATCACTCCATTCTCTTCTTGCTTGCATGATTTCTGAGGATACGTTGGATGTAATTCCAATATTCTCTATAGGTATTTTCTTTATGGCTCCTCTACAGGTAAGGTGTTTTTTCCCTTTAGCTTCATTTAAGAATTTTTCATTAACCTTTGATTTTCTGAAGTTTGAGTATGTTATGCCTAGGTGTCATTTGTTTGTTTGTTTGGATTTTCTTGGCATATATCTTCTTGATGTTCTCTGAGCTTCTCAAATCTGTGATTTGTTGTCTGACATTAATTTGGAGGAATTTTTTGTATTATTGCTTTAAATATTGCTTCTGCTCCTTTTTCCTCTTTCTTCTACTTACAGTATTCCCATTACATGTAATTATCCCACAGTTCTTGAGAGTTTTGTTTTGTCCTTTTTGTTAGTCATTTTTCTTTCTGCTTTTCAGTTTTGGCAGTTTCTGTTTACATATCTTCAAGCTCAGAAATTCTTTCCTCAAGCATGTTCAGCCCACTAATGTGTACTTCAAAAGCATTCTACGTTTCTTTTAGAGTGTTTTTGATCTCTATAATTTTTAAATTCTTTCTTAAAACTTTCATCTCTCAGGAATTCAAGACCAGCCTGGGCAACATAGTGAAACTCTATCTCTACAAAAAATTAGCCAGGTGTAGTGGTACACGCCTGTAGTCAGAGCTACTCAGGAGGCTAAGGTGGGAGGATTACCTGAACCTGGGAAGTTGAGGTTGCAGTGAGCCAAGGTCATATCACTGCACTCTGGATTGGGCAACAGAGTGAGATCCTGTCTCAAAAAAAAAAAAAAAAAAAAAATTCCACTTCTCTGCTTACATTGTCCATCTGATCTTACATGTTGTCTATTTTTTCCATTAAAACTCTTAGCATATTAATCATAGTTTTTTTATAATTCATATCCCTGATATGATAATGTCTTAGTCCAGTTACTGTGGTTATAACAGAATGCCACAAACTGGATGATTTATAAACAAAAGAAGCTGATTTAGAGAGTGGGGAGTCCAAGAGCTTGGTGTTAGCATCTGATGAGTGCCTTCTTGCTTCATCATAACATGGGAGAGGGTATCACGTGTCAAGAGAGCTTACTCTTATAACACAGCCACTTGCACAAGAATTAACCCACCACCATGATAGCCATGTGAATTCATTTATGAGGACAGCGGATTAAGTTTCCAACATATGAACTTTTCGGGGACACATTCAAACCACAGCAGTTAGTTATAACGTTTCTGTCATGTCTCATTCTGGTTCTGATGCTTGTGCAGTCTCTTCAAATGGTGTCTTTTGCCTTTTAGTGTGCCTTTTGATTTGGTTGTGGTGGACATGATGTACTGGGTAAGAGGAGCTGCAATAAAGAGGCTTCTAGTGATGTAGTGACAAGCTGTGGGGAGAGGGAGCGTTGCACAGTCTTCCAGTGAGCCTGTGTTCCTGGACTGTGAACTTCAGCTTGCTCTCGGGTTCCCCAGCCCCTTAGATGATACAGAACAGTTGGAGGGGGATGGAGTTGTATATTTCCCTTGCTCCAGGCAGGTCACGCTCTGATAAAACACCAGGTTAGGCCTCTAGTGAAATAGTTTCTCCTGAGGGCAGACCTTCTATTAATAATAGAATGTTCCAACCTATTTCAAAATGATTCCCCTTCTCCTTCCACTGCCAGAAGCATGATGAGATTTTCCCCCTAATATTCATTGTAAGGACCTGGCAGAGCTCTGGGAAGTAACACTCTCAAGTGTCTCATACCACCCTGCACCATGACTGGGCTCTGCTGGAGTTCTTAATTCACAGATCTGCCCATACAGAGCCTCCCGCAATTTCTCAATTACAGGGCAAACTTTCTCACCTGGCACTGGGTCCTTGGAGGTTTCTGTATGCTGCTTTCTGCCCCTGGAGGTTGTGCTTCTGTGTTTGTCTGTCTCTCCAATTTGGGGGGCAGTGGTTTGCCCGATGACCTCAATTCTCTGAAAGATCTAAGAAGAGGTGTTAATTTTTTCTGTTTGCTCAGCTTTCTACTTGTTGCTAGAATGGAGTGCCAATTGTGCCTCCTATAGTGACATGTAACCCTCAACTCTAGAGATGATGAAGCATACCAATGACAAAGGAGAAATACTTCAGCACTTTTCTGTCAGCACATTATCCCTTGAAAAAGGTGCTTCTTCCATATTCTGCAAGAGATGGATCTCAACTCAGAGCTCAAGGCAAATGACTGCCTTCAAGGAGAAGGAATAAACAGTCTCAGAAACCATGAAAGACTGCCCCCAGGAGTGTCCCTGAACCTCGGCAGGGGCCACACTTACCTTGCAGAAATAGGTGATTCATGTTCCCAGTACAAAATCCCAACAGTATAGAAGGACAAATAATTGAAAAACAAGTCTCGCTACAAACCCCTGACCCCGAGCTACCTAATTCTCCTCCCTAGAGGCAAAGCTCTTACCAGATTCTTGTATCTCCTTAACATATATCCTTAGAAGAGCTGTCAAGTGACCATATGTTTAAGTGAAAACCTATTTTAGAAGTGCATTTTCTTAAGGAACTTTAGGGTTGGAAGGAACCTGTGTCAGTCCTTAATTCACAACCTCCATTAGTACTTATTGTTCTTGCACAAAAATCTTTCTCAAAAAAGCCCTTTCCACTCTGAAATAGCTTATTCTACTTTTACTTACTCCAGTAGTTTATAAAACATATTTTTTGAAAGTCTAAACTCTGCCACTATGGTTTTTTTTTTCCTAATCAATCTTTACTTTGACCTCCAAGCCAGAGAAAACAGGTGGTCAAATGCCTTTTGCCTAAGATGGAACTTAGAATATTTGAAGACCTCAGATCTTCACCCTGCCAAATAACCTGTTTATCCTCCCCTTTCACAGAGAATTTGGTTTTAGAAAATTCAGAGCCACGTTCCTTACAGACAAGACTAAACTCTTATTCAACATACTCAGAAACTTCTTCTAAGAGGATAACTGCTCATCAGAGGAAAAGTTTCTCATGTACAGCTGGCAAAGGGATGGAACCATCTGTGTTATTAAAATTGACAGACGCTTATGAGATTTACTAAGGGGAATACTAGAGTCTTAGTACATACTGGCTAATATAGCACACATGAAGGCTTTATCTATAATTTTTGTTGGCCAAGCAGAAATTTTGGTATTATTCACCCTAACAAATTTCCAAGATATTTTGAAATAGAATTTTAGGTCCTGACATCACCATTTGTCTCAGGTTTAGAAGCGTTGCTGGACAAGAGGGATAAAACATGGCTCTGCCTTGGGTTCAAAGTTGGCCTCTCATACTAGCAAGCATACTTTGGGATCCTGGCCACTTCTCGCGGCCACAGCATCACATTGCTATAAGAGGCAGATACAAGTATTAACCTGCTTATAGGTTATCAGATAAGCTTAGTCTGACCAATGCTTAGCGTAGCAACTGGGCTGCTATTGTCATTCTTATGGTGGTGGCACATGGCACCCAGCCTCTGTCAGGGCCATGATCTGGGACCACCCTCCACAGAGGCTGTGAGCTGGAGCCCTAACTGTGCAGGGCCCTAACTGTGTCAGGCTCCTTATCTCTCTCAAGAGGCTGTCATTATTGCCTGCTTGGCCATACAGTTCTTTACTTACCAAGTAACACAGTTATCAGCCCACTCCAGGTACTAGCCAAGGACTACAAAATCAACATGAATGTCAGCTTTTGTATAAAAAGTTCAAAGGAGAAACGCAAACTTTACATAGATGTCCCAGGAGGATGTTCAGCAAACCCATTCTTCTCTGTTCCCTGGAATCCATCCCAGTATTGTGCTGTGTGTGTGTCTAGTAATTCTTTACAAAAAGCTCTGTTTCTTGTGATGCCATCAGATCACATTGAAGAATATACAAGCCGTACTATGAAGGCTGTTGTCTCATATAGACCTAACGTAGTGAGACTATGTTCTAACATAGTTTTTTTTTTTTTTTTTTTTTTTGGTCACTCAAAGGAGAAATTCCTGTGCAGTCTTACAAATCAGTTGTAGCTTAAATTGATTTGTGTTGTGACTTGTGCACATAGGTCACATTCCCTTGACAGAAAATGTAGTTTAGAACCAAATTTGCAGCCGTTGTTCAGTGAATGCACATGAGTTTATTGTATTTAGGTCTTTTATTGTAAGACTCACTCCTATCTTCATTTTATGTTCCACTGTTGTGCTTCGCATTTGCCTTTCTCTAGTTTTGTTTTCTATCTCTGTGTTTCTATACGGACTGCTCTCAGCCCAGGTGTGCAGGAAGCACACATGTGCCTGCAGAGCCTTCACGATCTCTGCATCCAGGGGCTGACTTCAATGCACAGTGGCTGTACTGATTTGTTAAAACAAGGAACAAATTACTTCTCTAATTCACAGGGAAGTTCCAGGTTGTGCGGGTGGTGAGGAGCCCTGTGTCTGTCTGCGCTTGCCCTGGTGAAAAACCCACCGTTCAGGCTGCAGGGTGTGAAACCCAGGCACAAACACTTTGCTGAATGCGGAGGAAAGATGCAAGGTTGCTCCCCTTCAGAGACAGCAAAGGGCAGGTCTGTAGCTCCACTTACTTCAAGATTATGATTTTTGACAGAGCTGGGAGATCAGCGTTGTTGAACCAGGCCTGAAGGTCCTAGTGAATCTCGTGAAGAGAGAAGGGGTCTGACTGTAACATGGACCTAGAGGACATTCTTACTGCAGGAGAAGCAACAGTGGGGATGGGGTGGACTTGCCAAAGGAATGTAGCTCAAGTTCCTGCAGTTCCTAAAGAAGCTCAGTTTCTTTCGGCCAAACTTTGGCGAATTTCCCTGGCATTTCTCCTGCGGGAGCTACCGGTGCAGTGGGACACTTAGCTTCTCTAAAAGCATCTCCACAGCTGTTTGTGTCAAGCCTTTATTCCAAGAGCTTCACTTCTGCGAAGTAACGTGCTTCACACATTGGCTTCAAAGTACCCACCTCCAGTTGCAGTAAACATTGAGGAAGCCTGTCTCTGCGCCCAGAGTTGGGTGCCCTCATTTCAGACGATTTCTAGGGTGCTTCACAGGATCTGAAGGACCCTCGGACTTTAGAGCACCACCTCGGACGCCTGGCACCCTTGCCGCGCGGGCACCGCGACCTCCTCAGCTGCCAGGCCAGCCTCTGATCCCCGCGAGGGTCCCTGGGTGCTGCCGGGGAGGTGGGGACCAGAATAAAGGAGCAGTTTCCCCGTCGGTGCCATTATCCGACGCTGGCTTTAGGGCTCGGCCAGTCTGTCTAAAGCTGGTACAAGTTTGTTCTGTAAAACAAAAGAAGGGAAAGGGGGAAGGGGACCCTGGCACAGATTTGGCTCGACCTCGACATAGGCTGGGCCTGGAAGTCTGCGGGGACCGAGTCCAGAGGGGCAGTGCTGGGAACGCCCCTCACGGAAATTAACTCCTCAGGGCACCCGCTCCCCTCCCGCGCACCACCCCCTTCCCGCCGGAGACCGGGTCCCGCGGGGGCCACGGCTGTCCACCGCCTCCGGCGGCCGCTGGCCTTGGGTCCCCGCTGCTGGTTCTCCTCCCTCCTCCTCTCATTCTCCTCCTCCTCTGCTCCTCCCGATCCCTCCTCCGCCGCCTGGTCCCTCCTCCTCCCGCCCTGTCTCCCCGCGCCCCG
Source organism: Piliocolobus tephrosceles (assembly GCF_002776525.5). Lineage (NCBI taxonomy): Eukaryota > Metazoa > Chordata > Mammalia > Primates > Cercopithecidae > Piliocolobus > Piliocolobus tephrosceles. Next base: position 43,387,975 of record NC_045441.1, read on the forward strand.
GCCCGCGCAGAGCTAGACGTCCGGGCAGCCCCCTGCGCAGCGCGGACGCAGCAGCCTCCGCCCCCGGCACGGTGTGCGCGCCCGCCGCGGCCAAGGCGGCCGGAGTCCCGAGCTAGCCCCGGCGGCCGCCGCCGCCCAGATCGGACGACAGGCCACCTCGTCGGCGTCCGCCCGAGTCCCCGCCTCGCCGCTAACGCCACAACCACCGCGCACGGCCGCCTGACTCCGTCCAGTATTGATCCGGAGAGCCGGAGCTAGCTCTTTGAGGAGCAGCTATGCGACCCTCCGGGACAGCCGGGGCCGCGCTCCTGGCGCTGCTGGCTGCGCTCTGCCCCGCGAGTCGGGCTCTGGAGGAAAAGAAAGGTAAGGGCGTGTCTCGCCGGCTCCCGCGCTGCCTCCGGATCGCGCCCCGGACCCCGCAGCCCGCCCAGCCGCGCACCGGCGCACCGGCTCGCCGTCCGCGCCCCCGCCCGTCCTTTCCTGTTTCCTTGAGATCAGCTGCGCCGCCGGCCGGGACCGCGGGAGGAACGGGACGTTTCGTTCTTGGGCCAGGAGAGTCTGGGGCGGGCGGAGGAGGAGACGCGTGGGGCACTGGGCTGCGGGCCGGCCGGGAAACGGCCGCCTGGACCGCCGGCGCCCCGAACCGCTTCCAACTTTCCTCCCTCACTTTCCCCGCCCCCCTGCGCGGGATCGGCGTCAGTGGGCGAAAGCCGAGTGCGGGTGGGTGCCTGGGGCCGGGGTCCCGCACGTGCGCCCTGCGCTGTCTTCCCAGGGCGCGGCGGGGTTGGGGCGCGCACCCGAGGGGCTGGCGCTGCCCACCCGCCGAGGCTAAGCTGTTTAGGGAAGCTGAGGAAGGACCCCGAAAATAAAGCCTCCCTTCGGACCCCGCGGGACAGGCGGCTTCCTGAGAGAACCTCCCCGCCTCCGCCCTCGGCGCAGGTCTCAAACTGAAGCCGGCGCCGGCCAGCCTGACCCCGGCCCCTCTCCAGGTCCCCGCGATCCTCGTTCCCGGGTGTGGAGTCGCAACTTCGACCTGGGAGCTGGGAGAACTCGTCCGCCACCACCTGCGGCTCCTGGGAAGGGGTGGTGCTGGCGGCGGTTAGTTTCCTCGTTGGCAAAAGGCAGGTGGGGTCCGACCCGCCCCTTGGGCGCAGACCCGGGCCGCTCGCCTCACCCGGCGCGCCCTGGTCTTGCCGGTCCAGGTATGCCCCTCACCTCCCGGGGACCCAAGCTCCCTCCTGGGCGCCCGCGCAGAAAGTCCCGGGCTCTCGTTCGGTGGCCGCCTCGCGGGGACGTCCGGGTCTGCCCCACCTGCAGCCCTTTGGTCGCGCCTGGGCTTCGCGGTGGAGAGGGACGCGGCTGTCCGGCCACTGCAGGGGGGATCGTGGCCTCTAGGGTGGAAGCCCAGGAAGCAGAGCTCATCCTGGCCAGCACCACGGTGTTTCAAAATGGGGCTCACAGCAAACTTTTCTCCTCAAAACCCGGAGAGTTTCTTGGATGTTTCTTTTTGCTGTCTGAAGAATTTGACATTGAGCCAACTAAAATATTAAACCTGTCTTACACACACACACACACACACACACCGGATTGATGTCCCTGGTTCAAGTGTGCCAAGTGTCCAGACAGAACATGAGCAAGTCTGGCTTCGTGACTACCGACCATAAACCCACTTGACACGGGAAACATGCCTCGGAAGGTTTAATTGCACAATTCCAACCTTGAGCTGCGCGGGTTCCAAGAGCCAGGCCCGTACTTGCTGTTGATGTCACTGGCATGGGGAGTTGGGGTTTGGTGCCCAGCGCGGTCGTTGGGGGAGGGGCAAGGCATAGAACAGTGGTTCCAAGACCTTGCTGCACGTTAGAATGACCTGGGATTAAAAAAAAATCAAAGCAAAAACCAGTGTCTGAATCCCGCCCCCAGACATTCTGATTTAATTGGCATGGGGCAAGACCTGGACATGGGATTTTTTTTAATGCTCTTCATGTGATCTGTTGGGGAGCCAGGTTTGGGGATCACCGGACGGAAGAAGGATTGTTAAAGTCTCCGGAGAGATTATTTGCCAATGTAAAGAGCTCTTTGAGGACATCTGGACTTTTAACAATCTTGCCAAATATAGGAAAGAGGGAAAAGGTGGGGTGTGGTTCCAATAATAAAAGATTCCTCTTTTCATTGAAGGAACTGGTGGAAAGGTTTCTTCTCTGCTGAGCTTGCAGGGCCCCTCCTGCCTGCCTGGGGGCTGGCTGTGGGTCCTGTTAGTCAGGTGTCAGCCCTGTCTCCGCCGAAGAGACTCTTCTCTTTATTTTAAATTAAACCCTCAGAGCACCTCCAAAGCATCACTTTTCTCCCTCCAGTGGGGTTCTCATTCTTTGATGTTACTTGCTTGAACACCACTATTAGTGATTGGAGATTTGTTCCTGAGAAAAATATAAATACCACTTAATTTGCCTGTTTGTCCCATATTCACTCAAAACGGAAAGCTCCTGAAGACAGAGAGACTAGGTGAACAGGCGCTATTCTGTTACAGTAACATAAAAGACTGAATTTTCAGGGGCAAATTATTAAAGTAGGAGATGAGCTCTTTTAACAGAAATTTGTTTGAGACCTGTGTCTATCAAATTCAGTCGATTTTATTCAAGATGCACTTTGTTTAGTGAGGGTTTTGTTTGGTTCTGGGACATGCTAACTTCTGGACTTGCTGCTCTTAGAGGTAATGACTGCCGGGCACCGTTTCATGTGTCCTAATCCCCACATTAAGCATAAGAGGTGTACACTCTCCTCCTATGGGGGAAACTGAGGTACAAAGAACTAAAGTGACTTTCCCACAGCTGGTAGGAGGCAGATGTGAAACTCACACCAGGGGCTTCCGACTCCAGATCCCTCTCTCAACTTCCAAACTCCACTGCCTTGTCCGAGTTCTGGTTTCAGGAGATCCAAATCAGGTGTGTGCGAATGTCTAACGACAGAGCTGGCAAGGGGAAAGGGCCCAGGGAGCCGGCTCATGAAGATGGGTCTGTCTGAAGCTTCAAGGCGGGCTGTCCAGCAGTCTGTGTTCCTTCAGAGTTCCTCAGCCCTCTGTTCGGTCACCTTCCGTGGAAGCAGCTCCGTCCCCAGGTCAGTGAGCATGGAGTGGAGACTGCTTCAGGGGCGCTAAGCAAAGCCCTACCTCTTACAGGATGAAGGTGCTCTCCAGAAGGGACCTTGGAAAGTATTCCAAGGCGAGTCGGAATTCCCAAATGAGGGAGCGTTGTGGAAATAAGCCTGCCCAGCCCCACTTCTGGAGACGTTCCTATTCAGTAGGTCCGAGCTGTCTTAAAGAGAAACCAAAGTGGGGATATTAATGGTATCCAAAGTGAGATCTACCACCCTCCGTCTTCAAAGGAGGTCAGATCTAGAAAGCCCAAGCTTGGCCTGGCAACTGGGACCTTTCTTCTCACTCCAGCCCAGGGCAAAGGTGGACAAGTCACTTTGACCCTTCAGGCTTCTGAGCTGTTGTTTCTGAATTCAGTGAATATTTACTGAGTGCACAGAATATGCTAGATATTCTGGGTTAAAGGGTGAAGCGGGGTGAGTTTTAAGGGTTTCTGCTCTTGCTTCCAGATTGCTTTCAAATCTGAAAAGGACACCAGTGGTCTGTGTGTTAGACCCACACTGCTGTAGCACAGAATATAAGAAACTGGCTGAGAGCTCCAATAGGCTTTTAACGGTAATTTCTGGCTTCACGTATACAGTTTCATCACTCATAATTTTTCAAAAACTTCTGGTTTGAAGCCACCGATTGCCAAAAGTCCGTTGTGCTGCATAATCACACTTGGTCCACGTGACAGCACTAACATGTTCTGAAATGTTTTTAGAAGTAGTCTCAGTAAAGATGAAGGATTCCTCCCTGTTTGAAAAGAAAATATTCTTTGTTTTTTCTTTGATCCAAGCTCCAAGACTAGCAGCTAGCCTCTGAAACTTTTTTGACGAGAGTGACAAACCAACTCTAATATTAAAGGCAACTGATGATTATGGGCACTGAAAGGAAGGTAACCCCAGGCTGGTGCCCTGGAATAGGGATGGGTCACAATGTTGAGGACATTTCGCCTGTTGCAGAAACCACTTGCAACACAGTGTAGCCCTTGCCATGTGACTTCTGTGCATGTCTGTGGTCTGTGTGTGCGTGTTTTAATTTTGACTTCATATGTACTCTAGTTATGAGCTTATTTAACATTAGGTTTTACTAATAGAGGTATGTTTTGAGAAAATTCCAAAGTTTTAGAATATGGTTCACCCACATGCTGCTTCCCTATAAATACAATTTTTAAAACAAGATTCTGGGCTGGGCGCAGTGGTTCATGCCTATAATCCCAACACTTTGGGAGGCTGAGGCAGGCGAATCATGAGGTCAGGAGTTTGAGACCATGCTGGCTAACACGGAGAAACCCGGTGTCTACTAAAAATACAAAAAAAAAATTAGCTGGGCGTGGTGGTGGGTGCCTGTAATCCCAGCTACTCAGGAGGCTGAGGCAGGAGAATCACTTGAACCTGGAAGGCGGAGGTTGCAGTGAGCCAAGATCACGACACTATACTCTAGCCTGCCTGACAGTGTGACTCCGTTTCAAAAAAAAAAAAGAAAAACACAGATTCTGTTCCTCAGATTCTTTCCATTTTTGTTTCCTTTTGTCACTTACAGACATTTGAAATTATGGTGATAAACATTTTTTGTCTCAGTTAATTATTACTGGTTTATTCTTGAACCACTAACCCATAGAGAATAGAGTGTAAATCTTAACTTGTTCCTGTAAGCCATCCCCATTAAACATCATAGCGTTTTCTCATTCATTCTTTTTCATTTTCCTCCTGCAGGGCTGAATTTTCTAAGAAAATTTCAGCAGTTGGCTCTTTGGACAACATCATTAGATTGTCCTCCATTGGGCCCATAGGTACAAGCTGGCCAGTTTGAATTTGGCAAGAATCCAGGCATTGGAACTTATTCAAATAACTAGTTTGCCTGTAATTTTTCACTTTTTCAGAGTCATCTGGTAAAGCTTTCTTGCTACACATTTAGATAGATACACCCAATCCAGTTGTCTAGAAAGTTCCCTGAGCCAGTTGGGAGCAGGAGGGGTAGCTGGGGCCTGGAATACTGGGGATGTGTTTACTGAGCCCCTAGAAAGTAAGTGCTAGATTTAACATTTCAATCCCTGAAGGCCCTGAAGTTCAGTATCAGATGACTGGTCCTGTGGACTGAGCATCTGTGAATTGCATATGCTTAGAATAAATTTTACTCCCACCAGTTTCAGCAGCTTGCTTTAGCAAGCAGTATGAAAACACTAACATGGGAGAGTAGAATTTCTCTCTCTGATCAAAGTTTTATCTCATTCTGCTAGGTTTTCAGGGAAAGACCCGGAGTCCAAGTGTCCTTTCTGAATATATCTGGAACTTCTCATTAACAAAAGACTCAAGTTATAATTTAGGGGACAATGCACCCAATGAGAATGCCTTGCGGACAGGCCTAAGTACACCTGCAATTACACCATTACTAGCGGGGCAGCACACATGGCCCTGATTTGGTTTAAATAATTACATAAGTCAACCATGATTGTTTGCCCTTTGAGTAGAAGGGCAAGTATTGGTACCTGTTACAACTTAGGCTTTTTTTTCTTTATGTTTGAGCCATGATGAGTGATTTACACTGTTCCATCCATATGTTGAGATGTAAAAATAAATTAGACTTGGTACTTGCCCTTAAGTGTCTGGAAGTCAACTGGAGGAAGAGAGAGCTAGAGATAATAAGTGTGAAACAATGTCACAGAATTAATGACAGAACTCTTCCCAGGACAAAGGATGACTTTTGACTTCAGTCCTTGCCTTTAATTCTACATGGGGAGGAGAGCACGTTTAGCCACAAATGGAAGGGATTACTCATTTGAGCTATTTGGTTATATGGTTATTTCCCCGGAGAATAGGTTGTGGAGGGCATTGCACAAGCAGTGCCAATAGGAGCAAAGTTCTTGAGAGTGCCAGTAATTCAAATGGCAGGAAGAGAAGGAATAAATGGTAAGGCTACCTACAGTTCACAGAGAGCTCCATCCCGTGGCTTTGGATTTTGTCCTGTGTGAAAGAGAAGTGACTGTGAGCTGACATGCTGTGTTTGGTGTTTTAGAAGGATGGCTGCAGCTATGGTTTGGGGAATGGACTGCAGGGGTGGCATTGGAAACAGGGAGGTTTGTGACTATTGCCAGAGACAATGAAGCAAGAGCAAGGAAGATTCAGGACAGGGGACTCTGGGGCTGATCGGGAGGCAGAACTGGTTGATAAGTATATGTAGCAGCATAAGAAAGACAGAGCCCAGACTGACACCCAGGTTTCTCACTTGGAAGCCTGGATAGATCCTGAATGCAATCACAAAGGCTGGGAAGTCAATGGGACTGCAGAGAAGGGAAGGGCAGGGAGGGGAAGGGCAGGAGAGTCGAATAGGAATATTCAGCTTTTAGATGTGTTGAGCTTGAAGTGCTCAGATGGAGAAGTCCAATAGGCAGTAGAATACGGTGGTCCAGAGCACAGGAGAGCAATGTGGCTTGAGTTGTCATTTGCTCACATATTTCCATGTCAGTTACTTGTCTTAGGTCACAGAACAACTCCTCCCCTCACAGTCTCCTGGCTCCATCTGTCTCATGCTCACCATCAGCATTGAAATTGAGCCACACCAGGGGTTCTGGATACTAGCTTCTCTCTAGGTGAGGTTGCTATAGTCAGTAGCTGATTAGCTGCAGTTATCGGCCACTCGTAATATAATATATTGTGTATATAAGTGTACTGGGAGTCATGTTTGTATGTTGCTACAAATCCTCAGAATGGGGATCTCTTGTTCCCTGCTTAAGACTGCATCACATTACTTGGTTTTGTACATTAGTGACTGAACCAAAAAAAGTAGGAGATTTTTTTTTCTTTTTTCTTAAAGCAGTAGCTTTGGAACCTTGATCATGCCTTGTAACCAGCTGAGGGGCTTTTGAAAAAGAGGGTGCCTTACTGTGCCCCAGATCAGGACAATCAGTATTTCTGGGGAATGGAACCTGGCACACACACATTTCTTAAAGCTCCCTTGACAATTCTGAGGACTGGATTAGGTGTTGTATGTAGCTTGTAACGGAAGAAATCTTGTCTTTGGTCTCAGACCCCCATTTCTTACTTATCTCATGAGCTCCTTTGAGATCCAGAAACAGTTGCATATTTCATTAGTAAATCAGTTCCAGAGTCACATTTTATTTCACAAGTTAGTCCATTAAAAGTTTCCTGCAGTGAGGAAGTAGCCAGAAAGAACACACCGTCCCTCGTCCTTTTTATAACTATAGGGTCTGGCTCGACAGAGCAGGAGCATCGCCATCTTGGACAAGCCCATAATTCTAAAGTTCACCTTAATAAAAAACTGCCTAAATTCAAAGGGCATCAGCCTAATGGCTAAGATCAGCATGACCATAAATCACAAATAACATCTCCAACCAGAAACATTCCAAACTCCTCCCTGACCAGAGACATGCTAGCCTCGACCAGAGACATGCTAGCCCCAAGATAACCCCCGTCCAGCTGGGAAGATGCCAGTCTCGAGATAACCCCCCTCTGGCCAGAAAGATGCCTTCCCCAAGATAAACTCCCCTCCTCCCAGTGATATTCCAACCCTGCCATAAAACTTCTCCCTCACACAGGCACATTCCAAGCTTCTGATGATCCCCCTCACCCTAAAACCAATATATACTCCTAGTCTGTAAGAGAGAGCGCTCCTGACCAAAATTGGCCAGGAGTGCCTCTCAGGTTTTAACTAAAGAAAACCTGTCTTTAACTACCAAAAAAAAAAAGAAAGAAAAAGTTTTCTGCAGTGGCTGTCAGCGGGCCCAGCATGGCAGCAGCACCTGAGAACCTGTTGGAGATGCACACTCTCGGACCCCATCCTGGCCTCTGAGTAAGATACTGGAAGGGCAGGCCCCGGTCTATGCACACAAGTCCTCAGGGAGGTTCTGACTGATGCATGCCAGAGTTTGAGAACTGCTGATAAACTCCAGGCACATCGCATGCTGGGATCTAGATACACCAAGAGAACAAAATAACTGCACTTGTCCTCCAAGGACCGACTTACCTTCTGGAAGGACTGAGAAAGAGAGAGACATACACGATCACTCCCTGTAATGCAATGTTTTATAACAGATGTGATTTGGGATTTCAATGGGAGCCCAGAAGGAGGACTGACTAATTCAGACTCTGTGACAAGGGGAGTTTCTCAGAAACAGAATGCTTAGCTGGGCCTCCAGGCACAGGGACAGGAATGAGGAAATACTTGTAGGCCCTGTGCTCCTTCAGCAAACCCTCAGTTTCTTGTTATTTTTATAAATGCAAACGTCTTATTAAAGTAGATGCTAAGGCGTTAGAATTTCCTGCTTTATTTTTCTAAATGACCCTGGGAAACTTGGAATATCAAAGGTAAAGTGCAACACATTTTGCATTTAAAAATTAAAATGATCCTTTTTTAAAGTAGCAACCAGATGTGAAAAATTGGACTAGAGTCTAGAGTATAGTTGATAGCTTTAACTTTCTCCCCAACAGCACGATTTTCCCTGAAATGTGTTATGAATAAGTAAAATGACTACTTCGCATCCTTTAACTCTTCCTACAGAAATCAAAGAGAGAAATGAAACAAAAGTTTGCATAGTTCTAGACACGATAAATACATGTGAAATCACACAACTCAGAAAATGACCCTTAAATTAATTGAGCCATTGGTACTTGTGAATTAGAAGAGACATCTATTTTCTGATTCACTGTTGAAAGTTGTACAACATTACCTATTTATTTGCAGAGATCATTTGGAAACAAATAGGTAGATTTGTAACAAATAAAGAGTAGAGTACAGCTGCTGGTGTTACCTTGTGCATTCATGCCTTTATGTAAAAAAATACACACACACACACACACACATATATATATGGAAGTAAAACCACTGCTTGCTTTGCAGTTGTTTTAAGAGCGTTCGTGAAGGATTTTATTTTATAAGCAGAAATATGATATCTAACGATTTTACCACTACGTACTTGCAGGCCGGAGCACAGCAGATGACGTCATGATTGTTTTAGCAGTCCTATCATTTTACTTATGGTGTCATTACAACCCTTTGCTAAAATTTCTTTCCAAAACCCAGGTTTTGGATAAAACTGATGCATTGCACATAGTCTCTCTGATAAGACAAACTGGCATTTGTATGTGAAAAACTGTGCATGTAGTGTCTCTACTGATACTCAAATCGTCCATTATTTTAGTGCCTGGAATAAAAACAAACCACTTAGTGAATTTGTGCAGGTCCTTAAGGACAGGCAAAGGTGTCCTGAGATTTTTGGATCATTGTATACCAAATTTTAGAAAGTGTTTCAAAAACATTTTTTTAATTTCAAAAACCTGGTTTTGTTTATTTACCAGCAAACATTGAATACCCAAAAGCTTTTGGGAGATTTTATTACAATGATTTCTCTTCACTTACAAAATTATCTCCTAGTTCATTTTCATACACTGTAAGCCATTGTAAATGCTTCAAATTGTGCTGAACAAGATAAACTAAACAAACTATTTTAAGTTTGCTCTAGTGCTAACTTGCAAGATCTAATGGCTCCAACTAGATTTTTAAACTAAAGTATATCTTAATATATTATTTGAAAGTTAAACAATTATCTGTTTATAGGTAACAAAAACCCCAGAACCCCAATGTCAGATGTCATCCACTTTTGATTAAGTCCAAATATATGACAGATAAACAAAAGGTAATTGGCTGGGCACGGTGGCTCATGCCTGTAGTCTCAGCACTTTCGGAGGCTGAGGCAGGCAGATAACGAGGTCAGGAGTTCGAGACTTGCCTGACAAACATGGTGAAACTCCGCCTCTACTAAAAATACAAAAAAAAAAAAAAAAAAAACTTAGCTGGGTGCCTGTAGTCCCAGCTACTCGGGAGGCTGAGGCTGAGGCAGGAAAATCGCTTGAAGCTGGAAGGTGGAGGTTGCAGTGAGCTGAGATCACTCCACTGCACTCCAGCCTAGGTGACAGAGCAAGACTCAGTCAAAAAAAAAAAAAAAAAAAAAAAAAAAAAAAAAAAAAGATGGTCATTGAAGAATTATCGTGTCACCTGTTGTTTTCTAACGTACTAATTTTGAGGAGCTTTTAAATAGAGTGCACTATAGAACTTTTCATTGGCTTCAATCTGCTACAATGTTAGTAGAGAATCAGAAACCTTATCCTTATAGATACTTAATGGTTTTTTAAGAATTTCTGATGACATTTATGAGTGAGAATACTGTATTGCTCTGTTTTCTTTCTTTACTTCCCTTTCTTCTTCCTTCCTTGCTTTCTTCTTCCCTTCCTTCTTTCTCTTTCTCTCTCCTTCATTTTGCAAGCTGTAATGAATTAGCCTTCACAGAAAAAGAAAAATTTTGATAAATAACTGGAAATGAAACTTAGCAAAGGACCGCGGATGAAAAACTTTGTCAAATGACTGTAAAAATATACTATACAATTTTTGAAAGTTAGAAACTACCAAACACTCAGTATTCATGGTTATACAAGTATGCATACACATGTATTGTCCCTGAAAAGTGGTGTTGCTAAGTGAGTTTTTCTCAGTACATGGCTTAACATATTTTTTTTTCTGTAATTTGTTGTTAGTTATAATGGAGAGAGAAAACAGGTTAGAGTCTCCCCTCTCAGTTTCACCTTCCATAGAATAGTTAAACTAGACCATCCTCAGACTCCTTCCAGCTGAAAACATCTGTGAAATTAAAAACAAATCTAAATGTATGCAAGATATATATTTAAACATGCTGGTAATAAGGGTGCTGTCCCTATAATTTAGATGCTAAAACATTGATGTCATAATAATAACAACACCTCGCATTTGTACAGCCAGCACCTCATAGTTTACACAATGCCTTAACATCCTTCTGTCTGAGCCTCCTACAACCCCACAGGATTGGGATAGCTTTCCACACTGGGAGGTGAGGGACCCAGGCTCAGAGCAATTCTGCAGTTGTCCATAATCACCAGGCTGGTGAGCACTGGGCGCTGGGTGCTCTCCTGCTACACAGCACTGTCTCTCAACATGCAGGTCAAAGTTCCTTATTCCTCCTTCAAGACATCATTGGGTTTTTTAGCTATTGATGCCCCTATCACTTTCAGTTTATTTGTGAATCAAAGGCTAAATAAACTATTCCTCAAAATTTGTTATACTTCTATTACTAATGCTTAATGCGCCTCACAATTTCTGTATGTTTCTGTGTATTTCTGCTCTGTTTTGGCTCCTTTCCCAGTTTTCTTTTTTGTTATGAAGTAGTTTTTAGACTCAAGTCTCTTCTGCGTGTGTTATAACTGCCCATTCCATAAGATACAGGGCAGTGAATTTGTGAGTCTTGAAAATATTTACTTTAGAAATGAGAAGTACGACTTTTCAACGTTGTGTCATCAACTTCTGTAAATTTTCCAGACCTATAAATACTTGCAGGGAAAACAAAATGAGGGGAGACGGCAACTTGACTTAGCAGTTGGGTCAGTTAGCAATGCCTATGGCAAACTGTAGTAATTCCCTTACATAGATCTGTAAGACTCATTTCTATGATTTAAATGAAGGCATACACTTAACCTCATTAGGGTGTGAAACAGCTTTTACAAAAAGAGACAAACTTAAGTAACAGTGTGGCCCTCCAAGAGTGTTCATTTTCCATATCATACCATTATAATAAGCCATTCTGGCCGGGATTTACTTGCAAGCATTGGCTTTTAAGAAGAGATGGTTACACACATCAAATTATTCACTTGGAGGCACTTTCTGGGTTGAAGGAATAGAATGGAGAGTGTGGCAGTGAGTAGATCTATCAGTGATGGTGATGTGCCTCTTCCAGAAGAAATTTCAAAATGCAGTGTTCATTTTCCTCCACAAGAAAGGAAGAAACTGTTTTGTTATTGTTTATTCCTAACATAGTGGAAACTTTTCCATACTCTGGCAGAAATTTCCAAAAAGCGGTTTTCTATTTCATGATTATAAAGTGGCAAAGGCAAAAGTCCTGCATTCCAGCTGAGCAGTGGATCTCCAGTTGTTATCTAGGTGCTGTAGGTTTAGAGAGTACTGCCAGGAGAACACATCGATTTTTCAGGCCTGTGATGACGTGTCTCTTGCTGAATAAGTAAACCCTTCCAGTAAATAGGCAGTGAGTATATTGATTTCAGGATGGCTTTAGTCATTGAACCTCTAAGTCTTGCAAAGGTTACTTGGGCAAAAGTGTCATTGTTTTACCTTCAGTCAACAAAAATCTACCTAGCCAAGGCAGAACAGAAAGTCCGGCAACATGAAGGACAACATGAAGAATCAGGTGAGTTGCCTACTTTTTCACTTCACTTTCCACCTTTAGAGATTCTTGTTTAGATGCAGAGTAGTGACATGCCTGGTGTCGGGGAGAGACAGTTGAATGAGAAAAGTCCCAGAGGGGCAGAAGACTTGGGTGATTATCTGACTCCATCTTTCCTTATCGCTGGACAGAGTTCTTAAAGTCTTGGCTAGGAATGCTAGGCTTTCAGATTTGTTGGGCAATGGCTACTAAATGTTCAAAATGTTGCTCAGTTGCAAAAACAAGACATTCAAACTATAGCCAGGGAGATAAGTAGTCATGAACTCAAGGCCTAAATTCTGCTGATGGAGCCAATGAGAATTGGGTGCTAAAGCAAGGAGACTTGCCAATATTGTATTCTTTGGGGTTTTGTGTTTTTATTCCCATTTTGGAGAAGGAAAATATTAGCATTCCTCTGACTTGATACGGGGCAGACATTGGGCACTCTTTTTCCTCCCACAATTGTCTTCTTTCACTAGGTGTCAAGGGAAGAGGTAGCATGAGGTGGTGGTCACAGGTGAGAGGGGCTGTTGTGAGCACAGGCATGTTGAGTGCACATTGGTCACCTAGTAGAAGTTTTACAGGCTTGGTGACTTCTGAACACTGTTTTCGAGGTTGATTTTTAGTTGAGAGAACCTCCAGGTACCATGTAATGTGATAACAGTAGTACTGATCTCACAATTGCCCTATGTCCCATTCACAAGATGGTCTGCCAAGCCGTCCTTATAGGCAGACAGAGGATGATTAAATCATTCATCCCATCCCTGTCTGAGGAAGCAGCTTAGCACAGCATGATGGAGGCTAAATGGGCCTTAAGGGAAAAAATGATGTCTGAAGATGCATTTTATTTCAAAAAGAGTTTGCTCCTGTGAAGTTTCACTCTCTATGTAGATTGGCACCAGCGCACACTTTTCCTGGGCCTCTGCATGTGTGGCAAGTAGCGGCCTGGCAAGATTCAGGTCAGTGCCAGCAGCGTCCTGGGGAACTGAATGAGGACGCAGATGACCAGGATGTGTTCACAGTTTGACACATCTGACTCCCAGATCAGTGACCGCTAACTCTGCTGGCTGGTTAAGCTGATGATTCCATCTTTACCTGGTTCTCTGACTGTCTCATGCTTTCTGTTATTATTATTATTTTGTAGCAGATATTTCTGCTCATTGTCAATTATTTATGCATCTTGGATGGTATAGAGTTGATTCTCCTAACGAATCAGTGTCCCTTTGTATTTTTTTCTGGTCATAAGATAGAATATATATGTCATTTATTTAAAATGGAGAAAATGTTCAGGAGTTTCTTGACTCAGAGAGGGAAAAGGGATAGTCAGGGCACTTTTTCAGCCAGGAATTTACTACCTTTGTAGGGTTAAGAGGACTCACCATGCTGGAAGTCAAAATAAGCCACCAGTGCCAAGTGTTCAAAGCCCTTAGAATCATAATACTCTTAAAACAAAGTCTTCAATGCTTGAAAACTTCCACTGGTTCTCAGTATGTCCCAAATTGTCATGTCTATGAATGATTTTCTCAATCTGAAAATTTTTATGACAGGCTAAACAATGTGGTAGGTCAGTGATTCTAGGACTAATCATTAACATTCAATAGATGACTTTTTTGCTCTAGAAAAAGCAGCAAATTTCTATTTACTCTCTATTTTGATGGTAAATTCTCTGTAAGTAGAAAAAGCAAAATGTGGACATGGGACTAACATATGAATACACAAAGCACATGTACCAAAAAAATCTTAAGAGCTGCCTTGTGGTGTTTTGTTTTTATTTTTGTTTTAACTAAAGTGACTTGTTAGCCTCTCACTCCCTGTGGAGCACAGGGAGGTGACGTGACTTGCGCAGGGCAGACTCTGCCACATGCCCCAGCCTTGAACTCAGGCCCCACTGGGGGCTGCAGGGGAAACCGGCCATGCTGAGCAATGCCTGTGTGTATCAGTTTCCTCATCTGCAGAATGAGGGTAGGCTTGGTGCTTATCTCATAGAGTTGCAGAGGGGATTCAGTGACAGGGTGGTGTAGAGGCTGGAGCACGCCCCATGTGTGCACAACAGCCCTCCGACTAGGGGAGGCAGACCTGGACTCTCACCAGTGAGCCTGTGTTCTCCATGGCTACATGACTGTTCCCCAGACATCCTTCCCGTGGTCTGGACCCTCGGAAGTCGCCAAGAGCCAGACAGGAGAAAGGCTCCACTTGGCTCACCTCTTTGGTGATCATCCCTTGCCTCCATGGCTGGACTCTCAGATGACATCCCAGCAACCCTCACTTTCCTTCCCTGGTGGGTCTCACTTTCCCTCAAGATTGTTGCTTTTTTGTTTCCTGCATAGTCCTGGGCCAGTTTTGATAACCTTCTTCATTTCATCTCAGAAACCCTGATGCTTTCTTCCTGTGCTCTTTTTGCCTTAGGACTTTTACTATGATGACTGTGAATGGTCCATTTCTTGTTTTTTTCTCTTGCTCTGCTTTTTCCCCCATCATCACCAAAGCAAACATGGCAGTGATGGCCATGCACACTTTCCAAGGGTCCAGCTGTATATCCTCATGGTTCCCCAGGTGCCTGGACCATCTCACGAGGACGGGGGCAAACACACCCTACCTGGCCCTTTCAGCAATGTTTCAGCTTCCTCAAGTGAGAAAAGAATGGATTTGTATTCCCCCTCTCCATTATTGTTTTTGCTTTGTTTGTCTGTTTTGTTTTGTTTTGAGACAGTTTCACTTTGTTCCCCAGGCTGTAGTGTAGTGGTGCGACCTCGGCTCACTGCAACTTTCACCTCCCAGGTTCAAGTGATTCTCCTGTCTCAGCCCCCTGAGTAGCTGGGACTACAGGTGCCCGCTACCACACCCAACTAAGTTTTGTATGTTTTGTAGAGATGGGGTTTCACCATGTTGGCCGGGTGCCCATTATTATTTGATCTGGAATTAATTGAGCTACTGCAGGAATTGCTTGATTCACTGATGACTGGTGTTGAGCCAGTCCACACCCACACCCAGGGACTGTGGCTGTCATCTGGGGTCCATCCTCAGAAATTCCTGTCTCTTCACCTAGTATATAATAAGGCCTGCACCTGTTATATGGAACTGTAAAGAAATGCGTCGACCATCTGTTCTTTCTCTTTATCAGATTATTTATCATTGTTCTCTAATTTGCAAATTAATAGACTGATCATAAATTAATGCATGCTGGAGACTTGCTGTTTCCTACTAGCAGCATATAAAAGTTATTTTTAAAGTTGTTTTAAATCTGTGAGTAAAAATAAATCGCTTTGCTGCAAGAAACACCAAAAATGGAAAAGCTAACAGTTCAAAGTTGGTAATTTATCTTATGGACATTGCTAGTGGCATAGTTGCCTTAAACAGTGAGAGGATTTATTAGATATTTAATTTGCAAATGGGATAAAGGGTGGTCTAACCTTTGTCCTGTGTTCACCTTCCATGAGATCCTAGAGGTTGTAGAGCACAGTAGTGACATGTGACACACTTGAGAGTGCCTGTTCTGTTTGGAAACCTGGAAGCTATGAAGGGAAGTGGCCTTTGAGCTTAACATATATGCCTTGGGAGGCAAAACTTTTTATTATCTTTAAATATTCACTTTAGGATAAGCATTTTTTAGGTCCTAGGAACAGGGAAAAATGTGTGGTTAGGAAGGAAGAAAGAAGAAAGTTAACTGTTGTACATTCCCTAGGTAATGTTTTTCAGCATTGTTATTCATTTTCAAAACATTTTATTTATTTGAACTTAATATTTTGATCTTATTTTTTCAATTTCTTTTAACAGACAGGATGAGTTTTTTACAGTCGTATTACTTAGAAATTATACTAAAAATGGCCAAGTGTGGTGGCTCACACATGTAATCCCAGCACTTTGGGAGGCTGAGGTGGGTGGATCACTTGAGGTCGGGAGTTCAAGACCAGCCTGGCCAACACGGCAAAATCCTGTCTCCACTAAAAAAAAAAAAAAAAAAAAAAAAAAAAAAAACTAGCCATGCAAGGTGGCAGGTGCCTGTAACCCCATCTACTAGGATCTACTAGGGAGAGTGAGACACGAGAATCACTGGAACCCAGGAAGCAGAGGTTGCAGTGAGCAGAGATTGCACCACTGCACTCCAGCCTGGGTGACAGAGGAAGACACTGTCAAAAGAATAAAGAAATCGTACTAAAAACAAAACAGAATGCTGACCACCTTATAGAAATAGAAATAGTGGTTTGCTGTGATAGCAAATTTTCTTGTTAACTTTTTATTTTTAAAGAATTGCACATTCACAGGAAGTTGCAAAAAATCTGCTGGGAGGTCCTATGTACCCTTCCCCCAACCTCTTCCAGTAGTAACGTCTTAGTAGCAAAGTTTCGTGTATTCATTTTGATATCATTATCTAAGTTTGACATCATAATATTCACCTAAGCCAAAAGCCCACTATTTTAATTACCTAGTGATGCAGTGTTATAGAACTCATAGCCTTTCACAATATTATTTGGAAGTTAATTTTCTTAAGGGAAATGTTTTTGGTCTTTAAGGTTTGGAGGCCATGGAGCCATGAGGAGAAATGGGAGGAGGGAGAGAGAGCTAAGATAGATAAACAGACAGAGATGGGGAGATCCACTGATTCGTTGAACAAACCAGATACTTCCTTATAGTTTTTGGATTAACTTACATGAGCTAAGTGTATATTCTGTTCAGATCACAGATGGTCAAGTTTGTGTGCGTGTGTGTACCACTCTACCCATCCTGTATTTATTGTCCTGTATTTGGTCTGTTCTGCTTTCTTTATTTTCAGGATAGGTGTCCTAAATGAGGGTCTTTGGAAAGCTGGTGATGCCGTATTCCCCATTTCAGGTGCTCTGTGTTCAAATGTATTCATTTCTTAAAAAATTCAGGGAGTGTACCCTTTTGTACACTTTCCTATGTGTATATGATACCATTATAAAAGTCTTAACAATATATATGGTTCCCCTGAACTCCCAACCATTCAGTAGAGAAGATAGAAAACCTACAGAGGAGGCTAAGATTTTATTAGAAAATTCAGCTTCTCGACGGAGGTATTGGACTTTAAAGTCAAGGCAAAGCATCTGTTCTTTCTTTTGATATAACTAGTAGCTAAAAGATCTCTTAAATTCAAAGTGGCCCTCCTCTTACTGTTACTGCAATTTACTCTTAATTACAAATTATATAAAAATAGGGTTTGAAATACTGTAGCAACAAAGTAACATACCCCTGCTCCATTACACAGATAAAACCTCTGAGGAACGCCTCCTCTCTTAACAGGCATTAACCAACTGCACAAACTGCAGAAGGACAGGGCTATTTGGGAATAACCACAGCTCCCTTCCTTGTCTGCTCCCTCCCATCCTCAGGCTTCTGTGGAGCCATATTCAGAGCAACATAGGGAGAGGGAAGAGAAAATAAACCCCTTGGTAAAGGAAAGTTCCCAATTCACTGAGCAAACATGGGTACTCTTGTTTGTGGGAGCTCCCGGGGCCTCCCAGCTCACCCAGCATTCTGAGCCCTGATCCTTACACCATTTGTATTATGCAACCATAAGTGATGTTTGCGGTACCAGCAGGGACAGTTTATTTTAATAGATTGGTATAACTTGGCAGAATCTTATCTGCATGTTTCATCTTGGATTTTTTTTTTTTTTTAATTATACTTTAAGTTCTAGGGTACATGTGCATAACGTGCAGGTTTGTTACATATGTATACTTGTGCCATGTTGGTGTGCTGCACCCATCAACTCGTCAGCACCCATCAATTCGTCATTTATATCAGGTATAACTCCCAATGCAATCCCTCCCCCCTCCTCCCTCCCCATGATAGGCCCCGATGTGTGATGTTCCCCTTCTGGAGTCCAAGTGATGTCATTGTTCAGTTCCCACCTATGAGTGAGAACATGCGGTGTTTGGTTTTCTCTTCTTGTGATAGTTTGCTAAGAATGATGGTTTCCAGCTGCATCCATGTCCCTACAAAGGACGCAAACTCATCCTTTTTTATGGCTGCATAATATTCCATGGTGTATATGTGCCACATTTTCTTAAAGACACATGCACACGTATGTTTATTGCGGCACTATTCACAATAGCAAAGACTTGGAATCATCTTGGATTTTTAGCTCAGTTCAACTCAATAGGCATGTGTCAAATGTCTACTGCAGACTGCACACGGAAAAGCTGCTGGGTACAGGGTTGCATGGATAGAAAACGTAGCCTCTGCCCCCTTAGGAGCCTGTAATCCAGATCCCCATTCTTTCCATCCCGTTCCCCCAAGCAAGAATTTACCTAATGTGGTTTGAGAGAATTTAAGAGCTGAAAAGGTGGTCCGGAAACCAGAATGGGTTCACTAAAATGTGTCTATATAATTAAGTGTGATGTAGCTTTGCAGCACACTTCACAGCTTCCTCAGAGCCTTCCACACGCAGTGTCTCATTTGAATACTTTTGTGAGGATAGCCTCATTCCCCTCAGTGAGCTCTTCATGGAGTGATGCAGTAAACAGCAAGCCCCACATTTCTATGCTCATGGAGGACCAAATTCGCCTTGAAAATCTGTATGATCTCTTCGCATTTCTAAGTTGACATCAAAAATCAGTTATTATAAAAGCCTAAGCCTGAAGAGATGTAATTTCAATTATTTGGTAAAGCTGACCTTCATTGTCAAAGCAATTAGTCAACTCAGATTTACTTTCTCCCAGATAATAGATTTTGACTTCTTTTTTTCTGATTAAAAAACTTAATACCTTCCTCAGGAGATCTCAATTCTGAATGCTGATTCTAACTAAGATGGATATTTTGCTACATACTGGGAAGAGGGGTACTGAGGCATGCCGCGATTCCACGCCAGCATTTCCAGTTAGTCAGGTGCCTCTGCACTCCCAGTGTTCCAGTGCCCAGTTAGTTGCTGTGTACTCCGGGCTGTCCCTATACTAGAATTCTAAAACACTTAACGATTGCGGATAGGGGGCAGGATTTCCAAAATCTTGATTCTGAAAAGCCACAGAAGGGAGATAGAGAAGGGGAGGGTGGAGCCACGGTACATTCAGGTGGGTCAGTTTTCGGAAATAGTACAAATTGGAGGTGAAAACCTGGAAATTGATCTGTCATTCCCATACTTCGTGCTGAGTCCTTGTGGACCCACAGAGACACACTCGCCCCAGTTTGAAGGCTGCTAACTTGATTCCAAGGACACCAGCGAGGTGGTAGTGTGCAAAAGACGTGTGAGGAAATTTTGGAGGAGTCTCACCCTGCCTGGAGCACGTGGCCCCTACAACAGTGCAGCCTCCTAAAGAGAGAAGATGTGGACTGTTGAGGAGCCAGGTTCGGTGACTGCTGCTGGATGGAGCTTGTCCCACCAGAGGCTCACTTGTTTCATTGAGCGTCTGCTATGTGCTTGTGGGATGAAAACATGCGTGTGGGCCCTGCCCTCAGGTTGATAGGTAGGGGTGGAACAGTTATGAAACTGCTCTAAAGTCATTTTCTCAAACTGGGAGTGACAAATATATCCAGTGGGCAAAGACTGAGAATTTTATAAGATTTTTAATTTTTATTTATTCACATTGAGGAGAATCTAAATTATTTTGAACTTATGTATAGATTTCACCATTTGATAGCAATAAATCAGTCCGTGTGTGTGTGTGTGTACGATAAACCTCACCTTACAATATTATTATTTTAAATAGTTACTTGCATCTTAAGGAAATTAAGAGGACAAAAGGAAAGCTGCTGTTTTATATGTATTCACATATTTACCGGGTGCTTCCCTGCTGGCAGGTGCTCTGGTTCTGCGCTGCCTGTTGTCCCTTGCCTGAAAATGGTTGCCTCCAATATTTTGCTCAGTTTTCTGGTTGTTTACAGTGGCAGAGGAGGGTAGATCTGGTACCAGTTGGTAATGGCCAGAGGTAGAAGTCTGTGGTTGAAATTTGTATAGCATGGAACCTTAGTTCCACAGTTAATGCTATTCACACTGGGACTCATGGAAACTATTTTTCTGTGAAAAGCGCCCACGCATTATGAAATTTGAGATCCATCACTATAAATGAATGTAGACCCTGGATACAGTGGGAGCTCAGAAGAGCAAATCAGTTGGTCGCCTTGCTCGACATATTTTACTAAGGGCATCAGTAAGGCTTTCTAGGACCTGCTCCTTCAACGCTTGGTTGACATTTGGGGAGCAAAGATAAACTAAGGATTCTAAGCTCTGTCCTGTGATGCTGTAAGGGGAGCCTCAAACCTCCAGGTGGAGGAGCACAGAGATGACTAGGACGGTGGAAGCCTGCAGGAGATCTGAACACCTGAGGACATTCAGTGGGAAGACCAGGACCTTTAACGTCCATATCTGCTGCTCAAGGCTGGCAGACAGAAGAGGGTTTATGATGAGAAAAGGTGGTAAAAGGCACAAGGAGGCACAAAGCATTTCAGGTCCCAAATCCCAAGAGGAATGTGCTTGGGTGAGGGAGAGCTCCTACATGGCTGGAGGCGTTCAGAGATCAGGCAGTCACTTGTGGGTTTGTGATTAGAGTGAGGTTCATTTATAAAGGGAGTGGGAAGAGAAGGTCTGTGGATACTTGAGTATATCAGTAAATAAGAAATAAATAGGCCAGGCACAGTGGCTCATGCCTGTAATCCCAGCACTTTGGGAGGCCGAGGCGGGCAGATCACGAGGTCAGGAGATCGAGACTATCCTGGCTAACAAGGTGAAACCCCGTCTCTACTAAAAATACAAAAATTAGCCTGGCGTGGTGGCAGGCACCTGTAGTCCCAGCTGTTCAGGAGGCTGAGGCAGGAGAATGGCGTGAACCCGGGAGGTGGAGCTTGCAGTGAGCCAAGATCACGCCACTGCACTCCAGCCTGGGCAACAGAGCGAGACTCCATCTCCAAAAAGAAAAAGAAAAAAAAAGAAAGAAATTGTGTACATCCCATTTCTTTTCACATTTTCCTGGGCTGTCACAGTGGCTTCAAAGAAAGCAGTCCGTGAACTGAACTGTGATCCCAGACAGGCAAGCACACCAGGAATCTCTTCTCAGCTGTTGAAAATGAGGGAGCACTGGGGAGAGAAATGGGGTCCTCTTTGAGTTTCCTCTCTGCCGATACCTTTCTCTTTATTAAAACAGCTAATTAAACACTGAAGCAGTATAGCTCTCTTATTATACACTGGTAGTCATAGTTCTCTTACTGTTCTCTTCACTGACTGTTCTCTTACTATACACTGATGGTGAAACAGAAATTCAGAATTCCCTGCATGTGTCCTGGTTTGAAAGCCGCTGTGCTTTGCTGTGGATTAGGATCAGACAGTTGAGTCTTGTTCCAACAAGGAAAGTTGCTTATTGGAAAGTTTTGCTGCAGGGAGCCCTGAGTCTTCTGCATCAGGCTTGGAAGTGGGCTCTGTGGATGTCAGAAGGAGGATTCCCCACCCACAGCCTCAAGAAAAATATGAAAAGTGGATTATGCCTCTGTAGCTATATTGCCTATAAACTTTCTGCAGAATTACTGTATTCGTATACTACATTTTTTCAAAGCAATATTAATCCTGAGACCTGCAGGTAAAGTCAAGTAGAATTTGGGGATAATTAATAGGAGAAAGGTGGGGTTGGAAGATCTGCATGATTGTAGTCCTCTGATATAACTGGAAAATTCTTTCCATTAGCAAGAAGCTTTGGTTAATATAAACTGGGCAGATTAGACCTATACAATTTATTTTACTCATTGCTGTATTTTTATTTCAGAGCTGGTTGCAAATATTACAAAGTAATATTTTAAAGTGCTTATCTAAATTCTTCACTCTGCATTTTATCATTGGGTTACGAAACGACTGGAGAAAAACTTTTCTTGCTTTTATTTCTCAGTGTCTACTTGTAAACGTGTTTTTTGAACTACTGTTTTTGTGACAACATGCCTTTTTTCCCAGAAAATCTCAGGTTAACATTAAATAGGCACTGGATGTTTATCTGATCTTGTTTATAGAAGCACAAGAAAATTTTAACCTTGTATATACTTTACTCAATTAACTAGGTAAGAGGTCATTGAAACATTTAGAATTCCACTTTACATTTCAATAATTATCAGGTGAAATCTACTGCATCTACATCAGAAGATGTTTGTAATTCATTTAAGAATAAAATTAGCTATGCAAGAAATAGTATGTGGAGTCCTATGTGGAAATCTCTTCACTCAGTGACAGAAACCCTGACAACTTGTTGATCTTTCCCCAAGTTAAAAATATCACTCTGGATCACAGCAGTAGAGGTCTCTGTAAATTTAATCTGTGTGTCTCCGGTAAGTAAGTGCTTTAGCAGTACAGAGGTGGTGTCAGAGTCAGTGATGATGGATAGAAGTTCTACATAAAATCCAAGCTCACTGTCTCACGCCTCTAATCCCAGCACTTTGAGAGTCCGAGGTGGGTGGATCACCTGAGGTCAGGAGTTCAAGACCAGCCTGGCCAACGTGGCAAAACCTCATCTCTACTAAAAACACAAAAATTAGCTGGATGGTGGCACATGCCTGTAATCCCAGCTACACAGGAGGCCAAGGCAGGAGAACCTCTTGAACCCGGGAGGTGGAGGTTACAGTGGGCCGAGATCACACCATTGCACTCCAGCCTAGGCAACAGAGCGACACTCCATCTCAAAAAAAAGAAGTTCTACAAAAAATGTGGAGTGAGCCCAAGGCACCATTCATCCAGCCCATACGCATCGTACCATGTACAGAGTGGACACCAGATAAATACACTGACTGCATGCCACAAACATATGTAGGCACCATTGCATTCAAATAGACATGTGCAGTCCTAACACATCTTTATTTGTTAACAAGCATCAATGTATTTAAAAACAAACAAGAAAAGACATTTTTAAACTAGTGAATGATTAGATCATAATGATCTTAATTCATAAATTTTCTCATTGGCTTTTTTTATACTTGAATTGTAATACCTAGAAAAATAGTTATGTCCAAAGGAGTGAATAGGCCTTATCTGAAAACAGGTGGGTGTGACAAGTATTTTCTTACTTATTTTACTTTTCAGATAATTCATCTTTAAAGTACATTAGTTTAAAAGTACTTTTAAGGAAATAGTAGTTGGATTAAGACTTGAATCATTGTTAAGGAAAAATATACCTTAATTTCGTGTAGTCACAATTAAACCTCTTCATATAGAAGGATCTAAGAATTTTCTGCAGCATTCACCAGCACCAAAAAGCTCAGAGACATATATTTCTTTCTCTGTATATATATTTTAACTTCAAGTTAGTATAAATTGACGGGCAGGTCAGCGTAATATATGATCTTCTGAATCTCCATAGTAATTAAAAGAAATGATTATTTTTGCATGAAATATGATAAAGTGATTTTAAGTGCCTGATAAAAAGTTTTAACCATGACAACCATTAAAGATTACATCAAAGAAAAATAAGTTTGACTCTCATTTACCCTGGAAATTTTTGTTAACTGGTAACCTCAAGAAACACCATGAAACGTGAGTTCGCTCCACACGTGTCTTGGAAAAGTCAAATAACTGGTGGTTATCCAGTAATGACAAGAGGTAGAAGTCACATCCTTGCTGTCTGATCGAAGCTTCTCAGAGCTGGCACAAGGCTGGGAAGACCATAGTTGCTAAATGAGGAACTACTTAAGGAAATAAAATGGAATTTCAAGGACAAGAAAAGCCATGCCCCATTTGGTTCTGTGACCCATATCCTATGTATCCTGTGCTTTTTTACACTTGGTACATGGTTGCAAGATTGCTCCTGTTTTCTACTTACAGTTCCATGCGGCATGGATGTGGTAAAATGTCTTCTCTGCAAAGGGGGTTAATGCAGGTCACTCTACATGTGTGCACAAGGTCATTATAAAGCTTGAAAATATGGACTCACCAACCAGGTGATTTTTTAAATTATCCAACCAGAAGACATAATGTATAGGGGAATCAAAAGAAATCTCTGAATAAAATAATAACAGGTCACACTTTGCTGTCCCATGTGAGGCTGGAGATGCATATTGTCTTGACTTTGCATGTACAAGTTTAACAAATGATTCTTTCTCAGTTTACCTCTGGAAATGGAAATTAGCATTGCAAGTGACTTCATGAGGAGGTAGAAGCTATCTGTGAATTTCCTTTTGCTGTGTTTACGATAAACTCTTACATCTAGATGTGTCATGTATTATGAGAAATTGGCATCTCTTGAAGATATAAAGCACAGCCCTCTATGAGTATATAGATTCCACCTCTTTCAAATCAGATGGTACCTATCCTTCAAACTGCGATTTAATGACTGTCTGCTACATTCAAGGCACTGCTCTCAATGTTAGTACTTGATGAGTACTAACGTTCAAGGTGATGTGGCCGTAGACTCAGTGTTAGTACATGAAATATGGCCTACAAGCTGAGTTGTGAATCAAGTTAATAGATTTTGAGAATGTGAAGGTCTAAGCCAGTGCTCTTAACTGAGACAATCCTGTCCTCATCTCACCCGGGAGACATTTGGCAATGTTTGGAGAACCTTTTGGTTCTCCAAAAGGTTGTCACACTGGGGCTTCTACTGAGTAGAGGTCAGGGATGGTGGTAAACAATTTTTTTTTTCTTTTTTTTTTTTTTGAGACAGAGTCTCACTCTGTCACCCAGGCTAGAGTGCAATGGTGTGATCTCAACTCACTGCAACCTCTGCCTCCTAGGTTCAAGCAATTCTCATGCCTCAGCCTTCCAAGTAGTAGCTGGGATTACAGGTGTGCACCACTACACTAGGCTAATTTTTGTATTTTTAGTAGAGACGGGGTTTTGCCATGTTGGCCAGGTTGGTCTCGAACTCCTGGCCTCAAGAGATCCGTCCCCTTCCTGGCCTCCCAATATGCTGAGATTACGGGTGTGAGCCACTGTGCCCAGACTAACATTCTTTAATGCATAGGACAGCCCCTACCACAAAGAGGAATCCCCAGCCCAGAATGCTAATAGTTCTAAGGTTGAGAAACCCAAGGTTAAGCCAAATCAACTTATCTATCTTATTTAATGTTGCATAAGAATGCAGTCCAGTTCTTCATTCCTCTTGCTTTGCAGTTATTGATCCTTTGCCTGGACTTTCTAAGTGCCCAGAAGTGCAACAACCAGCATGCAGGTTGGCATTCCTGACCAGTTGCACTTGGCCCAGCATTCCAACCTCACCTGCCCCAACTTGTTCAACCTGAAAACCTACCAAGTGAAAGCAAGAGCCACGTGAAGATGCCTTAGTTATATGCACCTACCCATACACTTGCTCAGAAGGGAATCAGCGGGGCTCTGGCCTTAGAAACTGGCTCCTTCACTGCTGTAGAAACAACATAAATTTAACATAAAACACATGCTTTTCTTTTTTCTTCTTACTTTTTCCTGTCTTGGCAATGCAAGGACGCCATTAGGTAAAGAAATCCTTCACCACACTAATCCTGCAGAGCCAGAAGAGAAACCAGCTTGTTCTAGCCCAGCTTTGTCATGGAGAGAAGGCAGCTGCTCCATTCTGAACTATTCTTTCTTTTGGTAGCAGCCTGCCCAAGGGTGAAAGTGTGTTTAATACTTTGAATTACACAAATGAACAGTAAATGTATGCCTGTTTCTACTTTATGGGACTTTGAAATAATGTTGTTTGTGCCAAAGTTTTAGATTACTACACCTAACGACCTAGAAAAAGAAATGGAAAGGAAGCCTTCTGCTAGGCAGAGGTAACTGTGGGCCTGGAGCTGGGCACCTGACTCAGCAGCTGCCCAGATCCCCAGAGGACTGAGAAGTGAAGTCACCATGCATTTGTGGTGCTTCAAGCGAGTTACCAAAGTCCTGGAACAGAGCAGCATACCTGTGAGGTGCCCCCTTGGCATTTGGGCAGGGCAGGTGACCAAGGGTCTTGTTGGAATTGAAGTCTAACTTGAAAAGCAAATCTGGTTGTGAGAGTCCAGTAACACTTGTTTCCCACCTAACCCCCCTCTACCCATAACTCGTGTGTGTCCTGAAACACAATAATTTCTTGAACTTCAGTCACTTATGCCTACAAGCAAACATACAACAGGGGCACAATAAATGTTTGTTAAGTGAATGAATTCTTTCTGAATTAGATGGAACCTTAGTTCAACTGTCTTATTTAATGAGGTCCATAGAGGTTCCCCGATTGTCTAAGAAAGAAGGCTGTGTTCATGGCCTAGTTGTTTACGTGGCCCTGTGATTCTCTTGGCTCCGTGAATGTCCTGATGCAGACACTCCGGCCATCTAGAAAGGCATGCAGACAAGCCATCCAGCTGGCATGATCCTGAGTCCAGCTTTCTTTAAAAGAGCTTCCAAAACTGCTTAAGCTTTGCACAAAACCTGCATCACCTCCAGTTGAGAAACTCAAGAGAATAAATAAGTTATGGAGTTGGAGACCCCAGCTTAACCACTAGTTTTAAAATAGTGAAATCAACATTTTTAAATGTTTGACTTCATTACATTTAGTAAAGTTTATTAATCATATATTATGAGTTATTGCTGTCTCTATATGTCTGTAATGCAGTTGTTCCTCTCTGTGTAAATTAATAAGTTTTAGAGACCCAAAATGAGAATTTTAAAATAAATTACATGTATTTTAATCAAGTTTAATTTGACTATATCCAGCTAAATAATTGATTGAACTTTACTTGATTTTCTATGATAGGTTTTTTTTAATAGAAGACCTCAGTTTTCTCACTTGTAAAAAGAAGGGGTTAGACTTCATGATAGCTAAGTTTCCTTCCATCTCTAACAAAAATGGCCTGAAGAGAGGGGTTCTTGGGACCTCAGAGTCAGCTCCATAATTTAAGTGACTGTGTGATTGAGTGGAGACACCTCAATCTCTTTGTGCCTCAGTTTCCTCACCTGTCAAGTGTCAACATGATAGCACCTAAAGCTGTTGAGGCTTCGGGAAGGTAATGTGTGAAAAGTGAAAAGTGCTTGGCATCCAGGAAGCACTCAATAAATACTAACTATTTTATTGCTACAACTATTCTTATAGATGTGATTTCTAGAATATTGCCTTCTAATAGGGTAGCCGTGGGCCACATTTGTTGGCCGTTGGGTGTTTCACATACGGTTAGTCTAAAGTAAGATGTGTTGTGAGTCTAAAATACACACTGGATTTTGAAGACTTAGGACAAGGAAAATAATGTTAATAAAATCTCATTTATAATTTTTCAATTAATTACATGCTGAAATGGAAATATTTGGGATATATTCAGTTAAATAAAACAGGAAATTAATTTCTTCTGTTTCTTTTTACTTTTTTTAATTAGTGTGGGTACTCAAAAATGTGACATTATATATCCATCTCGTATCACATTTCTATTGGACAGCAGCACTCTAGACAGTACTATGGGTGGCAACTGTGGGGAGGTTCTCAGAAACATGCCGCATGCTCTTTTAGAACCTTAAAGCATTCCTGGTCTCCTCCACTTCCAGCCCTTGGCTCTTGGGCCTCAGTCTTTTTACTTTAGTGGCTATGTTTCTCTGAAGGATAGGCATTAGTAGATTGAAAGAATAACCATCTAGGGAAATGTGAATTCAGTTTCTTTCCAACATTCTGCTCTCAACAACGGGATATTATTTGCGCATAAACCTACTTCCAAAATAATGAAGTGAGGTAATTCCTTACTCTTCAGAGAGCTCACTGCGGAAGTGTCACTGACCCTGCCTATGGGCTGCCCTTCATGGCTCTGGGAGTCATTATAAAGGGCAGCATTTGGCCTGGTGTGTCCTAAGCCAGTGTTTCTCGGCTCTGTTCCTTAGACTCATATTACTGGTAGTAGATGTTCTTGAAAAAAACAAAAAACAAAAAACAAAAAAACAGCATTCTGAGGTCAAGGATGCTCAGAAAGCTCGGAATGTGCACTATGCTTCTTGTGCGCAGTTTATATTCAATATTTTGGAAAACCCCGCAATACGGAGCCCTGTCTAACATTGCCGCAACCCTTAATTGCTCAAATTTAAATAGATTTGAGTTTATTTACATTCAGATCACCTCTTTAGGCCCCACCTCCCAATGCTGTCACAATGGTGATTAGATTTCCACATGAGTTTTGGAAGGGACATTCAAACCACAGCAGGGGAAAGCAGGGCACTTACTGTTTTCCAAGTGTGTCCACATCTAACTAATAGTACAGTTCCTACTCTTGGTAGGACTGGTGATATTAAAAATTAATGTGCCTTATTTAGATAAGTAACATAAAAATCCCAAAATGTATGCCTTAAATTTATATTTATTTATAACTAGTCTATTTCCTGAAAATAGTTGAGACACCTTGTAAAAGTTACCAGTATGATAGGGCCATTCCAGTAAAGCTGTAAAGTGGTGATAACACAGTCATAAAGAAGAAGAGATAGCTCTGGGAGAAAATGTGGCCCAGAAACCAGCTCTGAGTCTCATGGCTGCAGGCAAGGCCTCTGCAGGTTCATGGTCCTGATTCCAGGCCATTTGCTGCCTTGAGTGGTGGTTACCCAAGGCCAGCCCTGGGGGTATCACCCAGAACACCTAGTACACAAATTTTAATTTAGAGGATGAAGCATTACTGGAGTATTGTTATGCAGAAAAACTTCTTCCTAAAAATGCCCTGAAAAGAGAGTAGCCTAATGCCTTCAATCAAAATGTTTTTAAGTGGAAAACATATTGTGTGTACTTGATCTGGCCTACTGCTTTTAAAAGATTAAAACTGGGACTGGGCACAGTGACTCACGCCTGTAATCCCAGCACTTTGGGAGGCAGAGGAGGGTGGATCACCTGAGGTCAGGAGTTGGAGACCAGCCTGACCAAGATGGTGAAACCCCATGCCTACTAAAAATGCAAAAAGTTAGCCGGGCTTGGTGGTGCATGCTTGTAATCCCAGTTAGTTGGGAGGCTGAGGCAGTGGAATGACTTGAACCTGGGAGCCGGAGGTTGCAGTGAGCTGAGATCACATCATCATACTCCAGCCTGGGCAACAAGAGTGAAAACTCCATCTCAAAAAATAAAAATAAAAAATAAAAAAAAACCTGGGGCTAGAGAAATCTCTGTGCTGTATCACCTAACCACATTTCATGACACAGCTAGAGAATCATGCAAATAAAAATTTCCAACATATTCATAAACTAGGAAAGTATTTCACTGGGGAGTGAGCAGAAAAGTAATACTATAACCTCTGCATCTAGGCAAATGTGAACTCAGTTTCACATATAAATATATATGTGAAAAAATATATAAATATAAATAAAATGAAATAATGGTTATCTCACCACTTTCTACATCTTTTGTGAATATTTTATAGTGCTCAAATATATTAGTGCACTAGTATATGTACATTATAATTAAATAACTAATCATTTAGCAGAAGGATGTGCTTGTGTTTTTTGCTAATAAGAGATGACGATAAAAAAAAATCCTTAGACCCCCTGGTCTTGTTTTCAGTTAGTAATTAGGGGTATTTATAAAAATATGTTTAAATGACACACGCCTTGCTCTGGGACGAGGCATCTGCATGGGTGACACATATGTGTTGTGTGTACAGGCTCCCAGCGTTTCCAGGGCCCTGCTCAGAATGTAGGCCTTACTGATTCTTACAGGGTTACAAGCGCTTGTGAGGTTGGTGAGGTTTAGGTAAACACAGCTGGGACTGCCCCATGGCCTCTGGGTGACCTTGGACATCACTGAACTTTACCTTTAGAGATGCATACATGCATCTTTTTAACCCTGATAGGGCCTTCCGTGATGCTTTCAAAGGGTTTTTGTCTGCTTTTCGGTTAATAGACTTTCTTGGTAGACAATTGAATATGGTGGTTAAAGGCATCTCTTTATACACAGACTGGCTCTCCCTGGCTCCCTGGCTGTGTGACCTTGGGTAGGATCCAAGTGTCAGATTACTCAATTTCAAAATGAGGACAGAGCCTTTCCCTTCCAGGGCTGCCAGGAGTATTGAATAAGAGAGTGCTGGCAGCTTAGACAGGTGTTCATTGCTCTTGTATGGTACTGTCTGTGGCACAGCTAGATAAAATACAGTAGCCACTGATTCAAATTTCAACTGAGGAGTAAAATAAACCGAATAACTTAGAAAAGTTTTCTTTTGAATGACTCTGAGAATTTAAAGAGCATGTGAGTGTTGATGGCTCTGAAAGGGTAACAGCCCAACTAGCTCAGTTCTCAGCATGGAGATAGTCATATGGCGCAGACTCAAAGGAGTGGGTGCACTTTAGTAACAGAAGCACAGATGCCCTACAGCAGCATCAAAGATGGCACTCTAAACTACTTTCAATCCTTTAAAATAAATGGAAACGCACATTTAGTATGCATATGACAACATGAAGCACTTCAATTTTGCTGATGCAATACAGTTTTACAGGACTTTTTATACTCAAATTAGTAAAATTCTGTATTCCATCCAAATTATAAATTATAATACCACCTAGATTGGACATAGGAATAATGACCACTGGTATCTGCACAGAAAGCTCTACCCCCTGTTTATAAGCTCCTGCAGGAGACACAAAAAGAAGAGGATTTGAATACAACTTGAAATGACCGTAATCTCCCGCCCCTATGCATTTCATTACCAAACCACCTCATTCTTTGTTATTTCTCCTGAAGCACAAATCTATAGAGAACTCAGCTGCCCAGTCTCTCCCACCCCACTCAGCAGTGAAAGGGTTAGGCCTAGGCTTTTCAAGCAGACCAGTGCTTGTATCAGCCCTTAAACATCTCTGGAGAAGAGAATGGGATCCTTCTTTGGTAATTCATTTTTGACAGTTGGGGATTAGGTGTTCTGTATCTGGGGGACCTTGCTTTCCGCTCTCCTCCCACTGCAGACCCTCTCCTCCCCTCCCCTCTGCAGCTCTCTGATGACTGTTTCATGCTCCTTCCACCCGAGGACTGCCAGCACAGCCTATTGCAGGAACAGCCAATGGGGGGATGATTGTGCTTTTTTATTTATAAAATTATAAACTCAAGCAAAATCTAGACTATGTGTCCCCAAGATCAGAGGAGCACAAATCCCTTGCTTACAGATTGCACGGTGGGCGGGGCGGGGGGCACATCCCTTAAAATTAGTCCCTGATCTAGACTCTAGACTGAGAATCATCTTTAAGTTCAGAATTTCCACTCATGACCTCACATCTGTGGGCTCCCACATTCTCTTCCAAAACACACATGGCATCTGGCATCCTCTTCAGCCCCACCCTCAGAGCCTCATCTCCCTGCAGGTAGGTAGTCATGGCAACCTCTTCACTCTTCTGCCAAACCTCCTCTCCTCAGCTCTTCCCTTTCTCTCTCTTTTTGAATGTATTTTTCATTGTGGCAAAACACACATAACATAAAATTTATCATCTGAATCATGTACAAAAGTAGAGTTCAGTTGCATTAAGTACATTCACGTTGTTCTATAGCCATAAACACCATTCATTTCCAGAGCTCCTTTTATCTTGCAAAGCTGAAACTCTGTCCCCATTGGCTCTGTATTCCCCCGTTCCCCCAGCCCCTGGCCACCATCCTCAGTTTTCTGTCTTTGTGAGTTTGATTACTCTAAGCACCTCTTATAAGTGGATCATACAATGTATCTGTCTTTTTGTGACTGGCTTGTTTCACTTTCCATGATGTCTTCAAGGTTCATCCACGTAGCAACATGTGTCCATTTCCAGGCTGAATAGTACTCCTTTGTACATATGGACCAGAATGTAGGCCTTACTGATTCTTACAGAGTTACAAGCGCTGATGAGGTTGGTGAGGTTTAGGTAAACACAGCTGGGACTGCCCTATGGCCTCTGGTTGACCTTGGACATCACTGAACTTTACCTTTAGAGATGCATACATGCATCTTTTTTACCCTGATAGGGCCTTCCATGATGCTTTCAAAGTGTTTTTGTCAGTTTTTCGGTTAATAGACTTTCATGGTAGCCATGGACCACGTCTCATTTATCCATCCATCCACGGGCACGGGAGGGCACTTGGGTTGCTTCCGCTTTTTGGCTATTGTGAATAGCGCTGCTATGAACATAGATGTATGCCTTTGTCTTTTAAAGCCCAAATCTGATCAAGTCACTCCCCAGCTTAAAACCTTCCACTGCTCCCCAGCAGTGGGATAAAGGCCAGTCTCCCCTGTAGGTCTCTCCTGCTAGCCCTGCTTAGTCTTTTTGCTCGTCATCCTTGCCTAGGCCCTGCATTGCCATAGCCCTCTGCCTCTGTTCACACTCTGTCATCTTGGAGCGTGAGCCTTCCATCATCTCTACCCAGTGAACTCTCATTTCTTCTTTCAAAAAATCAAAAAACCAAAAGATCCAGAGATCCCAAGTGTCCTGGTGTCTGCATAATCTTCAGCACACACCCTCTCCATGGCCCCTCCTCCATAAGCAGAATCACTCCTCACTGTTCTTGCAGTACCTCTTGTGTGCCCACATGGCTGTCCTCGGGTGGGCTGTGTGTGTGAGTGTGCCCCCTCCAGGACCTGAGCTCCGTCCTGGAGGGTGGGCACAGCATCCATTCATTCTGGGAATCCTGGTCGGCACTGTGCTCTTCTCCACTGTGCTCACTCCTGGTCTGAGTGCCTTTGGTGCTGGCCCATGGGAGAGTTGTTGGTAAGGCATAGTTTTACAGATTCCAGTTGCTGCTGAGGTTGCTGCTCTTTGTACAAGTTTCTTCTAGTCACCGGTGAAGTGACATGTGTGGCAGGCATGGCCCAGGGAAGTTTTTTCATAATGAAGCGGTTGAATCTTTGGGGCTATGGTTTGAATTTGTCCCTCAAGGTTATGTGTTGGAAACTTAATTCCAGATGCAATAGTGTTAGGAGGTGGTGCCTAATCATAGGTGATTCAGCCCTAAGGCTCCACCCTCATGGATGGATGAACATGGTTAGTGAGGCAGTGGGTTAGCTACTGTGAGAGTGGGCTTGTTAGAAAATTGAGTGCAGGTCCCTCTCCCCCTCTCGCTTGCTGGCTACCATGCTGTCTTGCTTTTCTACCTTCTACTGTGGGGTGACACAGCAAGAAGACCCTCCCCAGATGCCGGCACCATGCCCTGGAACTTCCTGGCCTTCAGAACCACGAGCCAGACAAATTTCTTTTCTTTATAAATTACCCAGTCTGTGGTATTCTGTTATAGAAACACAAAATGGACTAAGACAATCTTCTTTAATCAGGTTAGGGTCCCAAACTTTAAACACTGCCAGTCCAAGGTTAAAGGAAACTTTTCAAGAGCAGACCAAACAAGATCTGGCCCTCAGCTACTCTCCAGGGTCATGCCACCCTATCACCCACTGGTTCATACAGATGCTGACCACTGCTTAATTTCTCAAATTGAAGTTTATTTCCTCCTCAGGGCTTTTTCACAACTTTTTCTTTGCCTCGAAAACTTCCCCCTCAAATCTTTAGTTGTAGGTTCCTTCTCATCTTGCAGGATTATTAGTTTGCTCTTTAAATGTCTCTCCAGCTAGACTGTCAACTCCAGGAGGGCAGAGTTCTTCTCTGCTTCCTTCACCCATGTGCCCACTGAGTCCAGAACTGTATAGCAGTTTGATTGACAAAGTCCACAGGGTGAAGGATGAGAGGACCCTGGATCCCAGCCTCATAGCCTCTTACTTCAGCTGTGTGATTTTGGTCAAATCCTTTATTCTTCCTGGGCTTCAGTTTTCTCTTCTGTAAAATATGAGAAAAGTTCCCCTCTCCTGGGTGTTCTGGGAGACTCATGTAAAAGGCACTGAGCCAGTGCAGCACACCTATGACCAGGAAGGGTCAGCTTCCTGCCTTGCATGAGATACACATTCCCTTCTTCATGCACGGTTATTCATGAGTTAAATATGTACTGAGAAGTGGGTTCTCAGCAGATGATGAATCCACAGTATTGTTGGTATGCCTCTGTCTTTGATGTCCCTGCCTGAGTCCCCCACTTTAGAGCCCTTTTATTCTTCAGAAACCAGACTTTTCTTTCAATAGTTTTAGTAATCAATCAATCAATCAACAACCAATTAACAGTGATAATAATCATGAATGAGCCCCATGCCCCGTGCTGGCTGTGTCCTGCTGAAGGCACACTAAGTGCTGCCCTCCCCGGAAGCCTCAGGAAGCTTGCAAAGCTCAGGTGCATGAATGCCCGGTGGAATGAGGAAGGGATGCAGCCAGGTAGAGAAATGCTCCTGCCATCACTCACATCTGCAGCTGTGAAGAGCCGGCCGGGCTTTTGCTCACAGTGGTTGACACGGTCAAGGAGCAAGGGCCCCGTGGGAGAGAGGAGTCATGGGGGTCCTGGTGGGAATGGAGCTGGGGGTTGATGCTGGCTTCTGGGATACCGTAACGTGACTGAGAAAGGTGAAGGAGCCATTCTGAAAAAGCAGAAGGCAGGAGCTCGCACAACTCTTGACTCATCTTGACTTCCTGCTTCATCCAAGCAGGTCGACTCTCTCGTGATCTCAGAGACAGAGTGAAGTCATGAGTGGGAGGGGAGCACAGAAAAGAAGACCTTGATTCCCAGCTTTGGGAGACTTCCCACTCACCTGAGTCTCGGAAAATAGCACCCTTCAAATGTTTTGGGGATCCAGGTTTGATGAAGAGATGTTATTCTGGCTTTTAGATTCTTAGGAGAGATTTGTCTTTCTCAGGTCAGGAAGAAAATGCTGCCCACTGCACATTCTTCAGGGCAGACTCTTTTAATTATTACTAGTTTAATGTATGTTTTGCTTAGTTAAGGAAAACCCCTGTGGTTTCTTGACATGCTTCAGTATTCTGACTTACAGCCGATTCAATTCAGGGGGCTGGGGAGATGTCCTCGACCCCTAGAAAGGAGGGTGAATCTCTAGAAATAAGGCTAAGGATGCCACTGACGTTGTCTGCATAAACATGTGTGATCTCAGGTCCAAAGGATGGGGCCTGGTCCAAGCCGGAGCCATGGGAAATCATTTTCCTGTGGCAACTTGTGAAGACCATTCTGTGACTTTGGTGTCTCCGGGTGTTCTCTTAGATTTTCTAAGTTGGCTAATCAGTGGAGCTGCCATCCCTCCTTTGCCCATGGTCTACTCCCAGAGTTCCTCCAAGACATTGCAGAGCAATGCCTGTTTCATGAGAGCTGAATTTGCTGTGTCCTCCACTTGGAAACAACACTGTGGACCAGGAGGACACACAGCTCCCAGAGCCAACGCCACACAAAGTGAAGGCTGGTGAATCCAAGGCTTCCAGCCCTTGCTGGGCCAGGCCCGCAGCGCTCCGCTCCCCAACACAGCTGCCGCTTTTTCGCTTTGTCGCAGGAACCTCAGCAGGGCAGGGTGTTTCCTAGGAGGACATTTGATTCCCAGCCATTCCCTTCAGTGAATCACCTGAGCTCACATTCTTTTTTCTTTTATTTTTTAAACTCTTAGCCAATCTGCTTTGCGATGAACCAGTTTTGCTTGAAGCAGACAAACCCGATTCTCAGGAGACAGTGATGATTTCTTCAATCTCTGAGGAAGAGTTTTCATTTTCCACAACTAGCAAAAAAAAAAAAAAAAACTCAGGTCCCTCCCTCCCTCTCTGTAGAATATTTTCCATGTGTGTTAACAATGGCTGAGCGTGGTAGATGCCAGGAATTTCTGTCAACCCTAAAGAGGAAAGCCCTGCCTAATGGTCTGCCCGTTCTTGTTCACTCCCTGCCCCGGGCTCCCCACCCACCTTCTTTCTGGAAGGCCTAAAGTCTCCTGCTTATACCTGGCACTGCTGGCTTCGCTCCCTCTGATCTCCGCACCATCATGCCCAGTGTCTCAGCCTATCATTACACCTCTAACTTGACTCTGAGTGACCTTGAGCAAGTTTCTCAGAATTCCACCTCCAAGTCGCTCTCCCTTTGGGGTGTGCAGCACTAAGTTAAGCTTGCCTGGAAAACATCACTTGAGGCTTGAAAACCACTTTTAACACAGTGGGAAAAGCTATTTGTTCAGACAGGAGTGGAGTGGGTCTGGGCAGAGCACGGCTCTAACTTAGCCATGCCATGGCAGCAGCTCCTTTAATGCCACTTTTTCCTGGCGCGCCTGTGGGGCCTGGAGCTCAGAAAGGGGGGAGTTCTCCCTCGTTTCTCAACAGTTGCTCCAGACAGGTTAGCAAACATGGAACTCAGGATGTTCGTTAAACACTGACTGTGTCTTTTGTGTTCAAAAGCAGGACACTGTCTCTGAACCATGGCCCCACAGAGACTGCAGAATGTTTGAAACCTGCCGGGAAGGTCTGCACCCCTTGCAGGGCAGTGGGCAGCACCGTGCCTCCGTTCACACCCCTCACTTGGCTGTGCCTCTGCTTCCTCCTGGCATGGCTGCTTCTCCCCCAGGTCTCAACAATCTCTCTCAGATGCTCTTCCCTGTGTTTGTGGATAAAGGTCTCTCTGACCTGCAGAGTCAGAGCACTCACCAGCAGCCCAGCCTCGTCGTGCACCCATGTTTGCACTTGCAGGCCCTAGAACCACTCCAAGCTCCGTGTGGCGAGATGCACTCTCCTGCCCTTCACTGGGGAGCTGCCCTCCTGTTCACAGTGGCACCTGAGTCACACATCCGGAGCCATCCTGGACTGCCTCATTTCCCTGACTTCATCCATCCTGTCTTTTGGGTCCCGATAATGACTGACATGGGTTGGCCCTTACCAGCCCCTATGAGAAGGGCTTTAACTGTCCTCCCACCCACTGCTCATCTTAAGGTTTCTCTACAGTGCTGCTGAAAGAATCTCTAAATCAGTGATTCTCAACCTCAGCTGCACATTGAGAATCACCTGGGGCCCTTAAAAAAATCTTAACACTCGGTCCAATAATTCTATTACAATCAGACTGGGATGGGGTCCTACAGGTATTTTTTTAAAGCTCTCCAGTTAGTAATGCATAGCTAGAGTTGAATATCGCTGTTCCAATGTGCAGATCTGGTCATGTTACCAGCCTTTTAGGTGGCCTTCTTTGGCTTTCTCTATCTAAAGTTCAAAACTGAACATGTGCACATGCAGTGCACACATTTTCAACTGTGCGTTAACGCATTCAGCCCACTGGCAAGATTTATGAACCCTTTTCTGCAGTTGTATATAACATGTCGTATGCATAATGGCATAGGTTATTGTTTTCTTCAAAATGTATGAGACGTGACCTACACCGATTGTCCAACTTCCTCTCTCGGGGTCTTGTCCTCTTTCTCTGCAGCCGTGCCCCTCACACACACACACACACACACACGCACACACACACACCCCCCAAGATCGATGCCGTCTACCTTGTACTTCATCTTGAACTTCTTCGAGTATGAGTCATTACTCCTTTGTGCACCTCTGCTTTCTCTTCTCGAGATGTTCACCTGCTTGAAGTCAGTTCCTTGAGCGTCTTCCACTTGCCATGTTCACTACAGTACTCAACATGCCTGAATGCATGGACGGTGACTTCTCAGAGCCTCAGTCTCCTCATCTGGGTAATAAGGCATTGAGTTGGTGGGTCCACCTGGTTTCTTCCAGCTCTGAGAGTGCATTTGCTCTGTGATTCATTCGTTCCACAACACTTCACCAATTAAAGAGAGGGTACAAAAGGTGAGCATCCTTGGCTCCCAGCAGGTGCTCCTCAAAATCTGAAAAACCAGATAGGTGAGGGAAGATTGAATGAAAGGACTCATATGATTCTGCAGCAATTTTGGTGGTTTAAGAACTCTATGGAAAACTCATCAGTATTTCTGGAATCTAAGTAAAATGGAGAGTGAGCTTCTATGTATGTGTAGGCCCACATCTGGAACACGAAGGAACCTGTCTGATGCATTCTAGTCAGGAAAGCAGCTAGCCAGTACTATTTATAGAATTTACAGAAACTGAAGATTTTGTTTCTACTGATTTTCAAAATAGTATTAGGTCTGATTTTTTTCCTCAGAAATACACTTTCTGCTCTTCTCAACAAACTCATTTGAAAATATGATCAGAACATTCTACTGATTTGCCAACTGCAGTTCCCATTTCACATATAGTTAGAATTCTGCATGGTAGCTTTGCTCTTTAACCACTAACTGATAAATGATGTAGTTAGCTTTTAAATTTGTGGAAAAATATAATTTCAGGTTCAACCACAGGTCAGAAGTCTATGTGTTTTATTAGTCTATTTGTCTCTCAATCATCTCATGGAAAATTGTCAGCTTTTGGTATGGAAATAATTTTCTTGAAGGCAATATTTGTTGAGTGACTGACGGAATGAAAAACGCCAGTTGCGTAAGTGTGAAAAAAGATCTGGGTGTTTTCGTTGGATCCAAATTCCACATGAGCCAACAACAGCGTGGTGTGGAGGCTGGAGCACATTAATAAGAACAGTGTCTTGAATTCAGGAGGTAATGTTCTACCCATGCCCTGTGCAGGTCAGATGGTGTGTGCAGTGCAGTACATAACCCAGGGCATATTTCAGGCATCCACAGGGAGCTGCAGTTTGTAAGGTGGAGTGCAGCCAACAGAGCAGAGATTCGGAATCCCTGCAGAGCCGTTGAAGACACAAGGATATGCAGCACGGAAGACAGACTTATAGGTGGTGTGACTGCCATCCTCCGGTACTGAAGGTGCTATCGTGGCAAGAAGAAGTAGATTGACCCTCCTGGCTCCAGAGTACAGAACTCAGACAAATGGTCAGAAGCTTACAGGGAGGCCGATTTTGGATCAACTTTAATAAGAATTTTATAAACAGCTAGAGCAATCCTAAAATGGAATTTGCTCTTTATAAATTTGCGAATGCCTCACCCTGGAATTGCTTAAGCAAAGTTGGGACAGGCAGTTGTGAGTAATCTCCTTTCCAATGCATACCCGCAATCACCAGAAACGTGTACTTCCCTGACACTGAGCGCCTCTTAATTAAGCATCTTATGAGTGAACAAAGCTCAGCACTTCAAAGAAGTCACTTTATTTATGTGCGGGTCTGCACCTTGGATTTCTTGATAATGTTAAATAAAACTCCATCTACTCTTCCACAAACACTTCAAGAAACCTAAGACTTTTGGCTAGAATAACACTGAAGTTTAAGAGAAAAGATGTGTGTGTGAGAGGTGTAGTTTCATTAGAACGTATTATTTGACTTCATGTTGAATCAACACTTTTGTGCAAAATGCAATTTTACCAGCCTCCTTCCTTGTTTTGGTTACATAATTTAACTTAACATTCTCAGTACTTGATTTTCTAACATAAAATGGGATCGAGAGGGCAGTTTTGAAGTTCCCATGGTCTGTCCTCTACATTCTGACAGCTCATTATCTGTGTAGTATTGTTCTCACATTTAAGTGAGGTTAGCGGAGGTAGAGGCCTCTCAGGCCTGAAGATAGCCTCTGTTTTCAGGGAAATGCTAGACTGTGAGATCTGTGACATTGAAGCACTAAGTTCATTTCACAAAAGCAATGTGCTATTTTTAAATGGTTGATCAAAGTTACTTTCAAAAGAAAGTGTTAGTTTTTGTTGTTAGCCAAATCAAGAGCTGATTAAATGTAGTATATTTAAAGTCACACCTCAATTAAGATGTTATTCAAAACACTATTCAACCCACCAATCTCATTACTGGATATATACCCAAAGGAATAGAAATCATTCTATTATACAAACACATGGCTGGGCACAGTGGCTCACGCCTCAATCACAGTACTTTGGGAGGCCGAGGTGGGTGGATCACAAGGTCAGAAGTTCAAGACCAGCCTGGCCAAGATGGTGAAACCTCATCTCTACTAAAAATACAAAAGTTAGCCGAGAGCGGTGGCAGGTACTTGTAAGCCCAGCTACTCGGAAGGCTGAGGCAGGCGAATCGCTTAAACTCAGGAGGCAGAGGTTGCAGTGAGCCAAGATCATGCCACTGCACTCCAGCCTAGGCGACAGAGAGAGACTCTGTCTCAAAAAAAAAAAAAAAAACCACATGCATATGTGTTCAGTGCAGCACTATTCACAATAGCAAAGACATGGAATCAACCTAAATGCCCATCAATGGTAGACTGGATAAAGAAAATGTGGTACATACATACCATGGAATACTATGCAGCCATAACAAAGAACGAGATCATGTCCTTTGCAGGGACATGGATGGAATTGCAGGTCATTATACTTAGCAAACTAATACAAGAAAAGAAAACAAAATACCACATGTTCTCCCTTATAAGTGGGAGGTAGATGATGAGAACACATGGATACACTGTGGCCTACTTGAGGATAGAGGGTTGAAGGGAGAGGAGCAGAAAAAATAACTATTGGGTACTAGGCTTAATACCAGGGTGACAAAATAATCTGTACAACAAACCACCATGACACAAGTTTACCTGTGTAACAAACCTGCACATGTACCCCTGAACTTAAAAAATTTTTTAAAAGATGCTATGCAATGAAATTGTCAATTAAGAATTTAACTTGGTAAATGTTCATTTAATGATCTAAAAATATGTGTCTGGACGGCTCTAGCAAAAAATAAATAAATAATAAGTTTCTCAGAGATGGTAAGGCTGAAATAAATGGGGAAAAA
This sequence comes from Piliocolobus tephrosceles, assembly GCF_002776525.5. Taxonomy (NCBI): domain Eukaryota; kingdom Metazoa; phylum Chordata; class Mammalia; order Primates; family Cercopithecidae; genus Piliocolobus; species Piliocolobus tephrosceles. The sequence goes on from NC_045441.1 coordinate 43,428,761, forward strand.
TCTGAATTGTAATCCTTTTTCCGTTGGACTTGGTGTTGAGATTTCACACTTGTGGGTGAATGTGGGCCTCCTGTGAGCACCAGCACAAAAGACTGAACTGAACAAAGGATTAAATGTCACCTCTAAAATTCTGGGCAACAAGACTTCCAGCCACAGAATGTGCAACTCAGATTTCCAAGTAAAAACACACCAGGAAGCAGATCTGAGGTCTCTTTTATCTCCTTGGCACCAGCTGGTATTCATCCTCAATGCTAGATAAAGTTGAAATAAAGAGTGAAAGAACTTTCTCTCTTATTACTTAATAAACTTTCTTGTTTGAGCTATTTTAGGCTTACAGAAAAATTGAGTGGCAGGTTCAGGGAGTTCCCGCACGGCCCCTGTTTCTTCCTCACGGTCCCAACGGGTTTCGCCTATTATTAATATCCAGCATTAGTAACATTATAACAAACATTAATTTGTTACAATTAATGAGCCAATATTGATACATTATTCACTAAAGCCCACAAGTTGCCTTAGGGATCACTCTTGGTGGTGCACATTCTTCAGGTCTGGACAAATCTATAATAATAAGCATTCACCATTACTGTATCATGCAGAGTCATCTCCTGGCCCTCCAGATCCCCTCCTTCCCCACCTGCTCATTCCTCCTTCCCACCTTCCCCAAACTGTGGCAACCACTTAACTTTTGACCGAATGGATTTATTCTTATTCTGCCTTACTATATGTACACCATATTTTAACAATATAAAAGAATAGTCCATAGAAGGCTTCCATAAATATTCAGTGAATAAATACTTGCATGGATGCAGGAACAATCAATCAGTCTTGCAGGATTTCTTATGCATTACATCGTCCTTATGAGAAAGCAGTCATTCTCACTGAGATGCGATGAGTGGACACTGTACACATTCTGACCCAGCTGAGGGCTGGGTGGAAGTCGGGCTGGAGACACAGAGAGCTAGTGCCGACTTCCAGGACCACTGAGCGTCAGAAGAACTGAAGGCAGAGAGGTCCTCTCAGTGTGGACTGGGCCTCTGCTGGCATCCACCGGTGGGCACAAGGCTGATGTATGTTATGCCATGTGGGGAAAACCTACAGACGATTCCGAGAAAGGCTTGCAGGGACACCCTCTGCCCCTAAAAGAACAATTTAATTCTAATTTATTTCTGTCACTCTACATTTGCTGACTTCTCCCAAGGATACAGTTTCATATGCATTTAACTGCCAAATTGTCATGTGGGATTATATGATTATATTTCATTAATATATTCTACTTTGTTCAGCTATTCTTATTGGGTGAATTTGTGTGGTTTCCTGACATTTTTGTTTTTAGTAGTGCCTCAGTAGTTTTATACATAATTATGTTTCCCTTATGGATTATTTCCTTAGTATCTGGTTCAAGTAGTGAAATCGCTGGATTTTCATGGTAAATTTTGAATTTCACAGTATAATACTGATGTTTTTCAAAGTTTCACATTCTAAGAAAGTATAATGAGGCAAAACAAACAACAAACATCTTAAGCTGATTTTTTCTTAGTGTCTTTTCATTCCGTCTTTGTTTGTAGAATACCAGACTATTGCATGAACCCAAAATATAATCAGTATCCTTCTTAAGTATGGCCACAGTGAGTTTCTCATTATTTTACCTCCCCTTCAAGAAATGACTTTTCATCTTGTGTTTTGGGAGCCATAGATGGTTCTGGGCAGGAGACTGTCTCTGGATAGACCCAGCATGTAGATGGCTATTTGGCCTTGCTCCCAGTATAACGATGCAGTTCCCTGTGAAAGGGTATGAGTAGGTTTTGGGGCCCTGGATGCCGTGTGGCCTGAAGAGACAAGGGCTCAATGCCAACTCTGCCTGTTTCCAACCATGTAACTATGTGAACATCAAAAATCATGGATGTGTTCTGGTTAACACAGAGTGGGAGCTCAACAAATTATTATTTTTAATAGTTACTCGGACAAGGCCAAGTTGACTACACTTTATGCTCTGCTACCTACCAGTCTGAAAGTGACGCCACAGAAGGTGAACCACATACTGGGAGATGCTCCTCATCTGCTTAGATGAGGTGCAAACACAGCCCATGCGCCTGCTCTTCATAACTGTATCTGTACCAGCAATATTTGTATTGGCAAATCACATACCCCAGTGGGAACTACTTAAGGAGAATTCAATGGATTTCATTCCTTTTATGTAACTGGCCACTTATTAATAGACAGGTCTCTTGTGTGGATGAGGATTCTGCCTTTTATGTAAGATACGTGCTGCAATTCAGCTTTCAGGCCCCAGTCCCGGGGAGGCTCCTGGCCTTCACAAACTGGCCCACCCACGAGAAGGAAAGCAATTGTCCAAATGTGGGTAGCTTTTCTTCCCACTGTTGTCAGCTGCTTCCAATTAGCCCCCATATACATAATCCCAGTTTGTGTCTGTATCAGTACAATTCTCCCATGTCAATGTGAATTTTAAGCCACAGAGGGAAAGGGGACAGAGAATATGCTTTCATTCAGCTCTCCTCGTCTCACACCTCTTGTCTTGCATACATTTCTTTGCTCTGATTAAATGAGCATTTTATAAGCCACATTTGCTGTGTGAAAGGAAAAGTTTTCCCTCCCATGGATGATGGTCTCCAGGGATGTCCTGTGTGTGTGTGTGTGTGTGTGTGTGTGTATGTGTGTGTGTGTGAGAGAGAGAGAGACTGTAAACATATATCTGTGTGAAACTTCATTTTCCATATGTGAATTTTTCGAACTGAGACAAATGGAACTTAGCTAAAAGATGGGAAAAGGTAGACTGACTCTGACCTAATCTACTTAACCTACCAGGCAATTTATAACTTGATGGCCTAATTTTTGCAGCACCCAGAAACAAGCCTGTCTCAGCACGGCTAAGTGAGCAGCTGAAACAAGCCTGTCTCAGCTGCTAAGTGAGCAGCGTTGTTGGAGGTGAACAGCTTAGGCTGACTGTTCACCAAAGGACCAAGCGCTTGAGGTTCGCTCATTGCTTGAGGGCAGAGTGGGGAGGGCCATTTAACTGTGCAAGGCCATGGGACTTTACTGTCAGTTTCAGGGAAATTTGGGACCCTGGAGCAGAAACCAAAACTCCAATTGACTGGGAGAGAAACTCAATCCCCGGGAGATAAGTGAAGAGTAAGAAGTATATCTTTAGAAACAAGAGATGTCCAAGGCTAGAAAGACGGGGAAGGAGGGTGGAAAGGTTCTGGAAGTGGGTCTCGATCTCAGCACTGGCAGCTCTCAAGACTTTCTAGAGAAGGAAACTTAACTTCTGAATTAAAATTAGTCTTCAACAGCATGGCAGGGATTTCGGCACACTCTCTCTTGCATCATAGTCCACTGTGTTGGAGGCAGAAGTGTTGGCTTTGGAGGCACAGAGATTAAAATTAGAGTAACACATGAGCACTGAAAAGGTTAAATAGTAGAGACATGGAGGACTCCCGACCCCAATGTACCCCTTTCTTAATCCTTTAATTAAGATCATAGCCCTAGAAATAACTTGCAAAACTATTGATTATTTATACCTTAGTGCTTCTGTACGCATGTTTTCTCTTTCATTGCTGCTCTTCTGCATGGAAATGTGTGCATGGGTTTCTGAGTATAATTCCATGGTGCTTGCTTCCATTATATTTGTGACATTTGGATCATATCTGATAAGCAAGCAAAAAGCCCCGTATTACTGCACGTTCCCATTACTATTTTACGTGAAGGTGGTGCTGGGGGCTGCTCTGAATCCTCAGTTGCCTTTCTTCCCCTCCCCAGTTCTTTGAAAATATCAGAAACGGACTTGTGGCATCTTTGAAAAGCTACTTAAAATGTGCTGCTGTGCTCTGAACTTGAAAATGTGCTTTTAATACAAAGTTTGTGCAGCTCTTGCTGCCCATACGAGATGAATCCTACCATGTGGTGGATGCCCGTCTCATGCCAGGCACTGTGCTCTAAGCCCATCGGTTTATTTCAGTGCTTGAAATTGGCTTTTGAGAGAGGCACCACGGTTCCCTTTTTGCAGGAGAGGAAACGCCAGAGGATCAGAGATGGAGAGTCTTTCTCCACAAACTCACAGACCCCAAACGCGAGCTCAGGGTTGTTAGCTTCCAAAGTCTGCCTGCTCCAGGACCTCATGTTGCGTCTCCATTCTCTTCACTGAGAGTCAAATGGAAAGAACACATGGGGGTCAAGTTTCAGAAAATAAGAGAAATTAAGAAATATGTGCCCGGAAGCAAGAATGACTGACCTCATTAAACTGGCTCCATTCACCTCCTCTCACATCTTTTTCTGCCTTTTGGCCAAGTTTTCTCTCCCCCGCATTTCCTCCTTGATCTCGTTTGAATCCTCTTCCCTGGTGAAGTCATTTAGGTTCAGGCTCTTATTTTACTTTGGTCCGTAATTTAGATTGAACCACATGTGCTGATGTGATTGAAACGAAGTGGAATTCTCTGGGCAGAGATAGAATTATGGAGGGGTTAGTGTGTGTGTTTAAGATTAAAAGACCAGGTGTAGGGGAGGAAATATAATGAACAAAAAATAGTATTTTGAGTGAGCACTAAACTTGCACTCATGGAAAAAGTTCTCTTCCCATGAGGTTCTCGCAAAGCATTTTACCATCAGCACACGCAGTTTTTCTCAGTCTTCTGAGATGGGGCCATCTTGAATCCAACAGACAACGCACAACATCAGCCAGACTAACACAAAAGACGTCATGGGCATGGACATAAATACTGGTGTCAACACTAGGTCTGCACCTCGAGAGGAGCGGAGCAAGAGGAAGGAGTGGCAGGTGAAGGTACACTGTTCAGAAGGGAGGCGGAAATAAAAAGGAAGGCCATCAGTGCACTCCACAGCTTGAGGACCGTCCTGGAGGGCAAATGCCAGCTGCTCACTTCTGAAACAAAAAATTCCAGTGAAATGAGTACAGTCATTCTTAGGATTACTCGCTTGATACTGTGTATGTTTCTTCTTGGCTTCTCATCTCCACACGAAACCCTCAGGTGGTAAAAATCTAATAGAAAAGAATTATATAAAGTCTTATAGATTTATTAGCCTGAACATAATAGGATACTTTTTAAAGCACGTTAAGTCTTCCACGGACTAAAAGAAAACTTCTAAACCTAAGAGAACCTCAATTTTTGTTATATAAAATGATACATTTCCTTAAACTATGATCTTGATACTGGAATTTTAATTAAAAAATACCTGCAGTTTATATGCAGTTATAGATTAATACTTAAAAATAGGTTGTATGTAGTATCCACAGGTCATGTTTGACTGTCAAATAGATGTCATTTTAATTCACAATAATTGTGTCATGTTCTTCCCCACTAGAAGCCAATTATGCAAGCTTTGCCATTCACACATGGAAAATAATTTAATGGAGTACTCATTGCAGTTTCACTTATCCAGAATTGGCTGTTGTTCTCAGAGCAGCTTGTCTTGCCTTGTTAAGGAGAATATGTTAGTATCCAGACATCCAGAAAGGATCCTTTACTGTTTCAGAGTCCATTTTCCCTGCTTTTGAAATACACACACAAACACCCATTCATGCAAACCAAACAGAGATTGTAAAGTGATTCCACTGACATTTATGCACTTCTTTTTTCTCTTTCGTTCTTCAAACTCTCAGTCAGTGCCCATTTACTCTTAATTTAGATACAGTTTAAACCTAATTAGAAACCAGAATCTCTTGTATTTCCACAAAGGACTATGACAGCCCCAAGAAAAGATAGTGGAATAATTATATAACAAGATAAAGACTTCTTAACAATACAAGGATGGATTTTCTCGTTGACGTAGCCTTCTGAATTTTAGAAATGCCATTTCAAAGTCTAAAACAAAGGAAAAGTCAGGGAATAAAGAATGGCAAGTAGACACAAACCTACTGGCTTTATCATTTCTGTTTTAGCAAATAACCTGCCACACATACCAGTAGCCCAAGAGATGGGCATGTCCCTGCATTTCCTGGTCAAGGTGACCACACTGCATCCTTCTGGAAAAGGTCTACCATGCACCATACGAGAAATCAGATATAATAAAATCAGAAGGCACACTATAGTGGATTTTTTAGAGGCATGTATTGAAAAGCATCTCAAAAAGCTTTCTCGAAGCTTCCAGAAGTCAACTTGAGTTATCTGAAAAGTGACACTTCCGATGATTGCTCGCTTGATACTGGGAGAGCCAGATGAAGATTCCTCCCTACTTCCTCAGATGTGCAACTCTGGAATTTCTTAGTCTTGCTGGAGATTCCTGCTGCATTCTGGGTCTTTAATGCATAAACACTGAGATGTTCTAAGGAAATTACTCCCTAGGGAGGAGAGGGGTGGACAAGGAGTAAGCTTTGCTGGTGACTCATGTGCTGAGTGGAAACTCCCTGCACAAGCGAGCTGCGCAGGGTGAGTCTAAAGGGTTAATGTACTTTCAAAAGCCTCTAATTTGTTATTCCGGAAGAGTAATTTACTCACTAGAAGTATCTGGGTGGCTACTAACACATTGTGTCCTTAAAAAGATCAGTTTTATTTTAAGATTAAAAATATAATGCAAGAGTTGGAAAGTCACTAAAAACTGGCAGCCAGTTTCCCATTTTCAAGAGTATTTATTAAAAGGTTCTGGGTGCAGAAGGAATAAGAAATGGCTTGAGATCATGACACAGTGAATCATATTGTAAACATGTTAGCTCTGGCTGTGAATTCAACCAGTGATGAGATCAAGCGTCCCCAGAAGGTGTTGGGGGAATTAGGGACATGGCTGTGTTTCCCCAGAGAAAAGTGGTCATTTTACTTTCCCTCTTCACTAACATGCTTTTGACGTGCATGGCAGAGCTCAAGGCAAGGGGAAGGGGACCACATAGTAAGTGACTAAGTGGCTTTTTTTTTTTTTTGCCAAGTGAAGCTGAGTCATATGGCCTCTGTCATTCCAAAACTATTCTCTACGGCTGCATTCCTTTCGCTCTTGCCTTCCTTTAGAACCCTGGAGAGGGCGGCCTGAAGCCTGGCCCTATTGTGTATCCTGCCAAAGATAAACTTTTCCAAAAAGCTGCATGTTTTTCTAGCATAGTTTTTCCTCGCAGTGACTACGTGATGAAAGTGCCATGCAGAGGAGGTGTCTGACTGAGGTGCTCATGGTATGTGACAGAGTCCCCTGTACAGGACGGCGGCCGCACTCCCCTTCTGCGTCCTTTCCTCCTGTGTTTGCAAAGCCTCTTTCCCTGTCAGCAGGGGGTGTTTTGGCAGTTGACATTTCTGAAAACTACAGCCTACATTTTTTAAAAATCCAGTAAGTGAAAACTAAAACATTAACACTGTGGTTATAATAGTGAGGCATTTGATAGATAATGAGGCATTGTCATGCCACCTATTATTTTCAGACATTTACAGTCCTTTTTTCAATACAAAGAAATATTTGGTGTGAAATGTTCCCTGGGAGTGAGTGCAAGCAGAGGCGACAGGGCAAGGGAGCTCGAGTTGTAGCCTCGAATTCCTCCTGGCCAGGGCTACTGTCAGCCTGCAGCACACAAGTAAATAAAATATAAAACCAAGATTTCTATAAGCAAATCAGTTTCTAACTCACTGTAACGAATTATCTTTCGCACATCACAAAGGCATCTCTTTTCACTGAGTTTGGTTTGCTTTGTTACAAAAAGGGCAGTTCAAAAGCTTTGGTTCTTAGATTGCTATTGTGAAAGTCAGCTGAATTCCTCCCACCGTGCTGATGTTGGGGTGGGGCTCACACAGATTCTCTTTTGTCACCAGGGATGCTGTGGATTCGCAAGTAAGCGAGAGGCTCCTCAGGTGAAGCCTCCGGCTGCTCCCTGAGGTCAGCTGCCTAGCTTCTCCTCCTCTGAGGTAGACAGGAACAAAGACTATGATGTTTGCATTTCTCAACCTGACAATGATACAGCTACATAGAAACCCATGATTTCATATAGATATTCCAAAATGTAAAAGTAAACCATGCATTCACAGACACACGGAATTATGGAACTGGATGCTGAGCTGCTCACTTGGGAGGCAGGCGTCCTTGCCATCGGTTTACGCCTCAGCCCCACCGCGCAGTGGCTGGCCAGGTGACCTAGGCCGGTCCTGCATCATCGGCTCCTCACCTGTCTGGTAGAGCAGTGACATCTCTCCTGCAGCACTGCTGTGAGGATGAGGGAGGAAGGGTGTGGTTTCAGAAAACCATCCAGGCTACACCTGCGTGAGCACAGCTGCGATTTCAGGAGCAAAGCTCAGAAGAAACCCTCAAGGTGGTTGTGTCTGCAGGAAAGTGCTGTCATCTCTTGCAATGCTTTCAAGACTACTTAGAAGCACAGTGTGAAGGGAGAGCTGGAGCCCGTGGGGAAATGACTCCAGAGTGTTCCACATATCAGAGGAAGGTGTCTGTTGGAAAACAAACATTCAAGCAAATAGTTGCCTGCATAGACACGCAGAATGACTGGGAAAGCCCTGACAGGTTACTTACTGGTAAATGAGGTGAGAAACTTAAAGGGAGAATCCCAGTGCTGCCTCTTTCTCACTTTAAAAACATTTCAGTTTTGAATTATGGTAAAATACACGTAAGATTTACTATTGTAACCATTTTTAAGTGTACAGTTCGGTAGTGTGAAGTATATTCACATTGCTAAGGAACCAATCTGCTACCTTTGTTTATTAATTTTTTCCTGAGGGGAAATATTTTTAAATTTTAAAATATTTAATTGACAAATAAAAATTGTGTATATTCAAGGTATAAAACATGATTTCATATGCATAGACATTGTATACTTATTACCACAATCAAAGAAATTAACACATCCAACCCACCCATAGTTGCCATTGTGTGTACGCATATGTGCGTGTGTGTGTATGTGTGCACGTGTGCACCTGTGTGTGTCTCTGTGTATATGTGTATGTGTGTACATGTGTGTACATGTGTGTCCTGTGTATGTGTCTGTGAGTGTGTGTATGCATGTATATGGGTATGTGTGTACGTGTGTGCATGTGTGTATATGTGTGTGTGCACAGGTGTGCCTGTGTGTATGTGTATATGTGTATGTGTGTACATGTGTGCATACGTGTGTGTATGTTTGTGCACAGGTGTGTGTGCCTGTGTGTGTGTGTGTGTGCATGTGTGGTGGGGGCACTAAAAATATCTCTTATCACCTTTTTAGTCAAAAGAGCAGTTGTTTTGGTTTGGCTCTTCTGTTTTGAAATATCAGAACAATAATAATTTCCCATAGACAAAATCCTCAATCCCACCATCCTTCTGTTTCCTATATTCATCATAAACTTCATTCCTGATGTTGAAATTGTTTTCTGAAAATAGAAAATACAAAGAGGAGATTTTAAAATGTCAGTGGCAGTCCCACACTCCTTTTTAATCTTACTTCCTGATACCTTGAGTTTACTTGGGCGTAGGGTTTTCCTTGACTGTGGTTATTTCTGGTAGTAGCAGCTCCAGATTAGGCAATGGTTTTCTTCAGAGATAGCTTAGAGTAAGCCCCAGAACAAGGTCAATGCGAAGATTGCTTGCGTCTGTGTGTCCAGGGCACAGTGATCCTCATCACTAGCCGGGGCTCCGTGAGGATCTGCTCCTCACGTGAGGATCTGCTCCTGGTCATTTCTATTCTGTATCTTCCCTGCAGCCTTTGCTGAAGCTGTTACCAACTGGCTCAATTCAATTCCTGCTGTCTGCATCATCCACAGATTGCTGAAGCATTGAGAACACTCCAGTGACCAGGAGGCAATAGTCTGTCCACATCTAAGAACACACTTGGATAAACCTTAGAGAAGAGAGAGAGAGAGAGAGAGAGAATGCATGGTTACTGGGTTATCAAACTCCTATGACTTTTCCCAGGAAAAGGCCTCGTCCACGCCAACTTTAGGAATGTGTAGAAAGAAGGGGCAGGGGCAGGGGTGAAATGGTGGGCAGAGCAGTTGGGGGACACAGGGAAAAGGCATCTGGTCATGTATTTGCAGTAGGAGGTCTTGCTTTACTGTTGAGTTGCAGCGACACTTTGGGAAAAGCGTTCACTTCTTTTTGCAACCATTTCTTCAGAGAAGTCATGAGACTTAAGTCTTCTTACAAAGCAGTTTGAGGCTTTGAGTCCCAGATTGATTACAGAGACGACTATGAAGCATTATTGTAGTATTTTTTAAGTGAAATTCACTAAATGCAAATAAACTAGCAAATGCTCTATGGTTATTTTTTTTCTAAAATTCAGATAATTAAGACAATTCATTCTCCTGAAACTGCTGTTCATGTAAAAAGAAACATTTTATCGAGGTGGCCCTTGAGTGCCAAACAGCCTGTACTCAGCTGCAAAATGAGTCATTGATGATCCTCCAGCAACAGATACTTTTTAGCTCATGTGGTGACTGCTGCATCCTGGATATGTCCAGCAAGTATCTGCTGAGCTAATAATAAACAGCCTCAGGTGGAAAGACAGTGGGCACTTGCCACAGTCTGTGGCACAAGGTCATGCTTAAAAAGACCCCTCATTGCACTGCATCCCAGCTCCCCACCATGGGGCCTCACAGGCCTTGGTGACCAGCAACATCAGACTTGGTTCTTGCTCAGTCCTGGGGGCCACAGAACCCAGCACATACTTTACCCCCAAGACCAGACTCCAACTTGGCTTTTGTCCTCCTCTCCAGGATTGGTGACCTCCTAGGTCATGATGCTGTGACAGGCAAAGATATACTCCTCTCCATCCTCCCAGCTTCAGGTCCCTTTGACAGTGTCAGCAGACATTTAAATAGCAGACCACCCACAGCAGGACTGGTAGATGCAGTGAACTCAGGAAGGTGCCTGCGTAGACTGTACTGTTAAAGACAGAATTCTTACAGGGCACCTCCACAGTTACCTAACTGCTGTCTCCACTGGTCACAGAAGTGTGATAACCCACTAATCATCATTCTCTCTCTGTCTCTCTCATACACACTTACACACACATACAAACGACCTTGTTGCTTAATTTTTAGAGAGTCTACTTTCAGAAAAGCCTTCAAGAATACATCATGTACAAAACTGAGAAATTACCTGAAATACCTTTAGATTTAGCAAAAAGTTGCATTATTTTTTGAACATCACACTTGAAAAGTACATGAATACAAATATGCTTAGGAAATAAAAACTTCAATTAATTTAAAAAGGAGAACAATGCTATATGCTGTATCCTGCATTTCTCTGAATGTTACATTTTCTCCCCAGTCCCAGGCTGCAGCTAAGAAAACTCAAAGGGAATATGCTACCTATCTTTTCCGAACAGTGAAAGTTCTGGGTTTCCCCGGCTTTTCAGGACACACTACTTCCCTTTCTTCCTGGTTAGACAGGATAGGTTCTGAGTCCCCTGGTATCATCAGCTTACTTATTCTCTGTTAAATGTTCACAAAAATCACTAACTTTCATGCCTCAGCAAACCTCCACTGCCTAAAATATAGTGAGGTCATTCATTTTCAGAGGAATTGCCCCAACTACAGTGGGAAAAAAACCAATGTGTTGGACTATTTATCTAATTTTTATTTAGTCCTGGGATATAAGTAAATGAATAGATACATACAAACATACATACAAATAGCAGTAGCAGCCTGTGAAACATTGACAAGATCTGGAGTTGGAAGAGGACTTTGCAGTCCTCCAGTCCAAAGCTTCCTGTCACAGATTAGAGGACTGGGATGTGCACAGGCGATTATTTGCAAACGGCCCTGAGTCCCCCAGTTTATGTCTTAATTCACAGCCAGTGCTGATTGTAGAAGCAAATTTGCAAACATGTGCAAGAAGAAATCACATATCCTAGAGCCTGGATTTCCTCCTCTCTTGCTATTTCTATCCATAGACAGAACCATTGCTGAGCTGTTGAATTTGTCTCCTTCCCCCATACCAGTCTTGAAAAAGGAAAGGAAGTGGAGAAAAGAAAAAGAAATTAATAAAGCCGACAGATCCTAGGAGAATCTTAATTCCAGCTTTGTAAAGTTTTGCTTTATTCCATGGCAACATGGGTATACACATCCCACCGGATGTTTCAGTGGCTCAGAGCAGGTTAGACCTGTGCCAAACGCCACTAGCAGGAGGAACGTGGAGACAGCCCCAGAGGTAGAACGTTGGCCCTTCTGTGGCTCCGGTGTCTCAGGACCTCCCTAAAGCCCAGCCCTGACACGGAGCGAGGTTCCGCTGCTGTGAGGAAGAAGTAGAAAGGAATTTGGAGGGTTGGTGTTACTGTTCAGGAGCTGGAAGGCTCCTAACCCCATTCCCATTCTATTAATTGTGTGAGGTAGAGAACTCATAGAAGATAGGAACACATATGCTTATTTCCAAAATTGCCTTTGTATATTTTCACATGAAGACTTTAGGGGCAAAAGAAAAGAAGCTAGCATTTTGAACATATGTTTCAATTTGCTTTCTGTTATATAAAATTGTGTTTTTTCTATTCTTTTTTCATTATTCAGAACCTTCAAGAAATAAATTAAGTTCTCTCAGAAATGTGTTTTTTGAAGAGGACTAAAACAGATGGCCTGACTATGTTAAACACAGGGACCAGACCAGCACCCACCTCTCCACCCGCCCCGCCTTCATTGGCAGGATTGTGATCCGTCATGTTCTCTGTTCAATGTCATCACCCCTTTCAGAGCATGGGGCTCTTCCTTTCTAGGCAGTCTTACCAGGATGCATGGGTGTGCCTGTGCATGCACACACGCAGCTCCCAAGGACTCTAAAAAAGATATTTTCCCGCTTATATACTAATAATATGTTAGAGATTTATGTTTCAATTCAGTACAGAATCACATGCTTCTCTCCAAATTGTATTTGAGAAAGAAAGAAAAGAACAAAATTTATTTTACAAAAATACTCAGTGCATTTAGGACACATGAGAAGATGTTCCAGAATGTAGCTTATCTCTTTAAAGACAATTAACACAGTTTCTGGGCAAGGCAAAGCAAAATATTCAGTAACTTAGCAACACCAACAGAAGACAGCCAATATTGCAGCACATTTTTCTCTTGGATTGGGTCAGAGAGTACTACGGAGAAAATGGCGTAGAGAGATCTGAAATACTTTCCCACTCATGGTGGTCAGTGCAATGTCCAGTGAGTGCCACAGTATTGCTAGAAACTACCTGGCCAGGCCTTGGAATCCAACTCTCATTTCATATGTGACCTACAGGGAAGTAAGTTAAATGCACACATTTTATCAAGTTCAAATGCAAACTTAATTTTAAATGTATGCAACATCAGTTTAAGTATTATAGCTATTACTAGCAATTGTAGCTATTACTAGTCTGTACTCTGCACAGACTTTGGAGCATACCGCCTACTCAAGGTGGATTTTAGAGCTCTATTTGTGGCATTATATCACAGACAAAAGCATGTTCATCAGAGTCAGAGGAATGTGGTGCAAATCCCAGCTGTCCCACTTACCAGCTGCACCTGCATTTTCTGGTGGGCACCATGGAGCTACCAGCAGTGCTTTCCTCAGAGGGCTGCGGGCTGGATGAGGTTTGCTGGTGGATGTAAAGTGTCAAGCATTGCTCTCACGAGTGGTGGTGCTGCTGGTGTTCCCTTTTTTAGGGAGGTGACTTTCCCTTGCAGAGGCACCAGCAGTTTCATGTTGGCCCATTTTTCCATTAATTATTTCCACTAATAGGACCAACAGTGGTCGTCCCATCATTTTATGACTGCTGGTCGTACCACAAGCAGGTGCTTCGTTGTGTTTAGATAAATATTGACGGCTGCTTTTAACAGTCTGCTGTTTTGTCTCCTTTTGAGGTCCTTAAAGTAATCCTTAAAAAGATCACAGTGCAGATGGAAAGATGTCTGGAGTCAGTGAACCTGCCTGCTTTCCGGTGTGCTTGTCAGTTTCTAAAATGCCATACACAAAGGACTTTCATGATTTCTTTTTAGGTACATGGTTACAGTTCAATTCACTTCACTGTCTGGAAAATTTCCTTATAATCAGGCTGAAATTTCTCGTGTTAGCATCTCACATCTCACTACTTTTAGATAAGGAATTCTCAGGCTTTGTTATATCTGACTGCTCTTGGAGGCTGAGCTTTTGGCTCACTACCTGACCCATCTTGTCATTTCTCTTCCCTTGGAATGAAGCAAATATCTAACTTCTCACTCATTGTTTCTGCTATTTCACCATTTAGTCATCTGTGATTTTTCTAAATACTGAAGGACTTCCCTCAATTCAAACTATGTGCCGGATCAAGGAGAGGGCAGTTGGATACTGCAGATAGCATAGTGCGATGGTTAAGAGGGCCTGCTTACCAGCCATGCCGCCTTGCACAGGTTATCAAGCCTCTCAACCCACTTCCTCAATCTGTAAAATAGGTATGAGTGTAGGACCTTTTTTGTGAGAATAGAATGATTCTATTTTTTGTGGACTTTTTTTGTGAGAATAGAATGATGATCAGAAAAACTTTCACTCAGTATGCACATGAGGCACACAGTGGAAAGGCTTCTGCAGACGCAGTGATCAATGCTGTTCCCAGTGTGTACATCCCATAATAGAGACATGTTACCAGAAACTCCCTGGCCAGGACTTTGATTGCAGCTCACATTTTGTATATGGCCCATAGGGAAATGAAGTGTGTATTTTTTTATAAAGTTCAAGCATGAACTTAATTTTGAATTTACTATCAAATCTCAGTTGTTATGGGCATAGCTATTAATACTTCGTCCCATGTGTTCCATGAGGAAACCAAGGAACAGAAATTAAAGTTCTTTCTGGAGTCCCCTGAATCTCGTTCCTGTTCTTTTGCCACCCTGTTAATTACACAGAGACATTCACAGCTCTTCAGACGTTATCAGCGTTAAGGAAAACAGAAAACCAGTGTGCTATTTGTTCTGTCCCTTAGTCAAGCCTTCTCAACATATATTTTTCTTCCAAGACTTTGCATACGCACAGGGATGCCTATCCTCTACAAGAAATACATTTTAGGCATATTATAATTAAAATGCTGTTTACATCTCTTCACCTTTAGAATTTAAAGAATGATCATTTCTTAGATTGCGTCGGAGCCACACCCTTCCCCTGGTCTGGAGAGGGCGAGGCCCGCGGGTACTGCAAACAGCCTGACGTGGTCAGGGGCAGTCTCAGTGGCTCGTTCACCACATCTGCCTCGCGATGGCTAAGCCACGTTCTGTTACTCCTGCTGCGCCCTGGCTGGTTCTAAGGTACACGCTATCAACCTTGTGAGAAAACAAAGAGGCCAGCCTCACCCTTCCTGCTCACTCTGAGTCATGGTGAAAACATTTCAGGATCTCTGTTTTGACCATGAGCCCTGTCCAGGTCCAGGAGGAAATTCGGAAGGACCACATGTTCACTCTGAGATCCCACTTTCATTTCTCTCCTGTTGAGCAGCATTAATACTCTCACTAGATTTAAATTCTGGCTTTCTCCAGTTAGAACTGAAAGTTATGACAGTGTCATCAAAATAGAATGCGGGTTTACAGCTGGCCCCCGGCCTGGTTTGTGTACATGAAATAGAAGCAGAAAGTGTAAGTGGTGACATCATATTCTCTCAATCAATGTGAAAGGCCACCGAAATCTTTCCAGAATTATTTTTGAGAATAATATGAATTTCTTAAAAATACCCAATATTGTCTTGCCTGTTCCCCAAATACCTACTGTTTTCAACTTGGATGTATGACATGATTAAGGAATATCTAATATTTGGGAATGCATACTTTAACCTTATAAATGACTACTGTAAATAGACAGATTCATTAAAGTGAAAGGACATTTTTAATCAATTAGTAAGCAAATCGATTAGCTGGCAAAGTCAAGATTATTTTTCCTTATGGTAGTTGAAGAATAATGCTTAACCTGTCATTCTAATTAACAAGCACAGTGTTCTCTTTGGAAGGTCATTTCAACAAAACATTATTTTCATCCAGAATTTGAACCTTGAGATTGTATGGTATTTTAGAAATCTATTTTAGAAATCTTTGGCAAAGGTTACTATTAAAACAATCACATTCATGGAAAATCAGTATAAGAGCAACTAAAAGAACTCACAATACCAGTAAAATCACTTTGTCATCTTCTTAAGACTTTTAAAAAGCATTTGTAAGTAACTGAATACAAGGCCAAAGGGTGTGTAGGTAACCCAGACCATCAGGGGGCAGCCAGGGCCAGGGCAGGGGCCACGGTTGCAATCCACATTCTTCTAAGGGGCAGAGCAAATTAAAATTGAAGCAGGAACTAAAACACAAAACAAAACAAAACAAAACAAATGTTTCAAATAATTCCACCAACCAGAGGATACTGCCTAGGACAGTTTGGGCCTCCCTTGTCTGTGAAGGCCTCCAGCTTCCTCCATACTGGTGGCTACTTTTCATTCACTCTGATCCCTTCTTTGTATGGAGGTCATTTTATCAATTGAGCTGTGACCACCACAACAGAATGTCCTGTTTTAGGGGCTTTTATAATATAGATAGTTTATATCTAATTTCAGAGTATATTCACTGGGGAAGGGACTTAGCAACCACTACCACAACAATGCAACAATGTGTTTTGGAACAAATTTACCCATATGAATTTCCCCCCAGATTAGGTCACAGGAACATCACAGCTGATGCACAGCTATGTTCCTTCTGAAACTTGGAGACACATCCTCTTGAGCTGGGTTATAATGGGCCACCTGAAGCTCGAGTTCCTGTAATGGATATACTTAGGCAGCGGAACCTACCACCGTAGTGAGGACAGCGCCCGGAGCCCTCAGAGGCCATCGCAAGTGCACCACAGCTGCCTTCTCTGGCACGCTTGGAGCTACACAGTGTACTCTGGGATTGGAACTCTTTATTTTTTTTCAGTTGATTTGTAAATAGGATTGCACAAAAATCCATGCACATCAACTCTCCAAATCAGAATTTGCTGAGCTAAAAAGAGCATTAAATTAGATGGGCTGGCTTTCAAGTGGTGGGGGTGCAATAGTGGAACTCTGCACAACAGTTCTTTACAAAGAGACAGGCAAGCACATCGCGTGGAAATTTCCATTCAACTGGAAATGTCCAAGCCTGTTTACCTCAATTAATTGTCCTTGTTCACTTGTCCAGCCTAGCAGTTGTCCATTAGTAATTTGTTATAAATGAGACATTTGGTATTAAAGCATCTCTTTTGGGATACTGGTATGGTTTATTATAACATTTTGTTAGTAGTGTAGTACCAGCTTGAGATGTATTAGTACTAAACCCAAGCTGCATGAGGGCTTTATTAGTTTTTCAAGCACTACACCTTGCTGAAATTCTGAATTAAATTATGATTCTCAGTACAGATGCATAAATCAACAGAAATGGTAATGCATGTCAAATATTCTTAAAACCAAAGAAAGCCTTGTAACTTCCTTCAATGTAATGGGAAATGCAGGCAAATACAAAACGGTTGTCCTTGAGTTTTGTTATCAAGACTGAAGGGCACCAGTAAAATCTAGTTTCATTCATTGGGGAAAAAATCCCGATAAGCACTGTTAGGCATATTAACTTGAATGATTACAATTTTTAGGACACTGTGTGACCTAGACTTAGGAACACAACTAACGTCCAGAAAAAGACTCCTTTTTTTATTCCATCATCTGATAGGCCTATTTTTACACGCACACACCAACCAAAAGTAGCCAAGTAGACAAAACATACATGCTCACACCCTTTCACCTATTATCATCTAGGTGACTTTCAATGCTCATTGCAATAAAACCTACTTAGTGTGCATGGCACCCACCCCCACTGAGGACTACTGTAGTTTCTTTCCCTTTGAACTTCATTAGTAGAGCACATAGTTCATTCACTGGTGAAGAGTTCTTCATATGTGAGAATATATATATACTAGGACATAATTTCCATCAGAGCTCTGACCACCCCCTTATCTATTTTCATAATGCCTGCCACTCCATCATTAGCTGCTGTCATATAGGCTTTCAATAAATATATGATAAATAAAACAGTGAAGGAATGAGGGAAATTGACTAGCAGTCAAGGACCTAAGTCATCCTCTGCTTGGACAGTCGAAAACTGAGTTCACTACAGTCATAAGATATACAAAGGCAGAATGTAAGTCATACAAAAATCCATGTCAATCCCAATAGGTGAGTACAACTGTTGAACACCATGTACTAATGGAAGAGTTGGTAAATCATTCAATGTCTTGGTGAGGTCAATTACAGATTATTATTTAGACCCCAAAAATTCCAAAGACGGTATTTCAGTCAGATCTTCATCCTTTGTAAGCCTAGCAGAAAATATGGCAGTTTTATTGACCTATATTCTGTGCTGGTTGTCGTATTTTAAAACTGAGGCATCAGTGTGCCTAGCACGGGGCTTCAAGCACACAGAAAAATTCCTTGATAATCATTAAATAAAATTTCAGCAAAAAATATCATCTTAAGGCTGTGAAATTATCTTCCTGTATGGCTAAAATAGAATAAAATTCAGCACAATATAAATCATAGTAAAATTTCATCACTTAATTTTCTGATCGTGGCCTTGTCATTTTACATTGGAAATAAAAATGTGTCCTCCGCTTTTTCTCTGATAGTGAGAAGTGTGTGTGTGTTGCGTGTCCTTTTGCACACCCTGCCTCACACTTGCTGGTCTAATTCCTTCCAGCATGATTATGATATAATTAAACGACAGAAATGTTTACTTCCAAGTGGAACTAAGCCAGCGTAACTCAGGGTAGGGCAGCTGCTTGCACCAAAAGACCAAGACTGCTAAAGAACTAGGAAACAGGTGGTGCAAGAACTCCAGACCCTCATGGAAGAGCGGGAGGTTTCCAGGGGGTTGCAGAAACTCGTTGGTGTTTGGGGAGAAAAAATGGGTTAAATACTCATAAAAAAGAAACCTTGGCAGAGGTAGTTTCCGGATGCAGGCCCGTCTTTTATTTTAAACAGAGGCAGCACCGAAGAGCTGGACATTGAACCCTGAGCAGGAACTGGAGGCCGTCAGCGCGACTTTGTTTGGCGAGCGGGGCTTTGCAAGGGTGTAATGCTGCACCAGGGAGACGCTATCTGCAAGGACCGGTGGCGTCGTGGGTGTGGAGGGGGAGGCAGTGGCTGGCTTTCTTCGGGTAAAGTACGCCCAGGAACAGTTTAGAATAACGTGCGCGAGTCAAAGGGAAGAAGAAGCTCCTGCAGACCTTCTGGGCACTGTGCAGGGTTTCTCCTGTCCACCCTGCCGTGTTCCTGTCCTGCAGTATTTGGGTGTGTGCGGTATTGTGGCCTGCGTGGAGGCGAGAAGGATCAGAGCAGCAGCGAAGGGATGAGGACTGCCCTGTCCGTGGTACAGGCCCTGGGCCCCGCACACACCCCAAGCCCCGCGTCCCGCATCCGCCCTGTCCTGGGACCCCCTACAGCTCAGAGCGGTGCCAGGAAGCCCCCTCGACACAACCGTGTCTTGAGGCTCCAGCACCATCCCAAGGGTACCATGCCATGTAGAGACACTATTTTTCACTTTGTGTTCGTCACTCCTAAAGCATGTGTGCCGGCTGCACCAACCCTGGGATGCCTCGGTGCATAGGGTTTGTGTGCGTTCTCCTTCTTCCTTCTGAGCTGGTCCCCCCTGGGGAACCGCTGCCCAGACTGACCTGCGTCCTTCTGCATGTGCAGGAAGATGTCCACGTGCACTGGTCAGTGTGGGGGCCACACGGGCAACACCACTGATCATCTGCGGCGTCGAGTCACTGCCCATGCAGGTCCCAGGCACAGGGACCAGTCCCTTTGATGAGAGAGTGGACGCTGTGGTGATTCCACGGCCTGTGGCTGTGCTCAGGAGGACAGAGAAGGGACATCCTGAGACAGTTGGGGCAGCCGGCGGCTCCTGTGCATGTCCCCAGAGCCTGCACCTTCTCCGTGGAGGAGTGGAGCGGCGTTGCTGAGACAGAAGGTTAAGGTTCTACTCCCCATGCAGCCCCTACTCCCCTGTCTCTGGCCGGGCACGCGTCTGCGGTGGAGACTCCAGGTGCCTGGGGCCCTCCAGTCCTCTTTCCCCACCCCCAGGAGCAGGCGGATGCTTCTATTCCGTTTGGCTTCAGAAGGGAAAAGAGAACCTAAGTTCGGGGAGTTCTCGTCCATTCCTCTCCCGTGGGCCGGACGGGCAGTAGGGACAGCCTCCAGGAACCAGGAGGGGCCCGAGCTGCGAGGCCCTGGCATGAGGCAGGCATGGGCTGAGGCTGGAGGGAAAGCCCAGCTAAGGCTGGAGGGGAGGGGAGTGGTGGGAAAGCTTCCCACCAGGAGGCTCCAGATGTAGAAGGAAAGATCAGAAGCAGAGCGGCCAGGCACGGGGTGTGGGAGGCCTGCAGAGCTGGAGCAGGTGCTCTGCCCAGAGCCAGGCATGCACACTCGGAGTAGGTGGCCTGTGCAGCAGGGAAGAGGGGCAGGTTGGCATGCTGCTAAAGATGCAGGAGTTGCGTCCTGCTCTGTGGGTGCTGAAGGTGTGGTGAGAAGCACTTACGAAAAGAAATGGACGGTGTTAGGATTGCACATTTTCCTTTGTTTCTCCCAAATACGTGTTCTTGGAATTTTTTCTTTCCAGGGCCAGGATTGGAGTGATGGTTGAGACAGGCACTCACTGGGTCTTGTCCGCATTTACATTTTGATATTTTGTTCAGCATGGATTTTATGGAGGATTTTGTTTTCTAAATACTGCATCGTTTATCGTGATAACAGAGTCCTTTGCTGCCCCCTTAAGTTTCGTGCTCAAGAACGTGCCCCACCCTAGGCCCGGGCCTGCTGGATTCAGAGCTCTCATCATTGCCATGGAACCTTAAGACCTGAGGACAGAAAGGAAGGAAACAAGCCCAGTCGTATGGAAATCCGGGGTCCCCCCACCCCAGGTGTCTGCAGCAGAGCTGAACACATGTAGGCTGTTGCCAGGAGGGGCATTTGTATGTTCTGAGCATTCCTTATATTCTCAATATGACGCCTTTGAAAGATCTGTGGTTTGCAAATCTTTACTCCCAGTCCATAGCTTATCTTTCCAACCTCTTACCAGGCTCTTTTGCTGAACAAAATTTTTAAATTTTGAAGTCTAATATATTTCAATTTTTTTTTTTATTTTATGGATCATACTTTTTGTGTCAGGTTTGAGAAGTCTGCACCAAAGTATGTCCTGTGTTTTTCTCTTAGGTCATCTTCCACAAGTTTCATAGTTTTGTGTTTAGATGTAAATCTGTGACCCATTTTGAGTTAGTTTTTGCACAAGGGTTGAGGTCAAGGCTCTTTTTTTTTTTTTTTTGCCTGTGATGTTCAGTGGCTGTGGCACCATTTGTTGAAAACATGATAGCCAATGTCAAGACTTAATCGTTATAATAATCAGGAACTTTTGTTTCTTTTTGTTTTGTTTTTAGTAACTGCCAGTCACTGCTTGTGGTATACATACACAATGGAATACTATTCAGTCTTAAAAAAAAAAAAAAAAGGAAATCCTGTCATTTGCAAACCTGGAGGACATTATGTTAAGTGAAATAGGCCAGGCACCAGAAGAAAACCATTGCATGATCTCACTCCTTCGTGGAATCTAAAAAATTGTATTCGGAGAAGCAGAGAGTAGAATGGTGGTTACCAGGGGCTGGGAAGGTGTGAGCTTGGGGAGATTTGGTGAAAGAACGCAGAATCTCACTTAGATAGGAGGAATAAGTTAAAGAGATCTATTACACATCGTGGTAACTGTAGTTAGTGACAATGTATTGTATACATGGAAATTGCTAAGAGAGTAGATTTTAAGTGTTCTCACCACACCAAAAAAAGGTATGTGCAGTAATACAGTCATTAATTAGCTTGATGTAGCCATTCCACAATGGATACATATATCAAAACATCATGTTGTATACCATAAATATATACTGTCTCTTTATGTAAATTTTAAAATAAGATAAAATAAATGTTATTCACTGTGTCGTGGATGTGGTGCGGACAGGTGTGGAACAGCCTTCCCTGTAGAACTAGGACCTAGGGATGATCTAGTGACATTGGCCATTTATCAGGAGGTATGGGTGCCAGTCAGGATGATAAAGCTTCCTTTTGGCCACTACACTACTTAGAAATGCCATGCAAAAGGTGCACATCAAAGATTGAATGTTCAATCCTGGATTTTAAGTGCTTCAAAAGTGCACTTAATTGCCACATTTTTGTCAAACATTTTCCCAGGTAGAATTTTTCCTCATGTAAAACAACAGCAATTTAATTTGAACAGAAAGCATTTTGAAACACACTTTTGCAGATCAGAGTGGAAATGATTAACGAGGGAAGTATCAATCGTGGACTTTTGGCAGCAGACGGAATGGTATCATTTAGCAGTCTGGGCCAGGGCCACGCACCCTAACTGAGATACTCGATTCTGTGGACGGTTGGAGGGGGCTGTGCTGAGCAGGGGAACTGCATCTTTTCCTGGGCTGTTCACACTGTTGCCATGAAGGAGTCTTGTTTAGACTGGACCTGCCTTTCTTCTTCTCAATGAGTGTTGCAGACTCCCAACAAAGGCCAGGTGGTAAAGTGGGGCGTGGGTGAGCAAGAGCCTGAGATGCCTGAGCTGACCTGTCCTCAGCCACCTGCCATCGTGCAGAGGTGGGATCAGCCACTGAATTCTGCCCCTCAGTCTCTCTATAGCTAAAGCAAAACCATCCTTCCGTGCTCCCAGGACAAGTAGGCTATTACCAAATCTCCCACTAACCCTGGGAGAGGAAGGGCCATCACTCCACAGTTCGTCAGTGATTGTTTGAGAATGGTAATTTTTTTTAATTTGCAAGCTTTTTTTCTCTTTCCAAAACATGCTGTCAGTGTGTTCTAGTTTACTCTGTAAGGAATTCTGGAGCCAATCATATGCTCACAAAAAGTCAGCACAGGAAAGTTTCCCAGATAACATCTATTTCAGTGGCTTTCAAACATTTTTGACCTTACCAAAGTAAGAGATGCATTTTAATATCATGGCACACACCTAGCTGTATCTAAATTTTCTGCCTTTACGATATCACTCTGATATTGTCTATTCTTTTCTGTTTATTTTTCTTTCTGTCCCTTGTTATGCTGGTCGCCACCCACTCCAGTGATTTCGCAATGCAGGCTGGGTGGGGGCCCACAGTTTGAAACCCCAATCTAGGGCCTTCCTCTCACTGTACAAAGTAGGTAACTGGGGACATTAGTGGATCAGTGATCAAACCAAAGTTATTTGATCTTACCAAGTGGCGTCAGGATGAGAAAGTTGTTGGACTGTCGGATATGTGAAGGAACTTGGGTCATTTCTGATACCTCAAAGAGAAAAAAGGTAGTCCTTGAACGCCACCTACTTGTAAAGGATACACGACCCTACTTGCCCCCCCTTTCCTTTCCTCCCCTCTGCACCCTACTCCTGCCCACATTTTCTTCATAAGCAGCTTTGGTGTTTTGGTTTGTTTGTTTTCCTTGTCTGCTACCTGTGACTTTATAGCATTTTGGAGATTCACAGCAATAGTTGTATTTAAACTCAGTGGGTGGCATCCAAGGCTAAAAAGGAGATTGCCTAGACACAAAACCACCCACAGGAGAAAGCAGGACAGCATCCTACTATGATTATTTCTTGTTTCTTCCTGTTTCATGAGGATTGTTATCCAGGGTTTTCATTGTTTTCACGTCATGATTCATTTTCGCTCCAGCGTAGACATACAATAGACCACTCATCCCTGCGGCTCCGGGCAGCGGCCTTATCTGAGACCCTCTTGAGATATCTGGTGCAGGGCAGCCTTAGTGTGTGGCTTCCCCAGGGCTGCTCTAACAGATCACCATCCTTGCTGTGGCTTAAGAAGCTGCAGATTTATTTACTTACAGCTCTGGAGGCCAGAAGTCCAAAATGGAGGTGTCAGCAGGGCCTCTCTCTCTGAAACCTGCCAAGGAGGATGCCCCTGGCCTCTCCCCAGCCTCTGGTGTTCCCAGCAGCCCTTGGCATTCCTTGCCTTATAGATGCAAAACTCTGATCTCCACCCCTGTCCTCACAGTGCGTTCTCCTACGTGTCTGTCTCTGTGCCTTTGCATTCCTCTCTGTGTGTCTGTGTTTCCATCTCCTTATGAGGACGCCCATCACTGAATCAGTGCCCACTCTATACCAGTGCGACCTCATTTCAATTCCATTACATCTTCAAAAACCCCATTCTCAAATAAGGTTACTTCACAAGTGCTGGAGGTTGGGACTTACACATACCTTATTGAACAATTCAACTGATGACACATAGTAATTTATGCACTCCTCCTTGGAGATGTTGACTTTATTTAGTAGCATTAGCCATGGCAATGTCACCAGCATTGCTGACAGCCTGAAGCATATGATCTCCAGAATGTATTTTAATAATCATGTTCACTTCCTTGGTATTTTTTAGACAATAACTCAGCCTTGAACTCCAGAAAAGGGTTTCCCTGCGATTTTCTTCTTGACTCACTCCCCTGAGGCCTCCCCCATCCAGGACTGTAACAGACGCCTGACGTCGGTGGTCTAGACCTCTCTGCTGAATGTCATCTTTGGTGAATATCTTATGAGAAAAACACATGGTAGATCACTCTTAGAAGGGCATGAAAGGCTGTTTGCAGTATAACCAAAACAGGCACATGGTGAGGCACACTGCGTGCACGTGTGTACAATTAATATCATGGTTTTAAATCACTTTCAGGCAAAGTGGAGATCTTTGTTGCATCTACTGAAGAAAGTGAATCTTTTTCTTCCTGAAAAAAAAATGGCTACTCATTAGTCAAATTTGTATTTTAAAAATATGTGAGCTAATATAATGCAGACATGCATTAATGTTTAAATATACGAGAAGTTTTTGGTAAAACGAAACCCAATGTCTCTGTTGATTACTTAAATGAGTCAAGAAGTAACATCCTGGGAATGATCGGCCAGTTTAAATGAGTGCCCCAGGTTTTTGGAATACCAGAAATCAAGAGGAAGGGATTAGAATGTATAGGTTAGCAAGATTGGGATCCTAAAATACAGACCCAAGTGAATGGAGCAAAATCATGGAATTTGTTAATAACAAGGTCAAGGCCAAATCAGTAACAAAGACACTGAGTGGAAGAAAGGTGGTTTAACAAATGCCTCTATGAAAGATAGAGATTGGCTTACCATAATGAAATATAAGCCCCAATTATAAGGTTGTCACACATAACCACAAATGTCATAGCTTAAAATAACACACAGTTCTTGTCTCTGTTTCTGTGGGTCAGGGTCTGGGTCCTCAGGGCACTTAGGGACTTTGTATGTTTTCATCTGGAGCTCCAGGTCCTCTTCCAAGCTCATAAGGGTTCTTGGGTTCTTAGCAGAATTCGGTTTCTTGAGGCTGTAGGACGGAGCTCCTGGCTCCTAGGGGCTGTCCTCTCCATAAGCAGCTCTCAGCACAGCCCCCTGCTTCTCCAGGCCCAGTGGGAAAACGTGTGCCTCCTCCATCCATTCTTCATGGCTTTTACCTGATTAAGTCAGGCCCGCTCAGAATAACTTCATTTTTTATTAAATCAGAACCAGCTGATTTGGGATCTTAGTTATATCTGCGCAACTTCAACTTTGCCATATAACCTAACCATGGGAGTGATATTTATCATGCATTTGGGTCAAGTTGCCTTAAGAGATGTAATAAAGCTGAACAAGCTTCTGTTGATTAGAAGTGTCCAGTTACAAGGCTACACTTGGGAGGAATGTTTACAAACTGGAATGGTCAGAGGATGGGGAAGGCACTTGAGAAAAGTCAAGTGATGGATGAAGACGAACGTGGATATTTATCTGGGAGAAAACTAAGAGGAGTTATAATAACTGTCTTCAAATATTTAAAGGGCTTTCGTTAGGAAGAGGAATTTGGCATATTGGATTTTGCCTTCAGAGGAGTGGAGTCCTGAGATGCTCTTAGCCATTCATTCCAGCCTCCGGGGCTCACCTGCTCTCTTCTGTCCAGGTTCTCAGTAACAGGGGAGTACAGCCCCATCCATGATCTTCCATAGTCAGGCACATTGTCACACTCAGTGAGTGGAGAGTCAACCGGGAGGAAGGCACAGTTTTGTTGGAATGACCTACGAAATGGTACGCTCAAATGCAAATTCTCCTTCCCTTTCCCAGGCCTTGTCCTTCAGATGGTCATTTAGGAGCTTAAGGTCAGGGCACCAGCAGCCTTTGGAAGCCTACAGTACCTCAGAGGACAACAGTCAGCCTGGCTAAAAAAAAAAACAATGTCACAGGCATGTTGTGTTTAATCACGTGAAGGATATTTGCCAAGTTGGAAAACAATGCCAGCCGACACAGTGTCGGTGGTATCATGCCTGGGGTGTCAGAATTGACACTGAGTTGCCCCTTCTCCGAGGCATTCATGTAAATCCTTTTAATTTTACAAAACCTCCATGTGGCTCCTGCGTGCTTCGTCATTTGCACGCGTCTCTTTTTCCAGGAGAGGCAGCACGGGGAGCAGGATGCTGGTGGGCTCCAGGCGCAGAGAGCAGGGTGGGCTTCAGACCCCAAGTCCACTGTGCACGCCCTCTTGTAGAGCCTGTTCCGTTGTCCATTAGATGAGGAAAGTTCTTATCTCTAAAGTATTATCATGAAAACCTAATAATATAGAAAGAATAAAGCACATGGGTGGTGCTTCATAAATAGTATTTCTCTCACTTTCTGAAAACTCCTGCTGAAGTAACTGCCCAAGAATCCTTGAACATTCAGAATTCTAGTTTTAGCCATACCATAAAATCAGTAGTGTACGGTGGAATTCTGCTAACGAAATTTGTGAAGGATCAGGGCGGAGTACAGAGCTGATGTGTAGCGGATACCTTCGTCTGCTGGCACTAGGTATTTCACACATTAAATCGGCTCATTCTCACACCAGCTTTTCTAAAAATAAGGAAATGAGGAGCCACAATGGCCCAAATGGTGCAGTGGCAGAAGTAGAATTTGAGCTTGTGCAGATGTGCCTCCGTATTTCGTCTCCTGAACATGCTGCCCCAAGTTTGACAATACCACGATTTGTACTGGACCATTCCCTCCCATCCTCACCCCCTAGAAGCCCCTCTTTCTCCCTTAGATTTGATACCTAGTTTGAAACCACTATTAACTACCTTATGAGAGCCACTGTTTGTCAAATGCTGACTATTTGCCACGCAATTTTTGTGAATTATCTTGTGTCTACAATGTTTCACAATTTCTCTGCTCAGTACCTCCATGTTACTGCCGAGGAAAGGGAAGCTCAGAGAGAGTAACTAATTTGCTCGAGTTAAAGAGTTGGCCAGGACAGCCAGGGGCTTGCACCCCGGAGCCTTCATCCACTACACTGTCAGCTGGTATCTCAACCAGCCATTACAAGCTGTAAAAATACTGCTCGCTTTGAGGAAAAAAGCCCTGGAAAGACGTATCACTTGAGTATGGGAAAAAATGAAGCTGTGGCTTTTCTGTGAGCCAATTCTTTCCTGGCAGCATCTTGGAATAAGACCAAGTATAGCAGCAGAGTTCTCTGTTTTAATATGAGCTGCAGGGTGACTTTTTTTTTCTTCTATGCTTTCATCTCTCTGTGGCTTCTTTTGCCTCGTTAATTTCATGCCCGGCCCAGGCGGGCTACTGTGCTGCCCAGTCACCCGGGTCTGGGGCGGCCACCGCTGGCCAGCAGGGAGGCCCTCCAGAGGCAGAGGTGGCCACGCTGAGGTCGCTTCCACTGTGGGGGCAGCACACTCGGGTGGCAGCACAGATGTGGTGTGGCGGCAGCTGGCGGCCCCGTGGGAAAGATGTGTGAAGTGTGGGGTTTGACGACCCATGGGAGAACAGACGTTCTTCCTCTTTTTGTTTGCCCTTCAAAGCCGTGAGTCAACCTCAAATTCTCTGTCCTTTTTCTCCACCCCCTCGTGCCTCTCTCCCTCACTCTCTGCATCTCTCATTGCAAGCTTGCATTTTTTTGCACACAACACTATCCTAATATTTCTCTTTTCTACAGGCAGGAAATGAGAAGTCATTTTTTAGGGTCATTCAGGAAGTCGTCCAGAGTTATAATGGCCCACTATCTAACGGTCAGAGTTTACTTAGGCTTTCACTACTTCCACTGCCCACTTGAAACAGGGAAAAATATTTTCCCCCCAGCACTGTGAGCATGCTATTTAGAGCTGACCACAAGCGGGGGGAAGACAGGACGGCTCGGATGCTGTGTTTCCACTTGGAACACAAGGCTGGTAAAGCTTGTCTGCTGCCCAGCAAGCACCTCAGACTCACACCATTTTAGGTTCACTTTAAGAAGTTTCTCAATTATTAAAAAAAAAAAAAAAAAAAAACAAAACAAAAAAAAAAAAAAAAACCACCTGTACTCTGAGCATATGCTTATAATCCCACAGCTAACCCAGAATTTCTTAGAGAACTGATTAACATCAGCAGTGGCACTTATTGAAAATGCACATTCTCAGGCCCTGTGTGGGGCCTACTGACTTAGAATATTAGAGAGCAGGTCTCAGAAACATTCGATCAGGCAGTCTTATTCTATGCACCCAAAGGGGTAAGAGTCATGCTTTCATGAAGCATGGGTTGTGTGTAAAATGTTGAAAAGGTATGGCAAAATATGTTTTATTGGCACCAATGATTTCTGGTTCCTCCTAGAGGCATTAATCAAACTTTGAAGGAGAAATAAGAGAGCCGGCATTTTCTTGCACACTCTTTGTGATGTTGTGATGAGTTGGAAACTTCCCGATTGGGTTTAATAGAGCATGAACACCCAGGCACCCAGCTTCAAGCCAGCCCTGTCAGGCACAGTCTCCTCGAAGATGTGGAAAGGACTGACCGACAGCCAAGGCTTACAGGAACCTGAGCAGGCAAGGGGAGGGGCACCCTGGAACCAGGAGCAATGGCCTTCCCAGCCTCCCTCGTCCTCTCCTCTTCTCCTTTTGGCATTGCAGGCCACAGAAAGGAAGTGACATGAGTCACTTTGGGCCTTCTTAATTCCTTCATCAAAGGGGACACAGGTGTGTATGTGTGTTGGTGGCTAATTGAGGTAGGCCCACAGGGAGGTAATACATGGACATACTATTTCCTTTCTTCCATTCTGATGTGATGCAGGGTACACACACACACACACACACTCCCACTTCTTTGGCATCTACCACACCTGTCCCAGTGCCCATTCCTCTCCCACCTGAATAAAAAGCCCCCACAAATCCTGAGGTACATAGAAAGGAGCAGTGGTCTGGCTCCAAGGAGTATGAGAAGAAGCCATGTTTTCAGAGGCTGCATTCCACTTGGACTTGGCCCTACACTGAAGGTAGGAGTGGATGGGGGAGGCCCCTTTCGCACAAAGAGCCCCATGAAAGAGTACACAGTCCAGTCTATAAAACAGATGCAGAAAATGTGTGTAGGACTTCTTCCTGAAGCAGAGCACGGTGCAGTCACTGCCTCCATGCACATGGAACTTCCCAGTCTGCAGTTTACCCTTTTGTGCAGCTCTCTTTTGGTAAAGCCCTGGTCACACTTCTGGTTGTTCAGATTATACAGGGATAATTCCAGAGTGATTTTAAAGTCAACTGCCAGGCATCCGCACTTGCAAATTAGATGCCTGGCACATACTTGTGTTAAGGTAATAATTCATTACAATACAAATTACAGGGGAGTTCCTCTGGGCATGCGACCTTTCCCGTCATTTGACTTTCCCTGTGATTATCAAGGGAGCCTCCTTCATGCTGCTAATGTGATCTTAGCCATGTGTCAACCCATGGCTGTAATGCTGACACTGTTTTCTTTCTGGAATGAAAGGCCTTCACAGATGAAACCAAAATGTTATCCATCTCAGTCCTGTCCCTTTGACGATGAAAACATCAAGCTCTGGAGACTGGCCAGCCGGCCTCCCTGCCGCCTCTCCCACGCCCTCATCATTTTTTGTCTTTACTTACTTATTTATTTGACTGTATTTTACTTACATAATGCAAAAATACTCCTCTTTGTAAAAAGTATAATGATTTCAAGAAATTAGAGGGTAAAAAGCAAGAACCATGCTTTCACTCCACTGTCAAGAGTTGTGGAAGAATCCTTCCAGCATTTTTTCTTTGTATTTTACATACACACAAATATGTGTACAAATAAAGGTCGGTCATTTAGGTTTTGTTTCTATTTTTATACATATGAGCTTATATCATTCATGCATATTGTTTTGCCACTTGCTTTTTATTTAAACTTAATTTCACTTTCCTTGAGGGCTTTTTAAACTGAAGTATGTGTAAGTTGGCCCCATGCGTGTAATAGCTCTCTCATCTTCCATGAGGCTGTCACTAAAAAGGGGTTTTAGCTTGTTCTGGGCTTTGCAACCCATATACTGGACACTGTCCATACGTGCTTCTCTGTGCACACAAAGGAGGGCTTGCTAGGGAGGCCTGGCAGAGGGTGCCATTCAAATAGGATTTTCAATAGAGGAATTTTTGAATTTTTAGTTATGCATAGAAGTTTTAATACACATCCAGAACCCCATATCATCAAGACTGTTTTCTTTCACATCTGTCCTTCCATATCTGAACTATTTTAAGAACGGTCGAACAGTCACGTCTCATCCAAGAAATCCTATCCTTTGACCCAACACTATCTCCATTTCACGTTATGAATCTCTAAAAGCATGATTTTTAAAACGTAATCACAATATTGTCATCAAACTTAAAACTTAGCCATAAATCTCTTGTTACCCAAAAACCAACCTACCGAAACATCTCTAGTTGTCTCAAAAATATGTTTTCCACTGTGGTTTGTCTGAAACATGATCCAAAAGTTAGCCCCACCTCTCACCCTTCCCTGACCTGCCAGAGCCCATGTTTCTTTCCAACCAGGCTGGGAGACCCCCACACGGGGTTTGCTTCATGGGGCCTCCCTCTAACCCGCTATGCAGGGTGCCCTCTTTCCTGTCAATACAAGCTGCTCAAAGGACTCATTCAGTTCAAATTCACCTTTGTGAGCCCAGGTGATACTTTCTACTTTATTTATGTATTTATTTATTTATTTAGAGATGGAGTCTCACTCTGTCACCCAGTCTGGAGTTCAGTGGCATAATCTGGGCTCACTGCAACCTCTGCCTCCCAGATTCAAGTGATTCTCCTGCCTCAGCCTCCTCAGTAGCTGGGATTACAGGCACGTGCCACCATGCCCAGCTAATTTTTATAGTTTTAGTAGAGACGGGGTTTCATCATGTTGGTCAGGTTGGTTTCGAACTCCTGACCTCGTGATCCACCCGCCTCGGCCTCCCAAAGTGCTTCATGTTTTCAGGAGCTGTATGTGCATTTTTAGTTTTGATGATCGGGTCCTTTTTCTGTTTTTTAAAGAACTTCAAATAATCCCCAGGGTACACAGTGCTTGTTTGCTGATGAAAAAGCTGGCAGTACAAAGGCCACTAGCCAAGGTCACACAGCCAAGAAGCCCCTGACTTTGGGCCCCTTCCCAGACCCTGGGTCCTCTGCTGCCACATGAATCGTCTTCAAGGTCCTATGTGCAGATTTTCTTGACTTGGCCATATTATTTAGGATTCAGATATAATAACAAAATAGATGATAAAGTATAACATGAAGGCCTTTAAAAGGATAGAAAACACATGATTTACTAAAATCATAAATCTTATGACCTGAAAGGTTCACCTAATTTCTTAAAAAATACCGTGCTAAACCCTAATTGAAAATCAGAGCTCAGACATACAGCCCGAGATGCCAAAAAATGGCCAGGCTTGTCTGCTGAGAAAGCCATATGTAGCTAACTATTTGGAAATTTAAAATATGTCTTATCGTTTTAAAAACATCTTTCTTCTAAAGACAATCATCTTGGCTTAAGGAACGAGGCTAGTAAAAAGTGAAATACTCCTACTTGTGGAAGAAATCCTCATTTTAACCATGAAGAACTGAAAAATGCATTCTGATGTTGATGGCCCCAACCTATATTTGGGTATGTTATGATGTACATAATATACTTTTGTATATGGATTGTTATTAAATGCGACTTTGCTTTTTCAAGACATATAATGTTCCTCTGGGGTTCAGGCACTGTGTTTAGCTCTTTGTCCTGACCTCATCTGACTTCTCAGCTGTCCCTGAGAGGTACCAGTGTGCGAGATCGCTGAGCTGGCAAGTGACAGAGGCAATATTTTGGCCCCAATTTCTAACTTAAAGACCCCAATTTCTAATTTTGTTTTGTATTGGCTTTGCACAATTTCACATTCTGAAGGAGGATGCCCTCAACTTTGCAAAATGGGCCTTTTGAATGAAAAGGATCAGTCATGTGAGGAAAAGCGCCATGATGATGAAATATGATAAATAAGCCTGTCATCTGTAATTATCTACTATGGGGTAAAAAGTGATGAAAACTACCATCTGAAAGGTTCTGGTGATAGTGGTTCCTAATGCAGTGAAAGATGTGTAAGCCAAAGATTTGTAACCAGCCAGGGAATGGGAGACGAGGCCGCAGATGGCGGGGAGGCCACAGCTGGGTGTGGGGCGGCCACAGATGGGTCGGGGGTGGGGCCTATAGTCATCAACACCCCTCCCACCTCCTTTCGACAGTACAGGCTTCCTGGTTACCTTCCAGAGAGTAAGGCCAGGGAGAGTTGAATAAGTTGAGAAATGCAGAAGCTATTGGTGGAAAGAGTTCCATTACTTGACAATACAAGTCCCTACTATGTTCTAAAATCTGGTCCTGACTAGTGACAAGCGGGGCCCAGGAGTAGCACTTAAACAATAGCAGGCTTGTGTCGCTGGCAGGATACTTCAGCCTCAGAGGAGCTGTGTGCAGCTGGAGAGACTCACACTCAGAAGATTTCAAAGCAGAGGGGATCTCATAGAGCAATTTATCCAAGCTCTGACCCACTGTACACACACACACACGTACACACACACACACATACACACTGAGAGAGAGAGAGAGAACTGAAGAGAGAGAACTGAAGTTTGGCAAAATAATGCATACTCTAATAAAGGTTTATTAATGGTTAATCTACTCCTAGCATTTCCTAGTCTACTCTATCTCCTTTAAAAATATGTTCTGGTTGCGGCCCACTAACTTGATTGTACGGCTCCTTAATGGATAGCAGGCTGTAACTTTCAGAGAACGGTGTAATGCAGGCTGCCTCTGTTCTTCCATGCTACTTGTGGTTTCTGCTCTGCTCAGAACAGAATGGGGAGGAAAACAGGCCCTGTAGCACAATATTGGCGGGTGAAATTTTGTAAACCGGCCCTCCCTTCCTTTTGCATTTGGCCTGAAAATTCAATTAGATGCTGAGTCCTACAATGTATTTGAGGAGCCCAGGAGTGCCCTAGAGGATGAGACTGGGTGGCT
The DNA here is from genome assembly GCF_002776525.5 of Piliocolobus tephrosceles. Lineage (NCBI taxonomy): Eukaryota > Metazoa > Chordata > Mammalia > Primates > Cercopithecidae > Piliocolobus > Piliocolobus tephrosceles. The sequence goes on from NC_045441.1 coordinate 43,461,994, forward strand.
CCCCATCAGGGTGAACATTTGCCTTAATTACTGTGGCAAGATTTGCATCAGTGGTATTAGTCCCTGCCTCACTTGAGACCTGCAGTTAAGTGGCCACATTCAGGTTCCAATTTCCTGGTGATTTCATAGTGTAGGCCATTTGCAATCAAAACTAGGCTTAGAGCCCAACCCTCTTAACGTTTTGCCCACCCCCACAAATTCAGCAAATAAAATGACTCTGGTTTTCATTCCCTAGAACTCTTTTCTTTGTTTATTACATTATTGTCAAGACAGTTTTTGAAGAAAGCTGTTTTATTTAGCAAAATAGCTTTATGGCATCAACTTCATATATCTTCTCCGCCAGATCAAAACAAGCTTGTAGTATCAGATGTCACTGAGCACCATGACAGGCAGATGCACATCATCCCTGTGCCCAGCTAATGATAGCTTGGCCTGCCCTGGCGTCAGCCGCTCCAGGCAGGGCCAGCGGGTGGTGTGGGGCCGGCACCGTATCTCCAGCAATTTGCAGATAACAAACGTGGTTCTGATGATGTTACTAAAGATCTGTCCATTTCAAGATTGGATTAGACATTAGGAATTTAGAGGGCTTTTGATTGCTAGCATTTTTAAGAATAACAATTAGAGTGTTGATCCTAAAGTCCAAAACCCACGTGGACAGAGTTCATGTAATTGGCTACTTTATGTGCCTCTTCCTAGATTGCCCTGTGTTTTCAAAACAAGAGCCTATTTTAATCAAAAGAATTCAGAATGAAATGAGACTTTGAAAACTCAGCCTATATTTGTCTTGATTTCCTTAACCGACATCTAGAAGAAAATATGAGCTCAGGAGTCCCCTGGGTTCCTTCCAGCACTGAAGCCTGTAAGCTCCTCCAGCTGGAACCAAGCTTCGAATGCACTTGTCAGTCATGTCCTATGAGAATAGATACTGCCTTCCATGTTTTTTTGGTTCTGATTTCCGTGTTTGAAATGATGAAAATCATTTGTCTGTGCTTTTAAAAAATGGAATTGCTTTGTGTTGGGAATTGTGCTGACCATTTTTAACTCTACCTTGTTTTGGAATCACTAACCTGGCCAATTTATAGCCAAAAATCAGTATCGTACAGTGAGTAATGAATGGCATGGTGACCGTGTGAGCTAATTCATGCCCTGCCTCCCCACCACTTGCCCCGCGTCTTAGTCCTCGGTGATGGTAAACAGAATGAGGACCCTCTCCCAACCGTGATGCGCCTCAGCCCTTGTCCTTTCCTCTCATAAAATCTTCTTTCATAGAAATGGTCATTTCTGTTCATATCTGTGGACTGTAAATAATGAGGAAGTCATTTTTGAGGTGAAAACTGCATTTAGACTCATTCCAATTTTGATGGAAACTTTTAGCTGGTGGATGGCATTTTGTTTTGTCTTGGTTTTGCATGGAGTTATCTTAATTTAGGGAGATGAAACTAGTCTGTGATCCAAGGTCTCACTTCCATCGGACCTCGGGCAGTGTGGCTGCCTGAATCATGCCTGGATGCCACAGGTGCTTAGCCGGCCAGTCCTGTCGTAACTGTCACTAGTAGCTCAGGGAGTGCAGAGGTGCCAGCAGACACCATGAAATTGGCCTCATAAGGCATCTGTTATGTTGCAATGGTGGCAAAGCTGCACACGAGATAGGAAGTGCAGCCACTGAGAACTCACAGTAGAGTGTGTGTAACGTAAAAGGGTGAAACCCATTGCACACCACTGTGTACTGCCTCCTTGAAGTCAAATTTCCCCCATTACCAAGGAAAAGTCTTTTTCGGAACAGGGCTGCTTGACAGGATGACATCTGGTGATAACATTTATTCCTTTGGAAATCAATCTGTGGAAGCGAGTTTCCAATGACTGATGAGGAGAAAAATGAATTGGCTTCGCCCAGCATCCAGCTTCTTATCCTGGGAGCGATAGCTCTTGGTCTGTCATCCACGCAGCTGCCTGGTGCAAAAGCCAAGTTTGTGCAGTCTGCAGAGCACTCTTCCTGAGCTGTGGGCTGCCAGGCGGGGGACAGGGGGGCCTCACCATGCAGCCTCCTGCCACCCACTGGTCATCTGGGGAGACTGGCCTATCCTTTCAGGAGACCCAGTTGCCCAGATGTTTTCAAGGGCCTAAGATTTAGGCAGTTGCTCCATGGATTCTAGGAGAGTCCTTGAGTTGGAGATTACAGGTGACCTCAGAGGAAGGAGTGAGAACATCTGGGTCATGCGTTTCTACTAGGAGTCCACAGTGAAAACAGGAAGAGAAATTTATGATAGAGAAGTCTAACAACTTCCTTTCCAACTTCGCCTTTCACGTATGCTGGATACTCCAAGACTTTGCATTTACACGGTCATCACAGATCCACTTTGAGAGAAGTAGGGTAAAAAGAAATAAATACATCGTGCTTTAGGTGTATTTCTACACATCTTAACTGATAGGGGATTACATTTTCACTTGTGTTTATTGTACAGACTCTAGACAGATCCTGCTCTTTGGCAGGTAAAACAAATATTTCTTAAAACCTAGAAAGACCCAAAACAATTTAACAGAAACATTTTGGACCATTTTGGGCCTCAGCAGTTAGGCCCCAGTGCAGCAGCGGCAACCATAAACCTCTTCGTAGGTGCTAAACCCAGGTGCTCCCTGGCACTGACAGCCTTATCTTAGGGCTCTCTTATCGCTGGTTTTCATTTCTCCTAATAAAAGTGATAAAAAGGTTCATCTTTTAAAGAAACAAGGACACAGAGGCGGATTCTCCCTGACACTAGCACAGCTCACGCCCAGGCCACTCCTGCAAGGCTCTGCTCTAAGTGCAAAAGCTGGAAAAGCTACAGGCCCCGCAAAACACAGAGCAACCCTGCAGGCCAGGTCACCTTCCCTCTTCTCTGCTGTCCGACTGGCCCTCCACCATGCCACATTCAAAAACTCAAGTCACTTAACCTCTCAAAATTCAGCATCCTTTTCTGTATAATGGGGAAAATACTGGACTGTTGTGAGGATTAAGTGATGAGAGTGGCTCAATGAGGTTGACAGCTATTACTGTCATTGTCATTATTTGCCCTCTCACAGGCAGGCATGCCACAGTCATTTTACTGAAGTTGCTTCAGTGGGTCCTGAATTAGGCCCTGTCCTTTGGGAAAGACAGTCCTGGTTCAACACTTGGCTCCCTCCACAGGGCAGCTTAGGAGTGTAGGCCAGTTTCATCTCTAGAGCCACAATTCTCTGATATATACAATGAGATAATTAATTATTGACTCAAGGGATTGCATGCAGACACACACAGATACACACACATACACACAACACACAGAGTTACACACAGGCACACACACAGACATGCTGACAACACACAGAAATACACATAGACACACACAGCACACAGATATACACACAGACACACACAGACAGACATACACACAGACGGGCACACACAGAGACACACAGACACACACAGGAACACACACACAGAGACATACACAAAACACACAGACACACACAGCGAGACATACACACAGCCCACAGAGATACACACAGACACACAGAGACATACCTACAACACACAGAGATACACACAACACAGAGACATACATACAATATACAGAGATACACACAGAGACATACACACAGCACACAGAGACACAGAGACACACACAGACACACACAGACATAGACAGACATACACACAGACACGGGCACACACAGAGACACACAGACACACACAGGCATACACGTGCAGATAAGGTCATATTAGCTAGTTCAGGAGGAGAAAGAGATAAAGATAAAGTAATATTAGCTAGTTCAGGAGGAGTGAAAGAAGCCTTGTTTTTCTCCACTTTTTATAGAAGAGAAAGTGAAGATTTGATTCGAGGTAAGTTCAGCACAAAAGCATATCCCAGGCTCTAGCTCCAACTGCACCCCTTTCTACCTCATTCCCAGACCCCACCTAAGCCTTTTCTTTTCGAAATCTTCTCAGGCACACTGATACACATACCTCAGATTTTTAATTTTCCAGCTGTATTCACCAGGTGCTTGGTCATAATTAAGAATCCTGTGACGTGTACCCCGTATGTTTAAATTTGCTGCTGAGTTAACTCTGTGGCGGCCTATGGACTAGACCTCTGCACATGCAGTGGGGAACTGCAGGGCCAGATTTGAAATCCTGCTATCTTTTCATCTCCCTTGTAAAAATAACATCAGGCAATGGGAATACGATGGCAGAGGTCACCTGTGATAAGTTCTGTTTATGGCCATTTTACTTCTAGAAATACAGGAAGCGTCAGGATCTCAGGGATCAAGGAAGCCAAAATGTTTTTCCACTCTGAAATAGTGACTGACCAGGAGTTCCCGGCCACGCGGCCCTGTGGGAACCGCCGCATGGCCACTTTTGTGAAGTGGACACGTGTTGGTCCCATTGAAAAGAAACTCCCCACCCGTGGCTCCCTCACACTGCCCAGAGGCCCTGCCACAGCGCCTGTCAGCTCCAGCCAGCTTGCAGGGGCGCAGGCGCAGAGCGGTTTGTGCCCTTGCTGGAGCCAGCGCAGGGCACGGGGTCCCTCCTGGATCATGGACGGTGCTGCCTAGGTTCTGTATTAAAATACAGAGGCTACCGCGTGTGCTCAGGGAATGCAGCTACAGCAGTGGAATGAACATACTGTCCATTCCTTACCCCAGCTCCTCACCTGTCCTCCACACGCATATCCCTGGCTCCCTTTCCCTAGTAAGGAGACTGAATTGAAACTGTGGCTTGCCCAAGGCTGCATACCTGTGCTCCTTCTGAAGCCCAAGTCACTGGCTCTAGAATTCTAATCTGTGAGGTAGCCACTGAGGATGTTTGTCAAAACGAGTATTTCTGTGCCTTGCCCCAGTGCCACGGCCCAGGAATCTGCAGTTTTCACAAGCACCCCCAGGTGATTCTGGTGGTGTCTTTGATAACCACTTCTTCAAGGCCGTACTGCCTGGAACACAGAATCCCAGCCTCCTCCATCCTTCTTGCCTAATGGCCTGGATGCTCTGAGATCTCCAAGGGAAGGGAAGGTCACACAGCCATCGCAATAGTAACCTCAGCTGACAAAGCCTCCCCCATAAAACTTATTCCCCGGTGTTTTTTAGTAGGAAACAATAAAACTGTAAAATAAAACTATAACCAGCCCAAATATCCATCAAAGAGAAAATGGAGAAGTAAATCATCGCACATTCACCTGGACCGGATCTATTGTAAAGCCAATAATACTGAAGCCCCTTCCAAGGCCCTGGGGGTCCTAACAGTGCACTGGCTGTGTCTACAATTTTTATTATGAAATTTGCATAACAAAAACATTTTGTCTCATTTGTGTGATTTCTCCTTCCAAATATACATGTCACTTTGTATTTGATTTGTATAAGACCCAGGACCTACAAACCCTGTGTTTGCCCCTGCAGCCACCCAGGGAAGGACTGCACAGCAGCAAGACATATTGCCATGGATTGTGTTGTGCCCAACTAGGGACAGTGCAAATAGATTCTGTAATTTGCCTAACAGTGTCTATAGGATGATCCCATTTGTCAAAAAAAAAAAAAAAAAAAAAAGAACTGGGCTTTATTGATGTCACCTAAATGCATCTAAACTTTTTTTTTGCCCCATGCTCTTCTGTACTCTTGATCTTTCCCCGAATTTTTAAAAACATGGCACTCATTCCCTTATTTTTCCTACTTAGAAAAGTATAGATGATTTTATCATAGGAATTTTGAAAAAAAAATTAATATAATGAAGAAATACTCAAATAGTACCTCACAGCAGTAACTACTGCTAACATAAATAAAATCTGTATTTCTTCTCATACAGACCCTAGAGTTGCTTTGCCTGACACTGTAGTTGATGGAGAAAAGAATCTTTATCCTTAGCCTCCATCTGGTTGCAGACCATGAAGACAGGGCAAAAATGAGGGTATTGGTAGCTTCGTTAGAAACTGAAGCCTCGTTGATTTTTTTCAAAACCTAAATAGCCTGTGTTTCTCCAAACAACTAATTTGCAGCCTTCAGCAGCCAGGACTGGCAGGAATGGGACTCGGAGGCTGGGGAGAACTATTCCGTCCTGAGGGTGGGCTGAGCCGACAGCATGTATGACCTTCCCACAGTCCCATATCACATCTGCTAAGAGACATGATGGCAACTCCATAGGATGAAATACTCTTCAGCCAGTAAAAAGTATTTTTGGAAAAATATTTGCTTAAAAAAACTTTATTATATGTTGTTAAATGAAAAAGAAAACCTTAAGGCATCAAAAATAATGTGCAGTAAAATCTCACTTTTGTAAGTAAATATACCTGTTTAGTATTATGCATAAAAAGAATCCTGAAAAATACAAGTACTGTATGCATATTGTTGTTAAGTATTTTTTCTGTTTGCTTACCTATAATCCTAATTTTGCTTCAAATAACATGTTCCTCCAGCAATATAAAAATAAAATAATTAATTTATCTTACCATCAAACCGATAGTAAGAACAGGCAAACCTGGCCCTCCACACTGCCAACCTTTTGTGACTCAAGGCTTCAGTTTCCTCCACTTGTTAAAAAGATTCAACAAAGTAGTTGAAATAGTATGTGAACCAGTAAACCCTAAAAGGTGTCCAGTGTTGTCTGTGAGCAAATTAAATGATTTGATTCTGACTCCCAGAGTCTTCTGGTTTCAAGGCAGTGGGGAATCAGAAGAGAGCCTCAGGTGGCCTCTCCTGAGAGGCCCTGGAAAGTGATGAGAACCTGGACACTGGCAGCTCTTAGGTCCATCAGTGTCCATGTTTTCCCTCTACTCTCTCACTCCTTTCCCAGGGCCTCAAACAGGAGATGAAAATCAATTTCTAAAACATCCCTCTGTGTGCTCTCTCGTATCTCTCCTTTTCACACATTGTGGTGGCTTTCTCTGTGTTCCTCTGTTGATTCAGTCTCTGGAATTAGCGGATCAGGATTCCATGCCCAGAATGCTACAAAGACTGTGCTTGAGTTCTCCCACATCTCACTCAATTACACAGAAGTTTCAGATTATGTAACAGATGCTGTGCTGGGTTAGGCAGAGCCTTCTGACTTGTTTTGCTTTATTTTAGACCATGAGATGGGTGAGTTTTTCTTTTTAATGCCACTTTCTTCTAAGAATTAAAAGCCGCCACTTGGCTGTCAGTGTTGGAAATCAGAGTGATGGTGCAAGCCCTGAGGAGGACAATGTCCTTGTCTATGAAAAGGTGAAATAATTGCTTGAAATCGCTAAGCAGGACATGCAGTCCCAGATGGAGGGGGGAATTCGGGAGCTGGTTGAAAAAGAGTATTTGGCACTTTGCAGCCTTGAGAGGCACAGAGGAGACACCGAGGGGTTCACCACCAGAGTCACCATCATCAGAGAGGCATCCAGCTGTGTCCACCTGGGACTCTGCCTTCAGGACGTCTTGCCTGGCTGGGAGCTGCACAGGCAGACCCCTGGGACAGGGTGCCGACAGCTCTGGGCACCCCCTCCCAGGGTCTGGTTCCTGAGGAATCACAATGTGGATTTCACAATCACTTCCAGTGTCTTTTGCCAACCTCTATGAACAGATGTACAATTAAAAGAAAAGACAAAGGAGTCCAATTCGCAACGCTGTAAGTGGAGACATTTTAATGGAAAAGGACAGGCTAATGAATTGAACTTAAAATCTGTGACAGAACCGACGCATAAAATGTGCTGGTGTTTACAGATAATACAAGGGGGGCTGCATCTGATGGTTTCAATCCTCTTTTAAATTTTTTTTCTGAGAGATCCAGCCAGCAGACTGCCAGTCTTGTCAGAGACGTCAGTGGTGGCCACTCTGAACGGAAAGCAGCATCTCTCGGCATCTCAGCATCTCTGAGGCGCTGCTCCTCAGCGGAGACTGTGGTGACTTTGCGTTTCAGCGCACATCCGTCCTACGATGCATGAAAGTGCCCAGGGAATGGGCAGAGCTGGGAGCTCTGAAGCCCTTTCACCTAAACCACCCCGGGTTGCCTGACCTAGTTTTCCTCCCAATTTTAATTATGTCAAGTACTTCACAAAGGCCTCCTTGGGGGCACCGTGAGCTCACTGTCATCAGATTGCTCCAATCACAGCTGTGGCTCGCACACAACCGCCATCTCTGCCCCAGCAGATGCTGTGTGTAAACAGTTGTATTAATTACATCTCGAAAACATGGTTCTTGCCAGATCCTCAAGATTTGGGTGCAGCCTCTGAGGTGGGTGGGAGGCTCAAGGGAGAAATGTCTGCAGGAAATTCTTCCCCTCCGAGAGGTCTGTTTTCTAAGTTATCTAAGAGCTACTGCAGCTGTTTACTGCAGAGTGACCCTGCTCAGAGCTGTGGTCACCCGAGGCTTTGAAAGGTGACCTCCGCTTCCGCCCTGGGTGGAGCACCGTGCTGGAGACCCAAGCCTGCCAAGGCCTCATTGTCATCTCCACACGCCGTCCTTGGGGTGGGCCGCTCCTGGGACACGCAGACAGGAAGCTGGCCACCTGAGCCACTCACAGGCTCTATCTACAGTCAGCTGCCAAGCCTCACGTCACACATCACTGCTAGTCTTGGAGAGCTGGCAGGGCCCTGAAGTCAATTGAACACTTGGATGACAGAAAACTTGCCACTGCCAGAGGCAATATGCTCCATTTTTTTGACAGTTCTAACAATTTTTCTTTAAACTGTCATAAAAGATTGCTGCTGTGAATACCAGTGTCGGCGTCCCTGCCTCACCTTTACCTGGTGCTTTTCCACCACACAAGACTGTTTCTCCTCGTGCTGGCCTTGGGCTTGCAGACAGCTGACTCTTCTCCCGCGGCTGAGCAGCCTCCTCCGAGCGACCCTCTGACAACTCTGCTCCTTCTGACAACCTCTGCAACGGCTGCCAGATGTGAACAAGGGGCCTGGGCAGAAGGTATCCAGGAAGACTGGAAACTCGAGGAAGCCTGCCCTCTCCTGTCCACCAGACTTCACACTTGCGTCACTGGGCTTTGGGACCTAAGTCCTCGTCATTTGTTCCTTTTGCAGCTCGTGCTGTTCGCAGCACTTCCTTCCAGCTTACTGAGGTCCACTCAGATGTGGTATGTCGTCCCCACCGACACAGTTCTGCTCCAGTATTTCCCTGTGTTCTTTCTGTCGCTCTATTTACTGAATCACCACGAGAATGTGGAGCGAGGCTGAGTTCTGTATTTTAACACCACTTTAATTCTCACCTACTGAGAAATCCATCCTCTTATCACTGTGCTTTGTTTAACCTGTCACGAATCTGTGAAATCCTATCAGCCAGCCTGCATACTACCTTTTAAGGTGCAGTTGAATCAGGAGAAACTTGCCTCACACACTGCGTCCGGGCACAGCATTGGCTGAGGCTGCTGCCCTGACCTGTCCGTTTTGTAGTACTGCCCAGCTATGAAACAGGTTAGCAACATGTGACCTGCATTTAGGAGTAACAAGTCTGTTTGTACATGCACATACAGCAACTTTTTTAAACTGTCTATATTTCTTCCTGAGATAGGTATTTATAATATCTCCATCTTCTTTTCCATTTTGCAACTTAGAACAAGTTTGCCTGTCAACAGTTCTCCACAGCCTACTGTGTTTTCTAGGATTTTCTAAGGTTGAGCAACGGAGGTTCAGCAATTTTGACTTAATTTCTTCCCATCCCTTTTCCATGCAGGCCAGAAGCCTTGGATCACGTGGTGAGGGAAGAGGCTGTGCTATGTAGGGAAACTCTGTACCGAAGCTCAGCTCAGATCATGACATTCTCTTGACTAAAACCCTCAGTTTCCATCAAATTCCTCACTCTGGCATTAAAGCCTGTCACTGTGTGGCCCTGAAAGCCTCTCTGTTCCCTGCCTCTGCCCTGCAGGTCCCTGTGCTCCACAGAAGCCCACTTCTGTGACCCACCCCCACTCATCACCACCTTCCCTCACCCAGAGCCTCAGCTCCCCACTCCCACCTGTAAGACCCCTACTGGAAAGATTCCCACCTGCCCCTCAAGATTAATCTCTAAGGACATTTCCAAATGCCTCTCCCCATCTCTCAGTCAGATGGTTTTGCCCCCTCCAGAAACCACAGCCACCTTCAAGCTCCAGCAGGGCACTCCACTCCAACTTCTGCTGGTCTATCTGGCTCATCTTACCCGAGCCATCCTCTCCAGGTGAAGGGCTATGTCTAACTCAACTCTGGCTTTAAAAGCAGCTAACACACTGCTCTGTGCATATTGCTCACTCACTAAGTTGAACTGGACTTGGACATGCACACTGAACTGCAGTGTCTGCTGCTTCTTGGTGGTCCAGCTCGTCAAAAGAATAAGATTTCAGCAAAACAACTTAACACTTTTTCTTTACCAAAAGTAATGTTAACAATATATAAAAAATATTGGTTTTCCCCTGATGTTTCTATTAAAATGCCTTTAGGAAAAAACATTTTTCAACTCTTTAGGGTCAGAATTAAGCAATGAAATTTGTATACCACATGTATAATGTGTATGTTTATCTAAGTATCTGTTCATTTATATATCTTAAATTGAAATTTTAAAAATTATTTTAAAAACTCCTGACAAACATTACCAGGAGGCACGCCATTTAACTGTTGGTTGATATACCTAGCTAGACTGTAAAATCAGATTTTGTTTAAAGCATGGAGGAGAGGGAAAAATTAAATCCTGCAGATTTTGCAGACCTTAACATCTTTGAAAGAGGAGCATTTCAGACAATGTAATAAAAAGGCCACACGCTTTGACTTCTGTAGATCTTAAAAATTCTTCTGTATAGTTTCTTCTTCCTTTGAAGAAATTAGGAAGTTTGGTAAGATGGAGAAAGATATAAGAATAGACACCCCATGTGGGCCATGAAGTATCTTTTTGCATCGGAACTCTTAGTGCAGTTTCAGTATTTTGTTCCTCAGGAGGGTGAGCTGCTTCCGAATAGCCTCCCCTTCTTTGAGGTATCCTCTGTTGGTGAACTTTGAGAGCATCCATTTATGAAGTTGATTATCTTTCCCAGTCTCTGCAAGCCCTTCCGTATGTGTCCTCTCTGAGCAAATCGAATTGTGTGCTTAATACATGGAAAGGGATTTGGGAGGGGTTGCTTTTTAAACTGATTTCTTAATTAATATTATGATTTAGTTAACTAGACAGCCTCATTGCAGAAGTTCATAACCATAAGTCTTCAAATATATCTCCCTTCCTAACACCCTGTAAATATGCTTTTGTAAAGATACCCTTACAGAGTGTGATCCACCATTTATGAACCTGCAGCATCGCATTCAGAGATAAGTGGAAAGCTGGCAGCTTTTCATTTAAAGCACAAGCTAAGAAAGTTGGTCTAGACAGAGCTACAGAAGGGTAATGCTTAGGGAGGGAATGATGTGCCTGTGGGTGGTGGTGGTTAAATCTGACCAAAGAATGATGTCGCGGGGGTTTGGATATTGGATGGCCCACATTGAGCCACATTCTTTCAAACACAAAAGTCTGTAGAAATATGTCCTGTAAAAGACTCTTAAATATTCTGGAAACTGTCTCTTCCTTTTCACATCCTTATATATATTTGAACCTATGCCTACCAGTCATGACATATGACTATTCATACAGATTTCATCATCTCTGGTTTTAAGAATAAAGGATGCTGTATAGAAGGCTCACATCTTTTAATTCACAAGAGTGAAATTGTTTTGAAATGACATTGTTTCTAAAAATTCACTACTTGCATTATATTAACTTTTATTTTTCCATGCCAGAAGGATAGAAGTTCCAGTGCTCATATTAAGAAACAGCAATGTCAATCAAGGCCCAACTCAAGCCCAATTTATAAGAGTTATAAAGGGCGTGTGCCTGTTCTGTCTAGAAGCAGCCTTGGGCAACACTGAGTAGGATAGACCATCTGTTGCTACTGATAAAGGAGCAGCTTCTCGAATGCTCCTGTCTCGTAGGCACTATGCTGAGTGCTTTGGCCCCTCATCCACAATCTGTGTGGCAAAAGGCATTGCAGGCAATTCAGTGAGGAGACCGAGGCATGGAGAGCAAGTGCCGTGGAATTCCCTAAGGCCGTGCAGTGAGCACATTGCCAAGCTGGGTTGAAACCCTCCTCCATAGGCTCCCGACTCTGCCTCTGTCGCCACTACCACACTGGATGATACCTGGTAGATGCAGATGTCGAGTCCCGTGGATTCTGAGACAGGCCAGGTTTCAGTCCCACCCCAGCTGCCTATTGGCTGGATGACCTTGGCAAGTTGACTTTCTTGAGCCTCATTTGTCTCATCTCTCAATTAAGAAAACCTGGGGCCTATCTTTGGGGGTTATCTGAAGGATTCCAGGAATGCATATGGCACTGTCTACAGCACACCGTAACTGTTTCACAAATGATGAGGAACAATTTATGTTCTTAGTGGAAATATGTCGGCGTGTGAAGTCACAAAGCTCTGCCCTGCCTGGCTTGATCCAGTGCCTAGGCACTGCCCCCTCTCCCCTCTCCCCTCTCCCGTCTCTCCCAACTCACCATAGGAGGCTGGGCTGCCTCAGTAATTCTGAGGGGCATTGACTCTTTTCATTCAAAAATTCATGTTACCGCCCCTGCCTTTTTTCTGTTGTTTTACAATGCAGTAGGAAGTGGGCAGACGGTCAGGAAAAGTGATAGTCATATATTGCTTGTGCTTTGGCTTCATTTGATCCAATGCGGATCAGCTGCACTGAGAAAGCTACTCAAGTGAAAGAGAAAAAGTAACTGAAGGGAGAAATCTGGGTGAGTAAGAATTCCAGGGATAGAAGTATTAATAGCAAGCTTTTTGCCTGATATAGTCACTTTATGCTGCAGTGGTGCCCCTTTAGAAAGTGATTGTACAATGGATGTTTGCTTTTGATTTTGGATTTGGAGTGTAATGAATGTTCTAAATTATTATTAGAGGAGCTTGCGGTTGTTACATCTCTGCCTTTATTGCTTATTTTTAGCCATTTCCCCTGATGTCAAATGCTCACGCAAGAATGATATATTCAATAATAATGTGGTTCCTTCAGAAATATACCACATACCTTTTGGTGTGGTTTGTGGATGAGAAGAGTGGGGAATGCACACGTGGGAAACTGCAGAAGGATTATGCCTTCATCGTTTCAAATATTTGAGATGAAACTAGATCATTTGCTGTTGCTTTTTATTCTCATTCTAAGTGCTTTTCAAAGTCAGCGCTAATATTTTAAAATGGTTTTCTGTTGTTGGGAGAGAGGGAATTACTCTATTACTTTCTGATAAAACAGAATCTTTTATGATCAAAGAGAACTAGGCTCTAGTAGTTCCAGTATCCTAATGTGGACACTAATTGTTTCCCTCCTTTTCTTCAGGGAAACAGGTTCTACACAAATGATAGCCTTGTGAACTAGCCATGGGCACAACTGGAGAAGCATTTAGGGAGCTTTAGTGCAAATTGAGACCACCTACACATCTGACTCTACAGGGTTTGACAACACCCAGGGTGAATCACAAAACATCATTCTAATTAGGGCTTATATAGAAAGAGTAAAAGAACTCTGATTTCATCCTAAAGATTATTTAAATTAGCCAATGTTCCAAATGCATCAACTATTTTAATTTAGTTGTTTTGATTTAGAAAAAAACACATCTGTTTGGTAGATAAGACATAATTTAAGACAAATGTTCTATTTGATAAGCTTTTAGAAACAACTTATTTTTATTCTTTCCTGTGAGATAACTCAGATGTGGAGAATGTGATAAAAGTTTCAAGCATAAAATAAGAAGGGCTGACACACATAGATTTCTGGGTTTTCACTTGAAAACAACAAAAGTGAAGAATATGGTAAACGAGGTGTATCAGGTAGTGCAGAGTCCCCAGGAGACCTAGACACCCAGGTCTGGGAGCCTAGCGGCAAGGGCTGGACGTGGGATGACCTCAGCAGAAACTCACAGCCACCGCTATTCCAAAAACCCAGCAGCAGCTCAGTGCAGGGCAATGCTGATAGTGCAGTACCTGCAACCCCGGAGGGGAGCTGGATGTGTCAGGTACACACATGTCACTGCTCCCCCAGCAGTACATGGAATAGTGTGCGTCCAGGTGTCTGTAGGGCCCCTCGCCCTAACTCACAAAACCATTCTGGGTCAGAAGCCACCAACACTGTCATCCTCCTCCCTTTTTTGAGAACCCTAGTAAGTCCCTCCAGTGGGCCAAGCCCACCTTTTCCCTTCATTCTGTGGCAATATGCCTTCATTTCCTAATCAGTTTTGCCCTGCTCATTCAATGCAAAATGGATCTGTTTTCCTTGGGCACCAGTATGTCCCACAGTTGTTTATTAATCTTCAGTTCTATTTCTTTTACACATCCCTCCAAAGATCAGGCCTGCACTGCCTGTGCACTCCACAATCCACAGGCCTGAAGGAAATGTTATCTTTGATGTAGAGACTTAAAATAAAATTATTCCAATTAATTATTTCATGCAAGAGGCTAGTCCTGACTCTAATTCTAAGACATGTCTCCTAAACTCTGGAAGTCTGATGTATCCTGTTATCAACATGTATCCTTAATGTGGTGGTTTGTCATTTATCCTCAAAGCTGCATTGTAAAATGTATACTGCCGTACATTTTAAAGTCAGTTTTATAAAATCATATTTAGAGATCCTGGTAAAAATCTATCAAGTCAAGACGTTACCTTATTACCCATGGAATTATCTTCAACTCTTATAGTTCAAATGTTCAGATATTCCTGAATTGGCTTTCACAATAAACATCCTAAATATGTAAGTAGAAACATATATATTGCCAGATTTGTGCCTTCCCAAGCAAAATTAAAATACAGGAAAAGTCAGTCTGTTTGGCCCATAAATAAATATGTGTGTGTGTATGTGTATGTGTGTGTATACATATACACACTCAGAAAAACTAGAAGCAGCAGCATATTTTGGCAGCATTTGGTTTATTGGAACTCAAACATTCGATTGTGCACACAGACTAGTTTATGTGGTAACAATTACGTATTTCTTCCCAGTTCCTTGCCTTCTTTCCCTCCCCATTTTTTTCTTCCTGATAGTAGGTGTATACTTTTTTCCTGTTTCCATTGGTAAGCCACATGACAGGCAAAATGATCAATAGAAGAATATTGTTCCCTCAATCAAGAAAAATGCCCATTGGGTTTTGTTATTTGATGACGGAGACCTATTGTTTTTTCGTTTTTCATTTTTTGTTTTCCCTGGCACCTCTGGAATTAAGTAATATAAAAAATCTGTTATTTCAGATGTTCATGTCTAATGAATTTCATGTGAAATACTGGCAGTATAACCCCAAATAGGGGAAATTTGTGAAGAGTGGATGCTGGAGGACGTGAGACATCTGCACAGAATTCATCTCTTCCAGCATCTTGCATGTCCCAAACACTGCCCTGCCAGGCAGAGCATGCTGCAGATCGCGGCAGTGAATTCCACTTGTTCAGAGCACATTTGACTTCCAAATTCTCAAGGCCACAGATCTGAGGACAGAACAATATTTGCATTTGAAATTGGAAGATTATTTTTTGCTCAAGTGCCTATATGCTATACAGAGTTTGCCTACTCTGCGTTATCTTCCCCCTGTTCCCGTTATCTGGCACAAGCTATCCAAAAGACAGACCCACTTGTAAAATAAATGGGTTGCAAACTAAGGAAAATATTTAAATCCCATGTAAATGGTACTATACTATGTATAAAAATGTCAAGAAACAGAGAACAGCTCATGAACACCTCCACTGCTGTATAAAAGAACCATCTTTTTTCTGACTCCTATTGGACGCCTTAGAAAAATTTGTATTTCCTCTTTAGTTATTGTGTTTGAAAGATGAAGTTGAGACAAAAGTTCTATCCTTTTTAAGTTGGCAAAACTTCTGAAAGGTGATTGTTAGCTGCACTGTGACTCATTCCAAATGCAGAAATCTCTGACCCCGAGTTAGTCTATTTGTCATGCAAGAGCCTAGAAAAGCCCTGAGTGATAAGAAATGGCCATAGGCCATTCCCACAGAATTTTCAACAAAAATAGAATCATGCTTATGTTCTAAGTCATGACTTAGAGCTTATAATTCATGTTCAGAACTGTCCATGTTCACGCACAGGGGCCGCGTCACTCCGCCAGAGCTGCCCACACAGGGTGCAGGTGTGCAGAGGAGTCTGAGGCTGTCTCTTCCTCTGTTGTCGGGTATGTGGGTTATCTCCATAAACGGCTGCCATGAGCATCCTTGTTCACACATTTTTAGGTACTTGAGCGAGTCTCTGTGGGATAATTTTGGGAAGTGAAATCTGTGGTCAGAGGTTTGTGAGTTTTACATGCTACATTTTCAGAAGTTGAGAAACAGCAGCAGGCCGAAGGCAAGTCGCCATGCCTGGGATTCATGAACACTAGTTGAAAGAACTGGTGTGATTTAGTCATGACAGGAGAGATGGGGAAGGGAGTTGCAGGTCGGAGGGCCCTCTTCAAATTCTCAAAGCGCAATCACTCCAAACCAAAATTCAATTTAATCTGTAGGACTCCAGATGGCAGAATAAGAGGCAATGAATGGGTGGAAGTGAAACAGGGCCAAAGTTTGACTTCATGTGCAACTTCCTAAGGAGTGATTTGAACTCCACAAACATGAACCAAGCACCTCGACACAGGCTGGGCAAGTTGCTGTTCTCTTGGAGCTTACATCTTAGTGGGGAAAGAGAAATGCATATGTAAACATATAAATCAGCAGGATACATTGTGAGGAAGGTCATGGCTCAGTGAGGCTACAATAGAGTGATACACTGGAGGGGGCTGCAAGGGAGGGAGAAGGTAGGAGGGACAGCATTTAGTAGAATGAGCAGCATAGTCCCATAGGAAGAAGAATTTATTGCCTCCTTAGGCAATAAATTCCAAAACCTTGAACATTAGAAAGGAAATAGATTAATGTGCATAGAGGATTAAATTATGTGATCTGCAAAGTCATTTAAAATCTATTTCCACGTAAAACATATTAATGCAATCTAAACAAAAGGGGTCTGGATACCCTCATCTTCTTCCCAAGCATCAAGTCTTTCTATAGTTAAACTGAGATGCTTTTATTCTTGGAAAATTTTAAGGAATATCTACAGCAATGGAAGAATCGGGTGTTGGGATGTGTTCCCAGGTAATAATGATTGCAGGCTGATTTGGCCCTTGAGGTGTGGCCTCATGGCCCTCTCCAAAAAAAATCAAGGACCTGCTACAAAGCACAAAGCCGACTGCAATGCTTGCTGCTTACTGGTTAGGCCAGCTCCTCTTTGCCAGGGACAAAGCAGAAAGCAAGACAAGACAGGTTCTGAAGCAGTAATTCAAAGCCTTCCTCGCTTTCCCATATGAGTCATTGCTAGTCAGAATATTACCTTTGCAGAGAGGCTTAATTCCAAATTTGCTCTTAAAGGGATATCCTCTCCTGATTTAGGTATAAACTTTTGACTCACAGGACAAATTCTGTCATTCCTTTGGGCCTAGGATTGCATTTATTTCCATAACAAAAGGGCCTGTTTGGTATTTCAGCAAATGAAAACAAAAATATAAAGCCCATCTCCTTTTGAATGAGTTCCAAAACAGTTCTCCACTGGACTTCAGAAGAAGAGGGAGCTCTGGACTGCTGGCTGGTTGTGTATTTGCTGTGCATTCCTTCTGGCAGGCTACCTCTCCATGCTGAGAAGGTTATCTGGATAACCAAGTAACAAAGTACATGAGGAGGCACAGAAAGAAAAATGTGAGAGGTACTAGCATAAACACATAGTGTATGTTGTTATGAGGCATCACATGATGAGATACTGCTGGGGAGGGAAGAAACGGGGAGATTCCTAGGAATTTTATGAGAATTTCCAGGGAGAACAAGTTTTGAGCTTTTTGTTAATTTAGAAAATTTACCTTATTTTTAAAAGAGTATGTAATATACCCCATGCTATAAAATTCTAGACATAGTAGATTTAAAAGCAGCATAATGGAAAATATAAATATCTGTTTTCTTTTCCTATTTATTTATTCTGTGCCAGAAGGAATATAGCCAAAAAGAGAGAAAAGGGGTCTCTGCAGAATTAGATGTCTCTGTGACTTGATCACTGCTAACCCGAAAAGATAATAAAGCGAAGCATGTATCCGGGTTGCTGCAGCCAAGCCTGCCCAGTCTGCAGGGCGTCCTCACACATGGGGCAGCCATCCCACCCCACACACTGGGAAAGGCGGACAGAGGCTGGGCAAAGCCCCCAATTTTCATTGGCACTGACCCCAATGATTTACAGGCCTTTGTTTCCCATGTTAAATGTCTTACGATCATTAAATTATTTATAACTCAATTAGCATGTGTCCAAAACCAGGAAGTTCATAGGAGACTGTGTGACTGGGAATTAAGGAGCAAAGCAACTTTCCAGTCTGTGATTTACTGGGTTTCCATTCTGTTTCCTGTTCGGATCCGGAAGTAGAATTTCAAATATTGCTTTTCATGCTTTATTTGGGACCGATTTTAGCCCCGCTCTCCTTTCTCCTGCCATTCGCTGGCCATTAGCCACCAGCCTCTGCACAATGACCAGCTGGCCCCTGGCAGATCTTGGGCCCAGGTGTGAAGTCGCTGGAGAAGCATTTCAGGGCCAAGATGGGAGTGATTTCATTTTCCATTGACACTATGCAGAAATGAAGGGGATTCAAGTGCCTTCAGAAAAGCTTCCTTCCAGCGAATGGAGTTTTGGGGATTTTCCAGACTTGCAACTGCTTTTATTCTTGGAAGCATCATTGTTGCTTTTTCCCCCTTCCATTTATATCCCAGGAACTGATTCAGAAACCATAGAAATTGGATTTGGAATCGCTGAATGCTAGCAGACAGCTGACTGCACTCTTCCCAAGAAACCCTGCCAGCTGGGTTCGGGTATCGCGTGGTGTGTGCTGTGTCTGCCTGGCCTGCTGAGTCCTCTAACTCTAATGGACTCCTTCTTACACCAAAGTGCACTAGAACTAAAGTGTTTTGCTTCATTCTTTAGACATTTTGTGGTTTAGGGCTCAATCAGCCAGGGTATGATTTGCAATCCACAGTAACCGGTTTCAGAGCAGCTGCCCAGCGAGGCAGGTTTCATCTCGCTTGCTAGACGTTTTGTTTTTTTCTTTTTTTTTTTTTTCTAAACCTCACACCTTTTATTTATCAGACTTGGATTCCAGTTCCCTGAGACTGTTTGTGCCACTGATTAGACAGGCCCGAAGGAGAACCCACCAGGCTTCCTGAATAAAATGCAGCAGTGACTATATTAAGAAGTTTTAAATTGCTCAAAATACTGTCTAAAAAACACTAAAAATCATGTTACTCTCTAGACTGAATAAAATCCTATAGAAATGAATTCCTGGACTTGACATGTAGCAAGCTGGCATGGGCTCGGGAGTGAGTGGGCTCAGTTAAGTGAGCTAAGATGAAATATCTGGTGCACAGGTGAGCACCCACCTGAGGAGCGTTTGGACATTATGATAGCCAGCTCATCTGTAGAGACCCGTCCTTCTGTATCAGCAGCCCACCAGATAAATGACGTGTAAATACCACATTTAGGAGGGCTTATGATGATGCCAATTAATGGAGACCTTTTTGAAACAGGAAGGAGGTGAAACATATCCCTTTGCTTCTATATCACTGTGTGCCGGCACTGTTTGCAGTATCTCGTTTAACCAGGAGTCACCACCTGACGAATGGCTGATGTGGGGTGGGGTCCTGGGGTGGGGTCCCAGGATGGGATTGCATGATGGGCTTGACGTCTCTGGCTGATGGGTACCAGAGCTGAGACTGGAACTCCTGGCGTGACTGAGGCAGACACCTGGGCTACACAGCCTCACCCACAACGCCCTCGCTAAGTGACACACAGGACTCACTGGCAGCAGGACAGCAGGGTCCCCCTACAGAGGCCCCCATTACAAACCGATACCCAGCTTAGACAACAGGTTCTGCAGTCGGCGTCTCACCCCTTTGGGTCTCATCGTGACTCACTTTGATAGCCACATGATTTAAGGGTGATTCAGTAATGATTTGATGAGTGCTGTGGCTCAGGGTCATTCCCCTGCCCAAGCATTTCAAATTCCAGAAGTTCATGCCCTGCGTGGTGGGTGAAAAGTCTCAGGCCAACCATGAGCACACAGCAGCCAGGCGACTGAGGCAGCTGCGCGGGGTGGCACGTTGTTCAAACCCATAATTTGGAGTCAAAACAAACAGATGATTAGCTAGGGTGGTCACTTTCAATCAAGAGTTTTCACATCGCCTAGACATGGCCTCAGGATCAGGCCTAGTGTGGCCGGAGGCTGATCTCGCGGTAGATGGGAAGTGTGGCCTGAGGGCCATGGCTGCCCCCTCAGAAGGCCCTGTGGAGTGGCTGGTCAAGTCTCAGCAGCCTCCCGTGAAGCGAGGAAAGATCTTTCTGCTGGCCTCTGGAGATCGGTATTGGAATGCACAAGAAGGAAATGCTGGATGGGAATCCCACTGCTCTATGATACCGAGGCAGTGCATTTGCAGGCAGTGCATTTGTAGGCAGTGCATTTGTAGAATTGCTGTCCGAGGGTTTCTGTAACTGGCAAGGTCACCCAGGTAGTCATTGGTAGAGCAGGGACTGGAATCCCAGACCCTCGACTTCCAGGCCTGTGCACCTTTCTTTATCCCAAACAGCCTTACAGTCAAGTGCCAGTGCAACCCCCGATTCTCGGGTTCCAGTCTTTGTCATTTATAATGGGAATCAACCTTATCTTGATGATCCAGAGATAGTCATCAAGGAAGATTAAATTATCCCCTTAGACTCAGAGTGACCATATCATTTACCTTCCACACAAGGACACTTTTGAGAATGAAAAGGAGGAGACGTCTGTACTGGACACTGGATGACAGGCACCGACAGGCTGTCTGCCAGGGAAGCAGCGATTCCTGTATGTTGTAGAAAGTTTTCCAAAAGTCACCTTGGAAAGAGGTTTTGTTCCTTAACCTTCCGTTAAATAGAAAGTTCCGTGAATGAAAACAACTCCCTTCCCTAAACATTCTAATAATGACCCAAAGCTGCCAAGCCTGCCAGCTCTGCCTCATGGTCGTGTTGACTGCGTGAGACTATGTGAGTGTCTGCTACACAGCACACTTCCAGTAAACACGCTGTTGCCTCAGTAATCCCACAAAAATGTCCTAGTCAAATCACCTGGCACCCAGGAAATTTCCTTCTTTATTTTTCCCCCAGTGAAATATAGAGTTGAAAACACCTAATGGTTCTTTCCCTCTCCCATGTGTTTGCAGGAGGGTGGTTTTGGTTCCTCGATCTTTGATGTGAACAAATGTGATGTTTTCCACCACAGACAAGTAACCATATTCTTTGTAACCAATGTTACAGACAAGTAACATTCCCAATGTTTTTTCAATGTACCTCCTTCAATAGAGGATCGATAAGGAAAAAAAATCATTGACAGCCTTCTCAATTAGATTCACTATTTGATCCAAAAACATAGCTTAGAACTCTAGCTTTTGCTTAACACTCTTGCCCTATGAGTGCACAGAACTTTAATTCTGATACAAACCCCCCTGAATGTTTAGCTTTGACAAAGATGCCAAGGTGATTTGATAAGAAGTGGGGCTGTGTTTGGGCTCTGGGAGTTTTTGATATGGTTTCAAGTCCCATCCAAAACCCACAGACCTCTAGAAAGTAGGTGCCTGCCTTCCTGCAGCAGCCTTGGAGTCTGCTGGGGGTTTTAAGCAGCTGCTGCCAAGCCAGGCCCCACCCGACACTTTGATGGGCACAGCCATGGTAGCAGGGGTTTGGATGCTGCCAGGTGACTCTAACGTGTGGCCAGGGTGGGAAGCACTGCTCACAGAGGTGCCAAAACCAGGTTCTTCCCTGTGTTCTCACATTTCACAGCCTCAGTGTAAAAAGTAAGACATGGGCCCTCTGGAATACTATAAGAATATAGAAAAGCATGGTATAGTAAATAAAAGGCTCACAGAATTTTGTCATCTAGAAACAATGATTATTAATGTATTAGTATGTATTAGTGTGTGTTTTTACTCGTTAACGGTATATCCTGAGATATTTCTTATACCATTTAATATTTTAAAAGATGTTTACATTGGCCACAGTAGCTCATACCTATAATCCCAACACTTTGGAGGGCAAGGCAGGAGGATCACTTGAGGCTTAAAAATTAGCCAGGTGTAGTGGCACATGCCCGTAGTCCCAGCTACTCAGGAGGCTGAGGCTGGAGGATCACTTGAGCCCAGGAGTTCAAGGCTACAGTGAGCTGTAATTGCACCATTGCACTCCAGCCTAGGTGACACAGTGAGACCCTGTTTCTAAAATAAATAATAAATAAATTAAAACATTTAAAAATACATGATGTTTAATTATTAGAGTACTCAATTTTATATCTATGTATGCAATAATTTTTAACGGTCTCTTAATATTAGATTTTTAGCACTTTTTAAAAACTATTTTTTTTTAAATCTGTATTTCTAACTTTTTATAACAAGGAACCATTGACTTTGAGATGATTGGGGAATCCATTCTCTTCTTTTTTTTTTTTTTTTTTTTTTTGAGACGGATGTGGCCCAGGCTGGAGTGCAGTGGCCCGATCTCAGCTCACTGCAAGCTCCGCCTCCCGGGTTTACGCCATTCTCCTGCCTCAGCCTCCCGAGTAGCTGGGACTACAGGCGCCCGCCACCTCGCCCGGCTAATTTTTTGTATTTTTTAGTAGAGACGGGGTTTCACCGTGTTAGCCAGGATGGTCTTGATCTCCCGACCTCGTGATCCGCCCGTCTCGGCCTCCCAAAGTGCTGGGATTACAGGCTTGAGCCACCGCGCCCGGCTGAATCCATTCTCTTCTACAGTTTCCATGTCCAATAGACTTAAAGTATTAATCAATGTGTTTATGTGTTGTTATTTCTCTGGCATTACAAAAAATTTTAAATGTATTGTTACTACCTGTATAAATATCAGCTTTTGAGAGAAGGACATTGTGTAGAAATAATGAAACACTGCAACTTTTATTTGTATTATTTGTATTATTCTTTAAGTTCACATGAAAATTTAGTATGGCTTCAAAAAATATCGCAAGTTAAAATATCACCAAGACTTTGTTCAGACAAAAGTATCAGAAAAGTGAGCCAGGCACTTTACAGGCATGATCTCTTAACCTCACTATAGTCCTGTGAATAAGGATTATTTAAATTTCATTTTACCTGCCAGGATTATTGTAAAAATGCCAAGCACATTGCCTACACAAAGTAAATAGTCAGTTAATGGCTGCTATTTTTATGAGTTCCTTTTAACATATATTTATCGTCCTCTATTGGATTTAAGATGTTATATTTATCATCACCTAAGATTTTAGCTATTCCATCTCTTCAAAATAGATTCTATAATCAATGGCAGTATGGGAGAGTGACTCGCAGGTCTCTGAATCTCAAGGGGTTCCTGGAAGCCTTCCTAAAGGTATAATGAAACATTCGGCTTCACATTCCCATCCACAAGATCCCTGAAAATATCCCAGTCTGCTCTCAGGACCCAGTGACTTACCTACGCGGAGGCCGTGGATGGCACCTGGAACTTCCTGTGTGCCCTCCTCAAACTCAGCCAATACCATCATGCAGCAGCAGGCAGGTGTCTTTGCTGGGTAGTTGGACTGGTTGGCCCTGGGATTGCAGAACTGGAATGGGGAATGACATCAGGAAAGTTTATAATTATCAGGACAACGTGGATGGCCATAACTTTAAGTTTTAAGCGACAGCACATTATGGGGAGGGAGATGCATGCCCACAGCCATGCTTCCCGTGTAACTGGAGCGGGGTCTGAAGTTTGAAACAAGTGTTCCTAGGCACGGGTCATAGCGTTTGTTATCACCATACTCGATTTAGAATGGGGACAACATGTTGGTTCATGGTTACTGTTACAACCTTACTCATTTTAATACCTGAAAACATGCTTTCCCCATGCTGGGAACTGAAAGATTCTCCTAGGAAAAGAAAGGCTTGGCAACATCGATTCAAGAAGGGCATGCATTTTCCTCATTTAAATAACTCTAATGTGCAGGTAGATCCCCGACCTCAAGCTCAGAAGAGTCCGGGCCTTCACGCCTTCTCTGCTCCTGCTCTGGGGCCAGTTATTGAGATCCCTGTGCTCACACAATGCACACATCCCACCCTTGGCCGCTCTCCACAAGAAATCCAGTTGCACCAAGCACCCCACTTTTTGCACCTCCCATTTATGTACTCCTCAGAACCTCACCACAACTCCCTTCTAAAAACATGGGTTCCTGACTGGGAATTTGCTGCTGCCCAGGCAGCTTTGCTCAGAGGGAGCAACTTTCTAGAAATGTTTCAAGTATAATTAAATTAAAAAAAAAAAAAAACAACAGTCAGAGGTGTGCAGTTTGACCAATATCACAAACCAATTAGCCCTTTGTAAGTGGCACCCAGATCAGGACAGCTGACCACACCAGCACCCTAGAAGCACCCCGTGCTGCCTCCTGGGACAAGGCTACCACCATCCTAAGGCCAACACGATGGGCCGACTTTGCCTGCTGTTGAATTTTGCTTACATAGAATCATCCAGTAGGTACCCCTTTGGGTCAGGTTCTTTCACTCAACATTATGTGTTGATATTTTTCCATGCTGTGCTGTAAAATTGTGTTTCTTGCATCCCATAGCTGGACAGTTCCATCGTAGGAAAATACCACACCGCGTTCGTCCATTCTACCACCAATGGACATATGGGTTCTTTCCCTTTTCTTGCAGTTACAAGTTTATGAATATTGTACCACGTGTCCCTGGTGAACTTTTGTGTGCACTTCTGTTGGGTACCTCAGAGTGGCATTGCTGGGTCAGAGGGTACTGGTCACTTTAGTAGCTTTGATAGATATTGCCAAAACATCTTCCAACACGGTTATAGCAAATTATACTCCACCAGCAGTAGAAAACATTTCAAATTGCTTACAACAAACCCCCAAAGATTGCCGCATACATCTTCCATATCAATTACTTAACTACTCAGCAAATTTGAAGGGAAATATATTTTTTCTTTTTATTCAAATATAAAGTGGAATAGGGATATGGGTAAAAATTGTCTTGCCACCTTTTTAGATCAGTAAATGTTTGTTGAATGAAGGTGAGAAAAGATGAGAAATAATAGTACCCAGTGAAAGACGTAGCAGTCTAGAAGGAGGGGCATTTCCTGGGGTGGGGGGACCCACACTCTGTAACTCCCACATTCGTGTTACAGGTAAGCTGCAGAAAACGAGGAAGCTTTTCAAAGAGGAATGGCTCTTGGCCATAGTTGCTGCTCTGAGAGGATATTTGATACTAGCAGAGCCAGGGCAACCCTGGAGGAAACCACCTGGAATGATGGGAGAACTCCTCCAGGGAACATGGCCCTTTAATAGATCTCTGTTGTGTAAAATAATCCCAAAGCAGCCACCAGGGCATGCTGCTGCAAGCAAGTCCTAGACGGTATATCCTTCTGTGCCACAGACCCCATGCAGAGTGCCCTCAGCTAAGCAGCAAGGAAGACCAAGTCTCCCGAGGGTTTGCCTATGTGTATGTGTTTCTGCAGTCATGGTGAATGACAGTCAGGACTGCAGAAAAGCATTGGTAAAGTGTATATTTGAGGCTTCAGAAGCTTGAAAAGATTAGATTTCACAGGCCAAAAAAAACTGAGAATTTGCAATTAGAACTTCAGTGCTGATGCTGGGAAGACTGGAGTTAGTTTGAGACATGCACCTGTGCAGAACTGGGTTCCTGGAAAAGGAGAAGGAAGGGAATCTGGACCAGAGTAGGGCCTGACACCACTCATACTCGACGTGTCTGTAAATCAGAATTGCGTTACAATTACACTTTGACATTTTGGTGGTTTTTAAAGTGCCTAGTACAAGTTCATTTTTCATTAATGAATTCTTTATTCGTAAAATGCTTAAACAGAGATTACCCTTTTGAGCATTTTGCCAGTGCTTCTGAAACTAATGGGGACCTCCTGTTGGAGGACACAGTCTGTTGCAATAGGTGGCTACTGCTCCAAATCTGTGTCACCTCCCCAGGGCCATGGGCACAACCATCACCTGAAGCATGTTGGAGATGCAGATGGTCAGGCCCTCCTAGAATCTCAGAATCTGCATTTTAGCAAGGTCAGGAGTAATTCCTATGTCCATTGGAGTTTGAGAAGCACTGGTAATCTCAAATGCTTTAAAAGATTACTAGAGTAAGATAGGCTCAGTAGGTATCTGAAGGCACCATCCCAAAGACCAGAGTGGTAGGAGCAGGTGAACCAGCCTCTGAGCGCATTTCCCCCCCAATCCCCAGCTGTGTGGAAAGTTGCCACCTTTGGACTAGTCATTCAACAAACATGTGTCAACTGTCCACTATGTGTCAGGCCACCACTTGGCACTGGCTGTGGCTAGCTGGATAGACACCATTTCTGCCCTCCAGAAATGTCATGTCCACTGGCACATGACAAGTCACTTAATCGTTCAGAGCCGTGGGTGAGAGCTCCAGGGGCTGACAAAGGAGCTGTGATCTTGCAGGACCACAGAGAAGTGTCCCAGGGCAGGTGGGACCTAGGGCTACACAGGGAGGGGTGAGAAGTCAGCCCATCAGCCTTAAATGCTCCCCCAAATCTTCCCATTCAGTGTTTTCTCAGTAGCAAATTCATGGGAAAATTGGTTGTTTTACTTAAAAAACTCATACTAGAAAGCTAGAGTTTAACTTTAAAAATAAATTTTGAAAACATTTTTATTAACAAATCCTACCTTTCCTCCAAAGTCAAGGAGAAAAGAATAGGAGTGAACAGTGGACCAAGTAAAACTCTGCTCTCTCCCCTGCTCATTTTGCAGTTCAAGTGCCATTCAATTTATCGTGGCAAGAAGAGAATGGCATCATCAAGACCTTAATATTCTAATACGTCTGATCTCATAAGAATGTGAAAGCTATAAAATTAATTTTTGATCAATAACTACAGGCCTTTTGAGACAGTGCCCTCCTAAGGAATTGAGTACCTATTTCTCCATACAGTGTCTATCATGACCTACAAACCCTTTTCCCATGAGGTATAACAGAGAGGGATTACAGCCTTAGAACTGGATGTCAGACTCTCCTGGTTTAAAGACAGTAAGCCATGACATAGTGCCTGAGACCAACACAACCTTCAGGGTGGTTTCAGAAACACACAGGGGACAATGTTGGCTCCGATGCTGTACATCCCCAACAACCATCAACTATTTGGAAACTAGAATTTCAGTGTAATTGGAGTTGGTGTTGCCCTAGCAAATGCTGTGGGAAGAGTGTCTCACTGTATGTCTTCTCCTGTTTAAAGCCTGAATTTATTCAGGATATAATATCTGTGTTTAGCCACTCTACTGAAACTGATCCAGGAAGTGTTCAAAAAAAGGTATCACAAGGATCCCTTTGTAGCTACATCTGTGGGATTCCCCTCGCTCTGGCGTGGCCTGGCCCCTCTGCAGCATTCAACAACATGGTCCTCTGCTTTTATCTTCCTGGACTGCATGACTCCACCCTGCCCTGGTTCTCCTCTCCCCTTAACCCCTCCTTATCAATGTCTTAAAAGGGCTCTTCTATTGGAAGACACATTCTGTTGCAGTAGGTGACCACTGCTCCGAATCTGTGTCACCTCCCCAGGGCCATGGGCACAACCATCCCTGGAGTGTGTTAGAGATGCAGTCGGCCAGGTCCTTCAGAATCTCAGAATCTGCATTTTAGCAAAGTCCTGGGTAACTCCTATGTCCATGAGAGTTTGAGAAGCACAGGACTCATGAGCTCCTGACATACAAATAGTGCTGAGGTTGGTATGCTGGCTGGGTAGCTAGATACAAGTGAAAACCTTCCTGTTTCTTACAAACCTGGATGGACCCAAGGCCGCTGACGTGGGCCAGGACAGGCTACTCTTTTTCAGTGTTTCTGTTGTATTGCTGTGTCTCTCTGTGATCAGGTGCCACCCTCCCTGGCAGGAGGACTGCAGACAGGATGACCAAGAGCACTCTACACAGCCTGCTCTCCAGTGCTCAGGGATGCCACCCACCCTCGTGGTTCCTTTTCATCCGCCTACACATGGAAGGCCCAAGAGGGCTGATGTGTGACTATCTCCACTTCCTGGTACCCAGTGTGCATGACTTCACTTACTAAAAAGATGTTCAGCAATTGTATTAATAATGAAGAAAACACTTTGGTTCGACAAATAATCACTCCATTTTTTTCATTTGAAAGTTATTCCCATTAGTAGAGAAAGCAATGTATTACAACCACAAGAACGTTTACATGGAAATGAACCATCTGCAAAGCATCTCCCATTTTCCTTTTATATCAGCCAACAGGTGGTGGTGGGAGAAATATTCACTTGTGTATTTAACATCTATCCCCCTTCCTAGACTGTCACCTCCATCCAGGCAGATACTGTTGGTATCTCCACAGCACACACAGGGCCTGGCACGCATCCGGGGCTCAGTGAGCACTTGCTGAATGGTGAACAGATTAGTTCTCCTGGGAACGTTGTTCACACATCTCATAACACTCGTTTGGAGTGGATGGCATTCATCAGGCTGCATATTCCTATTATTTTACTGTATTCTCCACTAGTTACAGTGCCTACAGATGTAAAGGCATTGTTAATATTGCTCATAGGAAGACATGTTGATGGAAATGAGTCCAAAGGCATTATGGTTAGAAACTGGCCAGGTGTCATTTTTGAGAGATTAGGTAACTGTTTTCTGGTAGAGTGAATTGCCTGTTTGTTGCAAGTTGGGACTTTGCTGGGCTGGTTTACAGGGCCAAGGGGAAAGAGATAAGTGGATCTTCTAGTGAGAGGTCATCTGTTTTGAAAGCCTGGAAGATTCCATGAACTAAATCCAAGTCTTACAACACAGGGAAGTGTGTTAGACTATGCAGGGATGAAGTCTCTGATTTAGTATGAAAACAAGAGCTCCTCACACTGTCCTCTTCAGAAAGTCCATACGATCCAAGCTTCTGAATGCTTAGCTGCTTACAACCATACATAGATTGAGGGATAAAACTCTGATATGGAAGAGAAGGTAAACCTTTTTTGGCAGACATCCCCAGGAAAAGGCGGCTCTTTTCTCTCATTGCCGCTGCTCTTTCAGAATCCATTTCAACAGAGAAGGAGTCAATGGGAGCCCCATGCTTCTGCCAGATATCATATGGCATTTCAGTGGCATTGTGTGTTGCCCTTCTTAGGTAAGAGTTCAGCCATTAGAAGAATGTCCTACACACCTTCTTATTTTCTGTGATGAGAGGAATGTGAGGTACTGTCCTTCGAGAGTAGTCATTTGTGCTAGTAGCCAGCAGCGTGACTGTGCTGTCTTCTGCTCTGTCTCCCTCTCAGCCTTCTGCCCAGCCACCGCCACTACAGTTGCATTCTCTCCATTGGAACTCCTGGTTCAGAGGATTACCGTAAGAAACAGACCCCTACACACACAGCACTCTGCCATGTAATGGGTGTCTTTGTCTTCTATTTTGGATTACTGAGCTTTCCTGGGTAACTTCCACTAAACTGAAGTTAGTATTAGAAGAACTTCCTCTTACCAGAATAGAAAAGCATTTAAGTGATGCAGTCAAGTTTGTACCATAATTAATTCAGTCATTTATCAAATATATGTGGCCTCTGTGTGACGGTGACCTTGACTGGGAATGGAGCTGTCCCATGTGGGGCCTGTTCTTCAAAGGCAGTTCCCTGCTGCCCAGTTCAGTCCAGTGGATCTGGGCGTCTCTCTTTAATCTGCATTAGGGGCTCTTTACTGATTCTTCACTATCCAAAAAGGACTTGGAGGGGAGACCTGAGCCCACTTCTGGAAGGAAATGATAACAATTTATTTAGATAATCTTTGTGCAACAAGGCAACTCAGTGAAGAGATCTGCTCTCTAGGAGCCCCTGCGACCCCACCATAACCGGGAAGGCTCTACCTCTCCAGTCTTCAGGACCACATTTCTCTCTGACCTCCTGTCTTCCCAGCACTCTCAGCCTTGCTCATGGAGCACTCTAGTCCTCCATTGACCTTGGCCTTTGGCAATGTGATTTTTCACCTGGCAGCTCCCCTCTGGTCTCACTCCCTCTTTTTGTCAAGCCTGCATGACACAGCCTCACATCATTAGTGTTCCCTTACTCCCCTCTTACTGCCCAACCTGCAAAGTCCATGCCTGGGACAGTGCAGCCTGTGTCCTCACTGGGCTGCTGGCAGCAGTGGGGTGAACCACACAGCCATGCTGTGTGCTGCTGAAGAAATGCACAGCCTCCTGGCCCCACTGGCCTGTGCATTCCTGCCCTTCTGAGCTCCACTCACTTTTGGCAGGAGCTATTCCAACCTGCACGG
The DNA here is from genome assembly GCF_002776525.5 of Piliocolobus tephrosceles. Taxonomy (NCBI): domain Eukaryota; kingdom Metazoa; phylum Chordata; class Mammalia; order Primates; family Cercopithecidae; genus Piliocolobus; species Piliocolobus tephrosceles. The sequence continues at coordinate 43,492,278 of NC_045441.1, forward strand.
GATCCTCACTCTCTCACAGACGTGAGACCCTTCCTACGGCCTCCCCTCTCTGTGCCTTCTCACTCTCTGTTCCCTTTCCCCTTTCTCCCCTTTTCTCCTCTGCCCACCTCCAAGCCATCCTTCACAGGACAGCTCAGATCCTCTGGGACACTTTTCTTAGTTGTTCAGTCTGATGAGGTGACCCTCATCCTCTCTTAGCTGAAAATTAGCACCTGCCTCAACTTCTTTCCCAGCATGTCATGTGAGTATTGCTGCCACAGCATCTGTCACATTGTGGAGTAATGACCGACTTGCTTTTCTGCCATTTGACTGAGTTCCTTCAGTGCTGGGGCCAGTGTGCAGTGTCTTGTATTCAGTATATAGCTGATTAATTGATGAACTGAATAATTAATTAGTGGTTTACACTAGTACAGTGCAACCTTAAATGCAAAGATCTCATCAGAATAATTCACATGGTGGGATATTTTAGAAGGGTGACCAGGCTAGTTTGCAGTAAGAAAAAAATCAACAAGACTAGGTCAGGAATTCCTTTTTCGTCTACAGGCTTGCTATAGAAAATACTGAAAATCATCTACCTAATTACCTTTATGTTATCAGGTCGTATCTTAAATGTCATGTCTGGGAGAAGAAAATGTGATATGTGATTATAACCTTTCCTGGTGCAACCTAGTAAGTTTCAGATTAACTCAAGGAATTATGGTGATATTGTGGTCAAAGCCAGGTGATTAAAGAGTCATTCTTTGAAACAAATATCTGTGCAATCAATTAAGAAATTAATTTGCAAATTTTACTTGCTTATAGTAATTGATATATCATTCCTTTTACAAACAAATATAAAGAAAACTTAACTAAAAATACTTCATATCTCTTTCAGATTATGTATCCCAGAAAGGATAAATTTTTCTCTTTTTTGGTCTTCCTTTTTGGCGTGGCGTCTGTAGGAAATGTATTTCTTCATAGCTAAGTGCACCTCCTTATGAAATGTCTTCAGAGTCTACTGGTGCACATAAGTAATTGCGGGCAGCAGCTTGAGGATCTCCATCTCACGTTTATCATATGCCTTATTGCAGGAGGCTTTGCAAGAGGAGGTCTAGAGCTACAACATCTTACGGATATGAATGTCAATTCAAATCCAAGAGACAGTTTATGAGGGGGAAAGCCTAGAGGAGAAGAAACCTAGAGGGATCAAGCAGCAGGGGAGAGTAATAAAAGACTAGAGCAGCAAGTTTTTCTTAACTCAAACTAAAATTAAAGCTCTGTGTGTGTGTGCATGTGTATGTGCCTGCATGTGCATGCATACATGTGTGTAAATGGATGTTTGTGTGTGTGCATGTGTGTGCAAGTGTGTATACATGTGTGGGCATGTATTTTGTACTTGTATGTGTGTTTTATGCATCTGTTTGCAAGCATGTGTGTATGCACATGAAAGTGTGAATGCACATGTGTGCTTGATGTGTGTGTGTGTATTAATGTATGCATGTAGTTCTAGAGTCTAGTTAGAGAAAGTACATAAAGAAATAGGGATATGAACAAGAAAGCCATAGCTTAAATCATGGGAAAAAACTTTGCTCCCTATCAGTCATGGTTTTAAAATGTTCAGACTTGATATATTTCCCAGTGCTATTGGCAGAAAATGTCCCTATGACATTCCATACTAGCTCAATCAAATCTAAAACCTTTGTTCCAACATGTTTTATTGATATCAGTATATTTCAAATTTCTACCAGGTTTTTGTAGAGGTATTTTGGCCATGAAATTGACTAAATTATTCAAAATGATAAATGAACAAACCTGGGCCAAGGCTTGGAGACTTGCTTAACTCAGTTCTTAAATTTTCAGATTTTCAAAATTACAAATTTAAAAACCATGGTGGTGTTTATGATATTCTTTGATTGCAACTTATGGTTGAAAAACTGTAGAGGGCTGTATACTAATAGTTGTGGATCTTAGGATTTTCGTGAAATCTGCATTATCATCATCTGCAAGTTTAGATGGGGCATAACTGACCCAAAGGATGGATCCCTCAGGGGCAGTTCAACTGGATTCCAGCCAAGATGACAACAGTCAGGATCCGTTCCCTTCTAATCGTCCATTGGGTGCCTTGATTTCCTCTAACTGAAAGACCAGACACTATCTCAGGCTGGCTGCCCCACATGCCTCACTCTAGACCAAACTCACAGTCTATAAACCTGAGCCTCCGATGTTCCTACTACCATATTCACTCAAACATTCCCGATTCTGACCTGGAGATGTCAACAACTGCTTGATGCCACTCTCTTCTATCTTTCTGTAGCTAAGCCATCCCCAAGTCTGTTGATTCACCCTGTTTAACTGCTGTCGGGGGGTCCATTGTGCCCCTTCACCCTGCCATCTCCCTGGTGCACTGTTTTGCAAAGCTCAGCATACATGAGCGTCACCTGGGAACCTTAATAAAGTGCAGATGTTGATTCAGCAACTCTGGGATGGGCTCGGGCTGCATTTCCAGCAGGCTCCCGGGGATGCCCCTCCTGCTGTGCTGAAGATGAGCTATGAGTGGTGGGATCCCAGGCTCTGCTGTCACCTCCTAGGGGTCTCTCCACACTCTCTGGAGGCCTAATGGGGCCTTCTCCACGTGGCAGTGAGATCTGTTTTTGTGTTTTTGTTTTAAGTTGGGAGAAGGACATTATTTAATACTAAAAGGTACAACATGGGATTGAGAAAACTGATTCTTAGTCGTAAGTCAAATACGCACCATTGAAACCACATGCTTTAAAAAGTAATGGCTTCTATCTTTATAAGAAAAAAAATCATACTATTTGAAAATTACAAGCTATTGTGGCTAACTCCATTTATCTCAGTTAGAGAAAAAGAGTCACCTGTCACCAGGGCACTGCCAGAAGCCAGGCTCATTTCCAACAGCACTGGGTGCTCCAGCTTTGGGGTGCCAGCTCCTCCCATAAAGCTAATACATACCTAAGGATGATATTTATTTGCAAGAGCTCTGCCCTACAGCTTGTACATCTCAAGAAGTTATGTAAGTAAGCTGTCTGTTTTGAGAAAAGTATAGATTCACACATACTAGCTGTAAGAAATGATGCAGAGAAATCCAGCGTACCAGCTTTCCCCCACGGAGACGTCTTGCAGCGTCACAGCCAGGATGAGACATTGACCCAGGCGAAGTCCAGAGCAACTCCACCACTACGGGGCCCCTCGCATTGTGCTTTCACAGACATGCCCACTTCTGGGTGCCATCTAGGACCCCCTCCAAAAAGCAGAGGTATTCTTAAAAACATACATCTGCACATGTTCCTCCTTGTTTGAAATCTGTCAGTGGCTTCTCAGTGCCTTTCAAATGAAATCTAAAGTCCTTACAAGCCTTGCAGCAGAGAACCTCTCCCTCCTACTTCCCCTCACACTCTCAGCTTCATCTCTGCTAGGCTCTGTCCAGTCAGGCAGCCTTTCACAATCCCTCTCCTCCTGCCCTGCCAGGAAGGTCCCCTTCCCCCAACTCTTCCCCACATGTGGTGGGGCCCTGCTTGTCCTTAGAAGCCCAGCTGAACTGCTTCCTCAAGGAACCCCTCCAGAACCTCTCAGACCAGGTCAGGTTTCTGTCCTCTTAGATCATCCCCATGGCATAATCACAGTTGTGATGCTGTGATGATTCGGTGAATGTCTGTCTCCCCACTGGATGGTAAGCTTCCTGAGGGCAGGAACAGCATTGGTTCCAGTCAATGCTATGTCCCAGGACTGCTCATTTTTGCACACACTAATCCTAAAAGGACGATGACAACAGCAACCACTTACATGACCTGGACGCTCTTCTGGGTGTTGTGCAAATATTAACAATTTAATCCTTGCAACAAACCATGAGGAAGGCATTCTTCTACTCCCATTTAACAGACAAGGACAGTGAAGCTAGTAAAGATAAGTCATTTGCCCAAGGGGACCCCACTAATGTTGGCAGAGCTGGGTGCAAACACAGGCATGTGAAGCTGGGACCCATGTATTCAAAGACCATGCCAGGTGGCCCCACTACACACCTCATCCCCACACACCAGTGATGGGGAGAGAGATGTTCCTGCACTGCCTTTGATTAGCTACTTTCATAGAAGTCACACATATACAAAGGGATTTAATTCTAGTGGGATTGAATCTCAATAGTTTCCTTATTAGATTGATTTCTGTTAATAGTTTAAGTACTGGGTATACATGAATTAGAAACTCTAGATTAATAGCAAATGCAAACTATAAAGCATTTTATAAATGTTATTTTGTTTGTCAGGGGATAAGTGAGATATTCATTATACAAAACGTAGTGTGAATTTTGAGATAGAAAGTTTACGAAGGATCATACCATAGTATGAAATAGCCACAAACATTCAGTGAAACCCAAACACCCCACACTTAACCTCAAACTAACACTAAATAATAAGGAATAGACTTGGGGGCAGTGCAAGTATATTTCTAATGGTGAAAAATATTCCCTAGTGAAAACTGATGTACGGTCTAGTTAATAAGAGCTCCTCTGACCTGCACACATCAATAGTTACATCCCGATGGTGATGTGACATTTTGGGTTTTGTATTTCTTTTGCAAATTGAGCTAGCATTTTTGATGAGTGGCCGGGCTCTGCTACCCAACCTTTGGACTGTTTCCAAGCATCAAATCACAATTCCAGATAATCCTGTCACAAAGATCTGGGTCTCATTAGGAAGGAGAGGAAGCTGGGAGATGATCCAGTCCAACCTCCCCCAAACCAAACACCACGGCCTTCTCAGTTGTTTCACCAACCATCTAAATGTTTTAGTAACTCTAAAAATTGATGCGTTTTTTCCACGAAAGGAAGTGTTACCACATTTTCCAAGTGGGAGGCATCTATATCCTTACTCCTTCATCCTCTCCTTCCCACCCCCCAACCCCCACCACCCACACAACATCTGCAATTCTTAAACTAAAACACAAATTGTTATAAAAGTTAATTGCACTTTCAAAGGAGTGCTTGTATAGAAACTTTCTCGGCTTCAAGGAAAAATAATATGCTTTGAATGGCTGTTCAACAGCACAGAAATTAGCTGAGTAGAAGGCACTCATATAGCCCTTAGGACCAATCCTTTCTGCCACCAACACCCCCCTTATAAAGACTTGACAGTGGGCCAGAATAAACAACTTCAGGATGAATCAGTTGAGACACAAGTACACACTTCCAGTTTTTCCCTTCTCTGGTTCCTGGCCTCAATAACCAAGCAGTCAACTTAAAAAGAAAAACAAAAGCTTGCTTCAGATTACAGATTACAGACTTCTTATAATATGTCCATTTCACCAGGCCCTGCTCTCAGCCCCAGGAAAGGCCACTGGAAGCCCCCTCACACGGTTGGGGCATTGCAGGAGCCAGTAATGACCTTAGCTCCATCAACATGTTCTGTCAGATTGAATGGAGCAGCCAGAGAAGCCAGAGTTGGCACAGGAACCAAAACGAAGGCTTCCCATCCTCCTGGAATGAGCGGTTGAGCCTGGATTGATGCTTAGACCTATAATGGGTGCAAGCAGCATTCATTCATAGTGGTTTTCTGGACCCAGGGACTTGGCCCCAGCCCTGCTGCTCCACTCCTTTTCTCGCTTCATTACCACAAGTCTCCTAGACCACCCAACGATGCCTGCATTTGAAAGACACTTCTGCTGATCAAAGCAGCTGACGTGTCCCCTTGCAGTTCATTTCTAATTGTCCCCAAGGAGGAGAAATTCAAATAGTTTATCACTAAGAGTTAAATAAATCTACTGAAATATTATTTGGTCTAAAATTACTGTCATGGCGGAGCAGCTTCACCTTAGACATTGCCCTTAAATATGAAAGCTATTTAAGAAAGTGTAATGAAAGAAGAGAATCACAAAAGGTTTTCCATAAGCAAAAGAAAACCTAAGAGAAAAGTTGAAAGTAGGAATGTTTTAAAGAATATACGAAGCGTGTTCTGTGACTCACCCATGTAAGTTATTTGTGTGTATTCTCTTGCATAGTCATTAATAATGAAGCAAAGCATGGCAATGATATATTTTCTTATCTAGTATTCTAGCAGACTCCATGTTTTTGGAAAATATCACTCTAGTTAAATCTCAAATATATTCAATCGGAAAATGGGTTTTCTACAAGATTCTATATATAGCAAATATAATTCTATTAAGCTAGTAGGATGTGATAGGAAAGTAAAACCTAGGGGAGACCAAAGCAAGGAAAAATACTTCCTCATCCAAACTTGAGAGCAATTTACCGTCAGCCCTACTATTAATAGATAGAATACAGATTCCATTTTCATTACTCAACTGCCGTATTCATTATTACACTGTACAGAAAAGGGAATCATGTCTGTTGAAAACTTATATATGATGTTCGTGCTTGCATTCTAGTAATTCAACGATTTTTATTTATCTTTTTATTGCTTGCTAATTTTTCAAAATAATAAGCTAAAGAAAACAAAATGTTTGTGCTGTTCTCAGATGACATATTATCTCTTTAAAGGACAAAATGTGCTGTGAAATAATAGAATGCTTTCAGCACTCAAGTGTGAGCGAGCGCTCATACATGAGAGAAAGCCGTGGGGACTACAGAAGCCAAGAAGCAGATCGGGCTGGGGAGGCCTTTGCAGAGGATGTAGTTGTGCGGGGAGGCCACACACGTGGAATTCCCAGGAGGGCTGTGGGGGCGGGGAATCTGCAGGAAAGCACTGGGGTGAGAAACGTGATGAGAAACAATTATTGTCTTAAAATATCTGCAGGACTGTAAGGTAGAGAACCAATACGTTGCATCTGTGTTAAGCCAAAGGAAATTATCAAGGGACTGGTTTCAGCTCAACGTAAGGAACAATTATGTAATAGGGTTGTCAATAACAAGAGTAGACTGCTTCTTCACACACTCTTAGTCACTCAGAATGGTCCAGGAGGGGTGGACAACCATTTTGGTAGAGTATGGGAAGGCAGGGATCCTCAGTGGGAGTGGTGGGGGTAGGGGTGATCATCCCAATCTAGAAGTAAATTGTGCCCAGAACGGAGCTGCAACACTGCCCTGCACACAAACACACACAAATAACAATCCCCAGCCCCTGCACTTCCCTCTTGGGTTTCAGGACCTCGTATCTTACTTCAATTCCTTTATTTAGCTGATGATGAAATAGGAAGAGCTTAGCACTAAGAAAATCCTTTTGGAGTTTGGCCTGGGGGGAAAATGAATCACTCCAACCAGGTCTGTCTTCTAGAAAGTTTAGGATGAAGGGGCTCTTCATCATGTATTCCCTGACCTCCTGCTAGGCCTTTCCCTAAAACAGGGACTGGCAAAGCACAACCTGTGGGTCACGCCCAACCTGCCGCCTGTTTTTGCAAATAAAGTTTTATTGGAGCATGACTGTATGTATTTGCTTACGGTCTGCGACTGTGTTCACACTATCCCAGCAGAGTGGAATAATTGGGACAGAGACCATATGATGGGTGAAGCTGAAAACATTTACTCTCTGGTTTATTCAGAGGAGGTTTGCTGAGCCCTTCTCTGAGACATGGCAAGCGCTGTTTCAGGCTTACTCTTCTCTAGACTCAGGCCTGGGGCAGGGAAGAGCCAGCTCAGGATAGCATTCCCGACTCACTCATTTTTTCAGGCAGGGGAGCCATCTAACATCAAGTGCCTACGTGCAGGAACTGGTCTGTTAATTAGTAGCTCTCCTCATGGAAGGGCTAATATATTCTAGAAACAGGAGTACGGCCCTATTGCGAGAATGTCCTGAGCCAAAATTAAGATTCTTCTATGGCAGAAACTTGGCTGGGGCTTCTCCTGAGTTAACTTGGTAGTCGTTAGTGATTTTTTAGTCAGTTTTTCCTCGCCAACGACCCCAGGAATGAGTTTGGGATTACAGGGTAGCCAGGGAAAGGGAAAGCTTCACGCCCTCCCCCGGAACAAGGTCTGTCTTCACACTGCTACATCCCCTCACCCACTTTAAAATGAAACTTAAAAGGAGGACTTCAGCTAAGTAGGAGGTGAGAAGATAGTTCATTTTAGAACAACCATTAAATGAAAACCCACACACACACAGCATACAAATCCAACCACGTTTACAAAACCACCACAGAGGGTCAGGCGAGACCCCTTTCTAAATGACAAAGAACAGGGGTGGGGTGGAGACTGTTCTGAGAGCACGCTGGCTTCCCTGAAGGGAATTCTCAGCTGTATGTGCCGGCACAGGATCCCTGCTAGACACGGGGCCAGCTGCCTTCCTTTCAAGCCGCGGACGCATCCCTGTGTCCAGGCAGGCCGCTCAGCTGTGGTCAGCACCAGCTGCCCCGCTCTGTGGTGAGGTCCCAACGTGAGAGCAGGAGGGCCGGCCAGCGACCTCTGAGTGCTTGGAGAGGGGGATAGGATTCCTCCTGTGTGACCCCTCCAGTCTCACGCAGACTCAAGTCTGACTAAGGGGCCAGGCGCTTTGACCAGGGACTCTCTCCCCTTTCACTCCGCTCCCAGGAGTCACAGGTACATGAGTCCTTGTTTTACAAATGAAGAAAACAGACCCATCGTGATTAAGATGTGGCCTTCATAGGGGTGGCACCAGGGTTCCAAACTGTGGACTGCACTGAACCCAGTGCCCACTGACATGCGCCAGTAACAGTGCAGCTGCCTGTGGTTCTGTCCACAAAACTGGCGGCGGGGCTGGCTTTCCACTTTCTTTCTTTCTTTTTTTTTTTTTTTTTTCTCTTCAAACACTTTATGACGTGAATATGAACTACTGGCTCCATAGTTCTGCTGACAACATGACATGTTTCTATAACTTGAAAAAAGCAAGCAATGGACTGCTCATTGGCAAAATTGAGCCAGTAATTTTTTAGGAAGATTATTTTTCTTCCTTTTACTGCTTCTCATCTGTTCCCCACAGTAAAGAGGACAGGATCACAATGACTCAGGGAACACCTCCAGCCTGAAGCAGCACCATGGGAGCTTAGACCTTAAGGTCGGCCTGGAAACCACAAGCGGAGTGGCTTGAGCCCCTTAGACACTCCCTCCCGAAGCTGCTTCTCCCCATGCTACCCCAGAGGCACGGAGCGCCCTCTGCCCCCCAGCAATTCAATTCACTGGCTGTCCTGCTCCTGTCAGTACTGAGAGTTCCATGTTTGACCCTCAGGGGAAGAGTTCAGAGGCCCTTGGGTGTCCCAGCATGCCCTGAGGTCCCTGCTGCTGACCCCTCGTGCTGTCAGCATTCAGAGGCATTCACACAGCATAGCCTCCCAGGCTAACAGCTGTCGTGGAACAGCAGAGCAGCTAGACGTGGACATTCTGTGGCCCAGTGCTGCAGAGGTCAAAGGGACAAGTGCAGGGAGCATCTTTGCTTTCAGAAAAAACAAAACAAAACAAAACAAAAAAAAAGCACACTGGTGTACTGGCCTTCTCCTGGTATCTTAGTGATTATTCTTTTCTTTAGATTTTTGGTTGTCTTTTTTTTTTTTAAAGAGGGGCTTTTGTGCTTTTTTCCTAATGTTCATGGGTAAACCAATGTAAATGTGTGTATGTTTATAGAGACGGCTTTAAATCGCAATTTTGCAGTAGAGATTGATTTTTTTAAAAACATGGGTAAAAATTGAAGAAAAATTTTAAAAGAACAGTTAAACCATCGTGGGCTATGGGTGGATATGCACCTCCCCATGGAAGCCAAACAAAATCTCTCTGCAGGGAAGCATTTGCAAAAAGAATTTCCAGTCCCAATTTTTGAGTCAAATATCTTTTATTTCCTTGCAAATTACACATCTGTTTCAGGATTTTTGTCTATAAGAAGAATGAATGAAGATGTGATTCTTACAGATAACTATAAACAAACCAGGAAGGATAATAACTCATACCCCCCAATTCTAATTTGGGCAATGATCCAGAGAAGGGGAAGGCATGCATTAAAAAAAAGAAATGGAAGAAACTTTATTTTTAGTCGTAAATGGTGGAACTATGTGTTTTATGTATGGTGAAGTTACCAAACCCAACACTTCGCACTTGTAGACAATGTATTCTTCTAATCTGAATGTGAAGTATTATGTTTTCATTTGCTTGGTAATGAGGAATGCTGGTGCTTCCATCCCAGATCTCAAGCTGAGTGACTTCTCTTTCTGACATGTGTTCCTTTAGCACACCTCTATACTACATGGCTCTGAGATGTCCTGTGACTGTTTCATGTGTAAAGTTGCCTTCCCAAAGGACTCATATATTCCTTCAGGGCAGTGAGTACTTCTGATTCGTCCTTAGCAGCTGCCTTCACACTACTTTACTAGATATGTTGTAGTTGAATTAATGAACAAAAGAACAAGCAACTTCTGGTGCCTGATGTGGATCTCAGAGCAGGGTGGAGTGAGCCTGGCCAAAGGGTCATCATGCAACCTCTGTGGCTGACTCCACCTGGCCACAGAGCTTCTCAGCCATGCTCAGTATTCACATGACTTCTAGAGCGACAGTTCAACCAGCAAATAAACAGTTCCACATGGGAAATATTACTCAGGCTTTGTCATCAAGGAGTGAGTCACAGGCCTGAGCTGAATAGAAGATAGAGGAGAGAAGGTATGTGGACTGGGTGGGACTGCGCCCAGCGAGGTGAACTCCCGGAAGCCCTGCCTCTCTTTACCTGCACATCATCTTGCTGGGATGCCTTCCATTGTGAGGGCCTGTCTAGGAAGACAAGAGTTGCACCCTGGCAGGCAGCACTGAGCTGTCTCATGCAAAGCTGAGGAAGAAAGAGTGAGTTGCCCAGTGAGCTTGCTGGGGCAGTGGAGGCTGGGCTGGGCTGTGCAGTCTGCAGCCCCCAGCAACCCTTGGCACCTTTCTACTGCCTGGTGCTCACCAGCTCTCCAGTAAAAAAGAGGAGCGTGAAGTCAGAGGGGAAGGGAGGTAGCACAGGGCAGTCTTGAGTTTGAACAAAGAGCTGGCTTCCTGAAGTCAGCTGGCCGGGTTTTGAAGCCAATTTTCCAGCAGTGGTCTTTGATGCCAACCCCATTTAGGAATTCTGTATCTCCCCCTACCTTCTACCAGATGTCTCTGAGCTCACCTTCGGTGATAATCATGCAATCCCCATCATCCCCACGCCCACACCACCCCATTCTGTCCCACCCCAGGTTCTGTGGTGCCGTTGGCTCCCCAGCGAGCTGGGAAGGGAGAGGCCTGCTCTGCTGGGGCTCCTGCTGCCCTGGCTCTGCACTGCCCTTCCCTTGCAGGACTGAGGCACCACTGGAGGAGGCACACAGCCCTCAAGCAGCAAAGCAGATGCCCTGGACACAGGGGAGGTGCAGGGTGCAAGTGCCGGCCTGGCCCACAGACTTTTGGAGGGGAAGTGGTATTATTCACTTCAAAAGTATGCCCGTGTGTAGAGAGAGAGCCCCTGAACATGAGTAAGCAAAAGTCCCAGAGCAGAGATTAGACAAGCGGAATGCTGGCCCGAGAGGAGGTGCTTACTCACGCTCTGTCTAGGAAGGGAAGCCAGGCCCAGCACACTCACCGCTATCTATCCTCTCACACAGAGAGATTTTGAATCCAAGCCAGCATCCTGTCCTTTCTCCAATGTCCCCTGCTCAGGAGTCAGGACTCAGCAAGGCCCACCCCAGCCACACAAAGATCCAGTTCCAGGACTCAGGACTCAGCAAGGCCCACCCCAGCCACATGCAGATCCAGTTCCAGGATTCAGGACACAGTGAGGCCCACCCAAGCCACATCCAGGTCCAGTTTCAGGACTCAGGATTCAGTGAGGCCCACCCCAGCCACACACAGGTGCAGTTCCAGGACTCAGGACTCAGCGAGACCCACCCCAGTCACATGCAGGTCCAGTTCCAGGATTCAGGACACAGTGAGGCCCACCCCATCCACATGCAGGTTCAATTCCAGGTAAATTGTCTGCTTTCCTCCATCCAGGAGCCTTGTTCCCTGTGTGTCCTTGTGTTTAAAATGGAAACGTTCTGAGAAACTGCCTGCCAGGGCAAAGAGTGCTGCCAGGCACACAGTAGGGACTTAATATGAATTTATTGTATTGAATACATAACAGATCAATGGGTTTTGCTTTCTGAAATCTTTTTTAGCCGAATGTTGTTTCTTAGAGTCCAATAACAGGTCAAATTCATTTCTGATTTACTAGCCATTCAGTTGCCCGTAAAAAATGAAATGTGATTTAAGATTATTAGTTTAAAAACCAATGGAGGTAAAACAGGTATCACTGAAGACACGTAGGCAGAAATAGATTGCAATAGTTGCTGCCATGTGAAGCCTCAGTGTCATGCTTCATATTTAGAGAGATCTGTGATTTCTGAGGCCCTTTCATGTCCATAATCTCAGTACTGCTCACAACTGCCCTGTGAAATTCACAGAACTGATCCCATGTTAATCAGAGTACACTGAGCACTGAGACCCAGCGTGTTGAGATAACTGGCTGGAGATCATCCCGTAATGGTACTATCACAATCTTCACACAGTAGAAGTTTGATTATGTCACTGGAAGCATATTCCATAGTCCCTCATGAACTGGCCTTCCTATGATCACAAGCATCAGTGAACTCACAAGAGGGTGGGACAATCTACAAAGGTATTCTCACTCTACTTAGTATATATTTCACAAATCACAAGCTTGGTTTGGGATTCTTTTAATGGCTAGAAGGAGAATCATGGGGTTGAAAGTCCAGCAGTTTGGATATTCTGTTCTCTAACTCAAAATAAAGAGATGTTATTTTCAAGTCTTCTGCTTGTTAACTTAATTAGAGATACATTAGTTTGCAGCTGTGTTGGGCATGCCACAGCTTGGCATGTTTAGTCCAGAAGGCATATTATAATGTACGTGGCAGATTGTCAGAAATTCAAAAGGACTTTTTGAATATCACATGTGCATTTTCAAGTTCCCATATAGATTCAAATTCAGTTTGACAGGTATCTTCAGATGCCTATCAGCTAAGAACCATTTATTAGTTGTGAAATAAAATAGGGTAAAATAAGGAACTGAGGAAAAAACATAAAATTTGTTAAATGAATAAAAATTGTCTTCAAAATTATGACTTTTTCCATCCCACAAAAGTTTTGATTAAACCCACAATGAAAATTTAAATAAAACAGTGTATTTACTTTTGTTTAACCAATTACTTCATTATGACTCACAACTGTAGGTTTTCTAGTTTCCATTATTACAAACTATTGTACGGGTTAAATCAATTTCATAGACCACTCTTGTTCTATAGTCACAATTTATAAAATTGTTTTTATGTGGTAAATTGAGTGTCTTCATAGATGTACATGATTATTTCTCAATTTTTAAGGACTGTATTTTTTAAGATATTCTTCTTTAGCCTTCTTTAACACTGATTTTTGTAAACTTTTTACAGATTTTTAAAATTTTATTTTTGGTAATTTTTTAGCATAAAGTAATACATGGTCAGCTTGGAAAATTTTAAAAACACAAAAGCTATGAAGAGTAAATAAGAAAAACACCCCGAAATTTACCATTCAGAAAAGGTCATTGTTAAAAACATGGTGTGTCTTCCTCCTGTCATGCTTCTGTGCCTTTGAGCACATTTGAGATCTGTATACATGTTCATTTTTAGATTTTTAGTATAGCAAAAGAAATGACCAATGCTGATTCAATGAAACCTCTGGCAAACTCACAGAGTATCTTTTCCTTATATATTTTAAGTTCATCCTATAAATGAACTATCCATCCATCTTATTTGAGATTTTGTTAAATCTTTCAGCAAGAAAGCGGGAAAAAAAATCCTCTGGCCTTTAAAGCCTAATTACATATGTGACTAAGCTAGAAATATTTTATAATGACCAACCAGAAAGTGGCGAGGACTGTCACTCTTCCCATACAGCCCACCTCCTCCTCCGTCTCCCTCAGGCACGTGGAAACCAGAAAGGCAGAGAAACCCAGGATAAGTCATCCAAGACTTTGGTCACATGGCCATCCATTGCTTTCACAACAAAAATACAACTGCAACATGTGTGTTTGCATTTCATATCAGTAGGTCCAATAAGCTATCTATATATACACATATGTGTACACATACACACACACACACACATCCATATAGTCACTCCCCAGCTTACTACAGTTGGACTTACGATTTTTTGACTTTACAATGGCGTGAAAGCAATGCACATTCAATGGAAACTATACTTCCAATGTTAAATTTTTTATCTTTTCTCGGGTGAATTGATGTCTGATATGTTACTTTCTTGCGATGCCAGACAATGGCCGGGAGCCAGAGCTCCCAGTCAGCCATGCAATCAAGAGGCTAAACAACCGATTCTATACAGTGGACTGTGTCACCAGCATTTTGGGGGTATTGTGTTTTGTGTTTTTCAATCCTTTCATGTCTATAAAATGCCATTTTCGACGGCTATTTTCAATTTAGGGTGGGTTTATGAGGACATAACCCTGTAGTAAATTGAGGACCATCTGTATATCTGGTAGGGAAAAATGGATAACAAATTCATAGGCAAATAATAATTTCATGATTATTATTAAGTTTCCCTACTTAATAATAAGTAGTGATCACTGCTAGGGAGCAGAGAATGCAGGATAATGTGACAGAATGTAATGGTGAGTACTTAAGCTAATGTAGTTGCAGAACAGGCTTTTCTAGGGGGTAGGCCTTTAAGCGTACCTTGTACCTTGAAGATGCAAAGGAAGCAAAGATGCGAAGATCTGGGCTGGGGATGGAAGCAGAGACAACTTGGAGGTCAAAGGGAGAGACTGACAAGAGCCCAGCTCCTACCTCAGCAGCCGTTAATGCATAGCTGAGAAAACAAGTTAAAACAATTATAGTTTTGCTTAGACAATTCTAAGTGTCTAAGTGGATTTGGGCAAATCTGGAGAAACTTGTTCTAATACTGTGTCTTAATAAATAATATAGATTTGCCCAGGCTTGTAGGCAGAGAGGTATACACCCCCATAATAGCAGAGGAAGGCCACAGGGCCTACCCCACAAAACCAGAGACATTTAAAAACTTAAAGGAGGAAGACTGCTTTTCTTTTCAGTTAAAATAAAGTGAGGATTTTCTTAAGAAAAATAGTAATGAGACCACTGGCCTGCCCTAGATGTCCAACGGGAATGCACAGATAACTTCCTATATCCACTTTCCTGAACCAGCCCCTGACAGCCAAGTGGAGCACAACAACAGAGATGAACCTCAAAACTACTGTGCTGTGACATAAGCCTTGCTCAAGAAGACAGTGTGGTGTGAGTCCATCTATGTCCTAAAGCAAGCAAAGCTATTCTGTAGTGAAAATGGATCAGGACAGCGGTTGCCTCTGGTGTGTGGGGGCAGGATCGACTGGGAGAGGCATTAGGGATGACAGTTACTGTTTCGATCATGACAGGAACTCAGATTACTCCAGCATGTGCATTCATTAAAGCTCATTAAATGCTACACTTTAGATTAATCCTCTCACAGTTTGTGGATGTTACCTTAAAAACAACAATGATGACTGAAAACTAATATTGAACTCTGGTTAGTGATATGCCAATGTGAAGTATAATGATATCTCTACTTTACTTTAAAATGCATCCAAAAGCAGACTGGAGGACCACATCTGACAGACAGATAAATAGATATGTGATAAGGTGAATGTAGTAAAATGCTAACATAAGGATGTGTGTGGTACAATTCTTTCGGCTTTTCTATACATTTATAAATCTTCAAAATAAAATTTTAGGACAAAAAGTTACTTTCTTGAAGACCTAAGTCATAGGGCCTGCTGCTCTTGATGCAGTAGAATTTGTCTTCAGATTTGCAAGGGGTAGGGCAAACCACTAGCATTTTGTATGGAACTTGATACAAACACTTTTAATTATGTGATTTTCAAATGTATAGACTTAAATTAATATTAACTCTTTCTTTGAATAAACTACTAAAATACCTAGTCTTAAATAAATATTTTTATGTAATTCTTAAAGTACAATGTATTCCTTTTTCTTTCTTCTTTCTTCTCTGATTTGATAAATATTCTATAAAGTAACTGTGTTTAATGGCCAACATTTGAGTAAGTCCATATGCAGATCCAAACATCTCAGTTTAGACAATAACTTAAGACAATATAGAGTGGCTGACATCCCCTAACATGGGTCCAGATGCATGTTATATTATGCTGCTGTTGCATTCTCAATAGTTAACTTTAATAAAAGGAAGTCAAAAGCTTATATATTTATTCAATCTTCAAAACATTTCTGGGACGTTGTCTTAGTTAATTTTATGTTGCTATACCAATATCACAGACTGGGTAATTTATAAAGAAAATAAATGTATTTGGGTCATGGTTCTAGTGGCTGGGAAGTCCAAGGGCATGGCATTGGCATCTGCTTGGCAGCTGGTAAGGGCCTTCATGCTGTGTCAATCTGTGGTGGAAGGTCCAGAGAGCATGCATGTGAGGTGGTGAGGAAGAGAAAAAGGGGGTTTAACTCCTCCTTTTATCAAGGACCCACTCCCATGACAGCTAACCCACTCTTACAATAATGGCATTAATCCATTCCTTAGGGCACAGCTCTCATGACCTAATTATAATACCTCTTAAAGGTTCCACCTCTCAACACTGTTGCATTGGTGATTAAGTTTCCAATAAATGCACTTTGGAAAACACATTCAAACCACAGCAGAGGTCAATGTATTGTCACCATTTTCATATTTGAGGAAAGCATGACACAGAGAGCTTGGAGAGGTACTTCAAGTTCACACAATGAGGAAGTGGCTAAACAAAAACCTTATCTTAGATTAATTAAAAACCTCTTGCTCTTTGCAGTTTTGTCTTAAATCTACCTAATTTGTTCCTGTAATTTTTAAGTAATTTACTCATATAAGTGGTCTCACATTAAATTTTCTCATTGCTTTATATTTCTAACATGAGATATTTGGTATGAGGATGGAACCAAGATCATACCTTGTTTTAATTAGAAAACCTAGACCAAGTCATTCTGATCCTCATCCTAGATTTCACTTAAATGCTGCTGTCTCCTTTTGGGTATTTGACAAGGGAAAGCCTCAGAAGAAACAACCTTATATGTTTTCTTTTGATACTTTAGTTATTAACCCAGGATAGTATTCAAGATTGACATGCCTTATATTGAATCAAATAGTATGTCAACTGCCTTCTTATTCTCAAGAATAGACATGTTGGGTAATTGGGCACTTAAGTTTCTTTGCAGTTTTTTCCATTATTAACAAAATTAATGAACAATATTCTGCATAAGGTCTGTTTCCTCAGAATAAGTCTACCAAAGTGGAATCATCATGATGTAGAATTTAGGCATACTTGCTTGTTTAAACAAATTGTCCAGTTGCTTCCCAAAATGTTTTGTGAATTAAGATTTACATCAAGAATATGTAATGTTGTTACTGTCTCCCAAATGCAGGATCTTTTTCTGAATATAAAAGTTACTCATGCTAATTGTAGACAATGAAGGGTCATTATCTTCACTGATAATGAAGTGCTTCTAATACTTGTGCTTTTATTCATTTATTCAAAAAGTGCTAAATAAGCCCTGAAGGGGCTTTTGGGGGGTTATTTGGGGCTCATTTAGGACTTTTTGAATAAATGAATAGAAGCACAAGTACAGGGGTTTTTTTAATATTGTTTTCTGTAATCGATTAATCTTAAATGGCATTTTTCCTTTACTGACACAAGTTACTTACTCTTTGATTTAATAATAAAAATTATTTGGTTCAACTGAGAGAAACTTGCAAGCTGATGTCCTTGATTATTTAAAATGAAAGCAGCTGCCTGTTTTCATCCGTCTGCATCCTGAAGAAACTCTTCTGCAACGTGTTCCAGCCCTAGGTTCTAGTTGACCCCGTTCACCTGTTTAGCATGAGGGGCCCAACCAACACTTACAGCTACCCGGACCACAGCCAGTCTAGTTGGAATGAGAGTTAGAGGCCATAGTCTGTCAGCTGGGAAAGCAGCTTTTATTCCAAGGTGTGCTAACCAAAAGGCCACGTGTTATTGTCACAACCTTGTACCTACATCAGTGTTGACATCTTTAAGGACTTTAGAATTGGGAAATCAGTTTAGCCCTATCTGCATGTGTAACAGACAACCATACAATTATTTCAACTTGAGGTTGCATTCAGAACAAACTCATTTCCCCCATACTCCTGGGGAAAAGCAGACCAGAGATGCTGGGTCAATCCAGAGTTATGGTTGGAAAAATGATGGAATAATTCTGCCCCTGGAGATAGGAGAGAGGGACTCCATCTTGTCAACTGTCATGGTTCCCATGTGAAAGTTATCGTTATCACTGAAATTGAATGAGAACACATAAGGGAAGAACAGGGAAATCCCCACAGAGTTAAAGAGGATGTGAAGATTGCTTCATATTTAATGTTTGTGTAAGTGCTTTGGGTTCGTTATGCGCTGTCTGAACATGTGCTCATTTCCATGGCTCATTGCAAGGGCAGACAGTCCGATGATACTCTTTAGAATCATTCCCATGGGGAGGGAACAAAGAAGCCTATAAAATAGAAATGCACACGTAAAAAGCATTGAAGAAAGTGCCAGTGTATTGATTTTGGCCATGGTTTGTGCTCTACCACCTGGTTACTGTGTTTGCAGGAGCGCCTTTGCAGACGAGGAAGAACCTGGCCAGGGCTCAATCCAACATCCAAAGCCAGAGGCCATATTTCTTCGCTCTTAAGATAATTTGGGTTCAAATTATAGTCGCTTTACACACTCTCTGCCTCAAAAGCCCCAAGACTGTTTTGTTATGCTCGCCTAAACATGCCTTTCAAAGAGCTAGTTCTGTAAATACAACTTTATTATAATCCTCTCCTTTGCTTTTAAAAATGGATAACCACTTCCATTTATATGGTCCAACTTTTTCCCTTAATTTAAAACTTTTTTCTTGGATTAAGTTTGATGCCTTGAAACAGTAAGGACTCAAGCATACAGGACTGCATGTTAGTGGTGAGGGAAGTAACTGCACCTCCGCCTGTGCTGGGTGGATCAACACGGAGTGTGGACGAACACAGGGATGTGTGGGTTTCTCACTAGCTGAGGGTGTTTTTAAATGTTGTATTTTGATGTTTGTTATTTTCGGAATATTCTACATTAGACCTTTGATTTATTCTTTGATGCATTCATTTGAATAATATTTTTAATCTCCAACCAGTTAGGTTTTTAATTTACACTTTTGTCACTGATTTTAGGTGTACAATGTTGTGTACACTACTGCCCAGTGTATGCTATGTTTGTAGACATTCTTTGCACACATAACAATGTGACATACTATATTTTTGCGAAGTAAAAAGTTCATTATATAGTTATTAACTCAACTCTGCAGTTATATTAGTGAAATACGTTGTGAAATTTATTTTTTGCCTACTAGAGCTCTTACAGGTTAATCTTGTCTTAGAGATTTTCATAGAATTTTCATCTACCACCCATGCCTTTAAATTTCAACTTTTTTTATTTTAGCATTTTAATGCAATTTCATGCATTATAGGGACAAGCTATCGCTTACTATGAATTGCACCTTATGTAAAGATCTTTTATCACATTTGCTTTGCTGCATCCATCAGTGAGAATTTGTATTATCAGTCACTAAAGCTCACAAAGTTAGTAAGCTTTGTGACCAGATGACTTGGGCAGGAAAGGGGAAGTCTCTGTGTGGAGGGAGTGAAGAAACTGCTAGCCTTATTACCTAGACCTTGAGGGATTGTTTTATTTTAGTTTTTCTGCATTTCTCAGTATTTCATGTGATATCTTTCTTTTTATTCCAGTTTGCCAAGGCACGAGTAACAAACTCACGCAGTTGGGCACTTTTGAAGATCATTTTCTCAGCCTCCAGAGGATGTTCAATAACTGTGAGGTGGTCCTTGGGAATTTGGAAATTACCTATGTGCAGAGGAATTACGATCTTTCCTTCTTAAAGGTTGGTGACTTTGATTTTCCTACAGAAATAAAATTGGAGAAAATCTAAGTGGAGAAAGCCCTGGGCAGAATTCCACTTGAAGTGTGTTTATTTTTGCTGTGGCAATGACAAGTCTTACAGAGCTCCAAATGAGAGTTTTAAGAGAAAGCCATTTTACCAGCTAGTGTCAAGTAATAGCTAGAAAAGAATATCAAAGAGAAACAGGCTAATCTGGAGTTCCACTGTCATCATAGACGCAGATGTTTATCCCTGACCATTGCCTCAGTCATGGTGTGTTGCCATACTAGCTCTTAAAAACTCTTTTTAAAAGCCCTGCTTTGCACCATTTGCCTGTTTCCTTAGTGTAAATACTCCTACCAGAGCTGATTTCAAGCTACCAAGAGTTTCACCCAGCTGGTCACAGAATTATTACTTCACAATAGGTGCTAATGACCCCATAGGAGCCAGCTCTGAAGGCTTCAGAGTTTCATTGAACTTTGGATGAGATTTACTTCGCCTTCTGTTTTTCTTTTTCCTTTCCTTTTTAAATAAGAAATAATGCAAGACAGATACAAAGTAATTCTTTTTAATTTCCATTTTCACTGGAGAGTGTTGAACCCCATGCGGCATGAGAGCACGGTGTTCCAGAACAATGCTTACTGCTCGTTATCACAGGCGTCAAAGGCTAACGTGCAGGGATTGTTGCAAATCGTGGAAATGCTTCCTCCTGTGTCCATGACTGCAGTCATCTACCTGTTTTACATTTGTTGAGCACTCGTGGGCGTTAGGGTTCAACTGAGTGTCCTAGGGCTCCCTGGACCCATTTTAGACCTTGAGTTCTTGAGTCCTCAAAAGAGAAATCACACATTTATGTTTTCTCTTCTTAGACCATCCAGGAGGTGGCTGGTTATGTCCTCATCGCCCTCAACACTGTGGAGCGGATTCCTTTGGAAAACCTGCAGATCATCAGAGGAAACATGTACTATGAAAATTCCTATGCCTTAGCAGTCTTATCTAACTATGATGCAAATAAAACCGGACTAAAGGAGCTGCCCATGAGAAACTTACAGGGTGAGAGGCTGGGATGCCAAGGCTGGGGGTTTATAAATGCAGAGAGCAGTTCCGATGGCTCCCAGTGAGCTTGTCACTCAACTCTACCTTGGAGAAGACTTTTATTTTTATCCAGTACATATGCACTGAGTGCCAGCTGTGTGTAAGATACTGCAGGGGAAGTTACTGAGAAGATGGCAGATACTGGAATGGGAAGATTTAAGCGGGGTACCAGTGTTTCCATGGACATGAAAAAATACGGAGAGATAGTAAGAAATTGTAAAGATTCTGAGTAAAAGAGAGTATGACCAGACAAGCTGGGCAGGAATCGTGAATCTATGTGCATAGGCAGTGAATAAACTGCCATTCTTTTTACCTGGACCTCAAGGATAAAAGACATACATGCAGTAAAAATCAACTCACATTTAGGACAGTTTCGAGAGTCACACTGCTACACAGAAAACCATGTGTAAGTTAAGGACAGAGAATGAGGTGTTCTAGAACTTTGAATTTTTGTGAGTAGGACACATGAGGCTCCTGTGAGAGGAAACAATGAAGGA
Organism: Piliocolobus tephrosceles; assembly: GCF_002776525.5. Classification (NCBI taxonomy): domain Eukaryota; kingdom Metazoa; phylum Chordata; class Mammalia; order Primates; family Cercopithecidae; genus Piliocolobus; species Piliocolobus tephrosceles. Next base: position 43,513,742 of record NC_045441.1, read on the forward strand.
TGATAGAAGAGAGGGAAGTTGATTTTTAAAAACTGGAGACAGCAGTGATTGTGCCTCACTGGGCAGTAGGTTTGGGGCCAGGAATGTTAAATCGGTGACTTCATTTAACACTCACAACCTTTCTTCAAAGTAGGCATTGTACAAATGCTCCTTGACTTACGATGGGATCCTATCTGGCTGGACCCTGCCAAGGGTGAAGGCGTCATTAGGTCAGATTTCAGGGCTAATTGAATGTGTACTGCCTTCACACCACGGCAAAGTCGAAAATCTATGTTAAATCATGGTAAGCCAGGGACTGGCTGTGCTCTGCCATTTCACAAATAAATAAATGGCAGTCAAGTAACTCCCTTGAGGCCCCCAGCTAGTGAATGGAGGAGCCAGCTATGGCCACCAATCTCTGCCCCAGGGTTCTCAACACCCCTCCTGTGCCATGCAGTTCTGACAGGGAGGCAGTGCTGGTAGGAAAAGGGTGTGATGAAAGGGGTGCCCAGCAGAGGGAGTCATATCGGAAGTGACAGGAGCCCAACAGGGGTGCAGCTCTGGGACCCAAGCCAGCACCTCCAGGTGTGGGTCCTCGGTTCACCACCTATAAAATTGTGTGATTCCCCCACACCCCTGCTGCTCAGAGCAGCCGCGCACCTGCTTGTGCTGTGCCTGCTTCCTGTGAGATGGCCTGGTACACAGGTTCCTACAGTGCACCTCACAGGCTGTCTCAGAGGGAGGCAGCCTGTGCGGGTGCCTGGACCTCAGAGCCAGACCCTCTGGGTTCCTGCCTGGCCCCATCCCTCAGCAGCCAGAAGGCTCCGAAGCACATTCTCCAATCCCTCCGTGTCTCTGTTTCCTCATCTTCAAAAATGTGGATGGCATAGCTGCTAAAAAATGGTGACGTACTTCCTAGGTGGTGCAGAAAATTAAGTGACTGTAGGAAAAGGTCTCAGCAGCTCCTTCCACTTCCTCGGTATAATTGCTTTTTAAATCAAGGCTGGGATTGTATAGATACAGATTAGTTAATGTGATATCATTAATAGCTAACCTAATGCCTGCTGTAGGGTGAGTCTCTGTTACACCTGGGTGCCTGCCTCCTCCGCTAAGCCACCCGGAAGCGGCTCCTGCAGCCTCCCTCACCTGTGCTGGCCCTCCTCTGGCAGTCACTGCCTAGGGTGTGCTGAAGGCCCTCTCTGACTCTCTCTGTGTGCTCTCCCCACCCCACCCCCTGCTCTCTCTCAGTTCCTTGATCTGTTGTCCAAGCTGCCACAGCAGCCTGGACAGCCCTGTTGGTGTTTCCAGCCCTGTCCTCTCCTGAGTTCCATCCACCTGTGCATGGCTTTCTCATGAGTGTTTTCACGGATGGTTCTGCTGTCGTCTCCAACCTGATAAACAAAGCACCACGATTCAGCCCTCATGACCCCAGGCTTCCTCCCTCGGTTCCTTGCTTCTGCACATCCACTGAAGAAGCCGTTCACCTGTTCCACTGTTTCCCTGCACTGCGTCTCCTGTCTGCAGGAAGCCTTCAGCCCTCACTTCCACACTCCTCTAAGATGTGTGCACAGCTCTTTTTCCTAGCAGCCTCCAGGGGTGAATCCCTCCTTTCCCACATTGGTACTCTGTACACACACACACACACACACACACACACACACACAAACCCATTCCCTGCCTGGGGCGCTGGGCGTTGCTTCATGTATCAAAGGTCGATTTTCTCTCTGTTAAAATCACAGATGGTCATTGCACCATTGTGAGAATGAATGAAGATAGTGCTTATAAATCAGCCAGCGAGGTACCCAGCCTCGCTGTGTGTCAGGGTCTCCCTGGGCATAAGGTGGTTAGAGTGTGTGACATATCTGTCCCCAAGCCTGTCAGCTCCCAGATCGAAGCCAGTGGGTCTAATTCATCCTTGCAGCACCCACGGCACTTGCACAGGGTTTTGTACACATATGTCGTTCTGTCAATGTTCATGTTTAATGTCATCGATGGAACACTCCCACTTTGTAAAGGCTTGAATGTGTTTATCCCTGACCTTTCCACATCTTCTTGGTTCTTACTTGGAAACAGCTGTACAGTTTCAACGCCCTGTGCATCCCTGGAGTCTGTCTCTGTCATACATTCAGATTCTTCTTGCTTCGTGTCACTCTCACACCCTTTTCTCTAATGAAAAGCTCCGCCTGGGCATGCAAGGTGGAGGCTGACCCCTCACCTGGCATCCGGCATCCAGGACTGTAGTGCTCGGGACCTGCCTCCCTGCCCTGCCTACCCCCTACATCATGTGACCATTCCAGTCCAACCGATCAGTCCCTCAGGACCCCCAGCTTACCACATGCGTATCATTTATGCTGTGACCACTGACTAAACTATTCTCTTCCTTCTTCCCCATATTTCTAAATTTCTAATCATTGCTCAAAGCCCAATTCAGAGAAAACCCTAGCTTCTCCATGGCACTATCATTAACAATTTTATCTGGCTGTCCCCCAAGAAGTTCACTGGGCTAATCACAGGACTCTTGTTTGCACCGTGGCATCTCTTTAGCAGAACATAAATGTGAAGAGCACGTACATCCTTCATGGGAATTTAAAGGAGCTGGAAAGGGTGCTCACAGCAGTTCCATTCTCCCACAGAAATCCTGCATGGCGCCGTGCGGTTCAGCAACAACCCTGCCCTGTGCAACGTGGAGAGCATCCAGTGGCGGGACATAGTCAGCAGCGACTTTCTCAGCAACATGTCGATGGACTTCCAGAACCACCTGGGCAGCTGTAAGTATCACATGCACACTATCTCTGCCTCTAGTTCCTATGCGGGGGAGCTCTACAGCACTGGGGTGGGGGAGAGAAGCCATGTTTAGTAAGTCACATTAATCAGAAACAAAAAGTAAGCAAAATATCTGACCACTAGAAGAGCATGTATTTACCACAGATGTAGACATGTTTTTTTTGTGGCGGGTGGCAGCCCAGCTGGTTGGCAGTGCAGGCCACCTGAGGCAGATCCCCTGCAGGGACAGCACTTGTGTCCCGAGAAGAGCTGCTGTTCACAGGGCGGGCAGCACCAGGGCCTCTCCCAGCCTGTCCTGCTGAGACTGGCCAGACTCCTGCATGCTGCTGAGTCTCCAGAGGCTCCCCGGCCCTCCTGAAGCACCAGGGCTGAATCCACCCCCAGCTGAGGGCGTGAACACTGCCACATGGAGTCACACACACAGCTGGGCACTGCCCATGGGGAGGAAGTCTGTCCATGTTTCCTTGAATGCTGGTGGCCTGGTCCCTGTCCCATTCACCAGTGAGGCAGCCTGTGGGGAAGCCTGTCAGGAAATCAGGGGCAGGTCAGGGTGGCGCCCTGGCTGAGGCCAGCGCTGATGGGGAACTCTGAGACGCAAGCTCACACTCACCCAGCTCCCCTGGGCTTTGCCTATTCCTGATCGCCCGGCCTTCTGTTCTTTAGAATAAGAAGTGATCACCATTTCCTGCTTCTCTGTTTCTCCACAACTGTGCAGTGGATGCCTGTTTATTTTCTGCCCTCAAAAAAAAAAAAACAAAAACAAAAACAAAAAGAGAGAGAGAGATCTGACATGAATCTTCAAAATCATCAACTAGAGGACTTTAGATTTTTGCATATTTGTTTTATTTTTTATTTTATGGATAGATTGTGATGAAATGCCCATAATACAAGATTTTCCATCTTAACCGTTGTAAGTTATAATGTCAGTGGCATTACACATCCACATTGGTGTGTGGCCATCACCACTGTCCACACACAGAACTCTTTCATCTTGCAAAGCTGAAACTCTACCCATTAGACAGTAACTCCCTGCTCTCCCTTCCTTCCCAACCTCTGGCCCTGGCAGGCAATAGTCCACTTGATGTCTCTGTGAATTTGACTGCTCTGGGGCTCTCATACAGGTGGAATCATGTAGTACCTGTCCTTTTGTGTCTGGCTTATTTCACCTAGCAAAATGTCCCGAAGTTTCATCCATGTTGTAGCATGTGTTAAGAATGTCCTTCCTCTTCATGGCCGAATAACATTCCATTGTATGTTGACACTACATTTTGTTCATCCATTCACCCATCTACAGACACTGGAGTTGTTTCCATCTTTTGACTGTTTGAATAATGCTGCTGTGAACATGAGTATTGAGGCTCTTTGTTTTATAGATATATTACTCCACCAGATACCCATCCCGATACTTACTATGTTTGCAAGAAACTGAAAACTTTATTTTACATTGCAACATTTCGTATTATGAGATCAAGGTTAGCATTTCTTCAGCTGTCTGGTGGACAATGGGGAGGTTAAATTGTGCACATTTTTTTTAATGAACATGGAACAGTTATGGGGCCAGTGTTTGCCATGGATCAGGTCAGGCAGCCCACAATAGCAGGCCTCCATGTTCTGTACAACAACTGTGGGAAAGACCCACAAAGAAAGTGCTGGAAAGGGGAATGATGAGTGGGCTTGTGCAGTAAAAAGACTCAAATACTACAGGGCTTTGAACTATAGGCCAATATAGCATTGCTTTAAGAATAAACATAAAAATAAGACAAATAAGAATAAGCCTAGCAAAATTAAAAGTCCATAAAGAGCTGACATTTCAAGCCAATAAGGGAATAATTCATTGTTCAATAAGTTGTCTGGAATGACTTAACTATTAGGGGTAAAAATATCAAAGTGAGAGAACTATAAAGGGTTTTTTAAAAAGAACTAGGTATGTTGGGTTAGTCGCATTGGAGAGTGCAAATTCAACATCGACCTGATACCTGAAATTCCCTTCTTCCCATCTAGAGGCAAGTTGGGACTGCTGCCAGGCTCCTGCGGTAAACAAAGCCCGTCTCTTGACTGGTGCTTTATGGCTACACATTCCTGCTCAGGACGGGTCTCATTTAGTCTTCACCAAAAAAAAAAAAAATCTCATGAGATGATTTAAGTGTTTTGTGGACAAGATGTCTAAGATTCAGAAAAATTTCACAGTGTGCCCAGCTTTTATGTTTATGTTGAAGTTGGGCACTAGAAGTTAGAATGAATGAGTTTACTTGAAAGAAAATTAAAATAAATCCATCACCTACTCCATGTAATATAAATTCCAAATGCATATTAAATACGCATAATATTTAAAACATATGTAAGTGCCGGAAGGAAACATAAAGTAAAGATGAATATTTTATAATATCAAGTTGAAGAAAAGCCAAAATCTGACATCATAAAAGAAAACTTTCATGTAAAATATGTTAATGGCTACCAGGAAAATATTGTGCAATGTCTGATTGCCATGAAGAGGGTTAATGTCCTTGCTATATCACTCCCTGAAGTCATCTTTAAAAGACTAAGAAAGAGATGAATCTCTTAATAAAAACCTGACCCAGAACATGAGCAGCCTCTCCTTCTCCCTCTCTCTCTTTCTCTCTCTCTTTCTGTCACACACACACACACACACACACACACACACAAAGATGGCCAAGAAATAAAGAAATATGTTCTTTCTAATGTAGTAAAAAGGTCAAAATAAAATAAGAAAGCATCACATCTTCCTTTGTGAAGTATTTGGGTTCCTTTTGCTTTTAAACACCTGGGTCAGCTGGGGTGTGGAGAAACAGAAATTCTCATGTTCTGCTTGTGGGCATGTATGTTAATAAAACCAAGCTTGGCAATATGCCTGCAATATGTATCTAAAGCTTCAAAGTATGTATAGCTTTGACCAATGAATATCACACTTAGGAATAAGAGAAAAAGAAATAATAATGAAAGTGAAAATCATAAGAGATGTACAAACATATTCTTATACAAGAATCCTTGCAGCCTTACTTCTAATAAATTTTCTGAACAAATTATATATCTAAAAATAACAGATTGGTTGAATAAATTATGCTGCAGCAATGCTATTGATAATCATGTTAGAAGCATATTTAAAGGCATGGAAAAATTGTCATGTTTTATCTGGGTTTTTAAGGTTATAACACAATGTATAGTGGGATTCCAATTCCTGTATATACATAGACTTATATGTCTATATTGATTAACTCTGGATGAGTCTCATGCCTTCTTTTTGCTTTCTTCTATTATCCATATTTTATACGATGTGCCTGCATTTCTTTTTTGTAACAGATGGTCAATACTAGAATCATAAACAGATCTTAAGTTTGTTTGTTGGCAAACGTTTCCCCTGTTAGGAAAAGATGCATTTTTCTTTTAAACATTTCTCTCTTACACAACGATTACGTGCTTATAATAGAAATTTGAAAATTATATGTGAGTACAGGGTAAAAAGTAGAAAGAATGGGATTGCATGCTGCAGACCTAGCTGCTTTTAGCATGCCTTTGTATGACCTTGCTTTCTCTAGACCTCTGTCGCAGTCTCTCTGCCTCCCTCCTCACAACGTCCATCCCCCGCTGTCACTATCATGATGCCAGCCTCCCCAGCCTTCATGACTCTAAGGAGCACCAGTGCGGCATTAGCGCCCTTCGCCCTGGTGGTATCCTGGCTTCACAGTCACATGGGAGATCGATCGTCAGCTTTTCTGTTTGAAATCTAAATTCTTCCTGACTGCAGGGGACCTCGGGACCCATGAACTCCTCTAGTTTACTATGCCTTCACAGTAAAAGATATCTGCATGACTGGACTCTTTAACAAATTTGGTGGTTAACCTGCTCTTTCTATATAGATATAGCACTTCAACCTTCAGACTTCTCAATACTGATAAAAAGAAAACACGACAGATGAGAGGAAAACCTTTGCAGCTATAATTTGTAATCAACTAATTATAAAAACTGCAAAAATTGACCAGATAGCTAAGATTTTACACAGTCATTAAAGTGATCTGCACTGTTAACATTTCACCCTCTGTGCACCATTCTGTGCTTCTCTCTGGTTTGGAGTCTAGAAGGTTTTATTTACAGGCCATGACTTAACAATCTCAGAATGGCTGACACATGCAGTCACTCAAGACTGGACACAGCAAGGAAGCAGTGGGTCCATGCCAAAGGCTCAGCCAGACGAGACACTCTAGCTGTGGCAGGAGATGCCAGGGAATGCTCCATGCCTAAGCAGATTGTAAACAAGGAACCTCAAATTCATGAAAAATTCTCGCTTACGTGGCCTGTATCAGTAATTACTCTCTGCCTCAGTTTCCACAGCTGACATGTAAATAAAAGCAGTTCACGGTTCATCTTCTTATCAGGGTCTCTTAAGTGATTCTACAAACCAGTCAGCCAAACAATCAGAGAATAAGTTGAAAAGATTGTCTTCATTAATTGAACGTGCTTAACTCAGGCCTGGGAAAGGGCGCCATCAGTTTCTCATCATTCCTTCCCTTTCACTGAGATATGCATCTATTACTTTTACATTTCAGGCCAAAAGTGTGATCCAAGCTGTCCCAATGGGAGCTGCTGGGGTGCAGGAGAGGAGAACTGCCAGAAACGTAAGTCAGTGAACAGCCTCAGACCCACATGTGACTGCCCCTCTCTTCCTTCACTTACTTAGGTGATTGGATTTGTTTTCCCTTTGAAGACTCCGGAGAGTTATTTTATTACAGGGCCAGATGTGAACTGGTAGGTGAAGGACAGTCTTGCAAATCTCACCCCATGTGGTTAATCCAGGGTGGGCTATTTTGGGTGCTTCAGCCTGTCACAAATAAGTGAACACCAGCAGGTGCCGGGCACGATGGTTCTCGCCTATAATCCCAGCACTTTGGGAGGCCAAGGTGGGCGGATCACGAGGTCAGGAGATTGAGATCATCCTGGTTAACACGGTGAAACCCCATCTCTACTAAAAATACAAAAAATTAGCCGGGCGTGGTGGCGGGCGCCTGTAGTCCCAGCTACTTGGGAGGCTGAGGCAGGAGAATGGCGTGAACCTGGGAGGCGGAGCTTGCAGTGAGCCGAAATCGCACCACTGCAGTCCAGCCTGGGCAACAGAGCGAGACTCCGTCTCAAAACAACAACAACAACAACAATAAGTGAACATCAGCAGGTACCCCAGCCCTGTCCTCTGAACACTGCACACTTTCCTGGGAATGGAAGACTTGTCCCTGTTGACAGCAGTCACCAGCTTTCTTGTTTCCTTTCCCTCCCTGGCTTTCTTTGGTATCCACCTACACAGAAGCCTGAGCACTGTTTCTCATGGGGACTTTTCCATGTGGACCGTGCTTTGTGATGGACGGGGCCATTCTCCCGGGTATGGCTGTCTGGCTCAGCCTCTCAGTGGCCAAGGAACCTGTGGACATGAGCTCAAAAACGGACCCTATGTCCTTAAGCTGAATTGTGGGGTGGCTGTTAGACCCTTCTAAACACTACTTCCCAGCAGGTATTTTTGTTCTTTGTATGTGCTTCCTGCATCGCCCAAGATGTATCTAATTATTTAGCAGGTCTCAAAGTCTAGACTTGATCTGATCAGCTCTCTTAAGTGATTAAAAATAAATCAGGAGAAAAAAGAGGCAATCAGAAAAGGGCACGGTTTGACTTAGCTTGAGTGTGATTTCACTGGAAGCAAATGTGTCTTCACTTTTTCGTGAAAAAGTCTTCAAGCACCCTGCGACGTCCCTGGGAAATGATCCTACCCTCACTCTTCAGCTCACGGGGGACCTTTGCTCTTTTTCAGTGACCAAAATCATCTGTGCCCAGCAGTGCTCCGGGCGCTGCCGCGGCAAGTCCCCCAGTGACTGCTGCCACAACCAGTGTGCCGCGGGCTGCACGGGACCCCGGGAGAGCGACTGCCTGGTAAGGTGCCCCTCTGGCAGCCTCCCTGGAGCAGGCTGTGGCTGCACTCTCTCCACCCACACCACGACAGAGGACCTCCTGTGGGGGAGCTGTCAATTAGTATTTGTAGTAACAGACAGGATATTGCCCTCTGCCTGGTGACAAAGTATCTTTAGTATCCTGCCTCCACCACTCACTGAGACCTTGGGAAAATGATAGGACCTCTATACCTCCATTTCCTCACCTGACAATGATGCATAACAAAGTCTCTCCCAGTTGAAGGCTTAAATGATGCGATGCCTGTGATGTCCAGCATTAGGAACTGGGCAGAGAACAAGCACTAAATACTACATGCAAGTATTTGCATGAATGTGCCTTGTTGCCAGCAGCACACTCTCTTTATTGTTTGACATCGGCTATACGTCTAGAGACTTGACACTGTGAGGTCCCTAAGATACCTGTGGAGAGCCGCACAGGTCTTGTTGACTGGGGCTGCATCAGGGCCTCCTGACACGGATCCCTCGGCTCCTCCACCACTGCTCAGGCACCTCCTGAGCTGCACCCTGCCCTCAAGGGGTCCTGAAATACTCACTCTCACCCCATTACTGCAGAAAGTGCCAGCAGAAGCCTTGCTGCCCCAGCGGGCTCTGGGCAGCACTGGAGGGTGCAGGTCAAAAGTGTCTTGGAAGTCCTGGAGACGCCAAGGCTGGTGGATGTGACTGCTGGAGTGGGAGCTGGTGTGACAAAGCCCTCCCTAAGACTAAATCCAGATCTCTCTGTGGTTTCAGGGAAGATTCCTAAATTCCAGAGGCTGGACCCAGACCCAGGAATTGTGACTTGGTTGGCCTGGGCTGTTCCTAATGTGAGCCCCAGGGAGAAGACTGTGAAGATGTAGGGTTGATCCTAGGGAGAGCCCCCGCTGCATTGGGTCTGGCCCCTTTACAGGGCATCGTTCTAGCAAGGCTTTCTGCCATTCAGCAATACATTATAAAATGTACCCTCAACTGTACTTTATAAGGGAAGCCTAGTGTAATCTGAATTTAAATATAATTTCACTCCATAGTCACCGCTATAATATGTGAACTCCATCTTCTGTATGTTAGTAAAGAGATGTATTTTGGCCGGGCGCGGTGGCTCAAGCCTGTAATCCCAGCACTTTGGGAGGCCGAGACGGGCGGATCACGAGGTCAGTAGATTGAGACCATCCTAGCTAACACGGTGAAACCCCGTCTCTACTAAAAAATACAAAAAACTAGCCGGGCGAGGTGGCAGGCGCCTGTAGTCCCAGCTACTTGGGAGGCTGAGGCAGGAGAATGGCGTAAACCCGGGAGGCGGAGCTTGCAGTGAGCTGAGATCTGGCCACTGCACTCTAGCCTGGGTGACAGAACGAGACTCCGTCTCAAAAAAAAAAGAGATGTATTTTTATCATAATCCATAAATTATGATAGGTGGGACAGTGCACCTAAGAAAAAAATGGACTTTTTAGAGAAGGGTCTTTCTGACTCTGCAGAGGGCACCAGCTCAGTTTCCCCCACTAGTTGAACACTGAGCTGTGAATGAAGATGGTAACTTGGGCTTTCTGACAGGAGTCAACAAAGTGCTGCGCTTCCTCCGTGTGTGGCGCCAAGTGTCCTTACGTCACTTGCCCAGCGTGTCCTTTCTCCTCCACAGGTCTGCCGCAAATTCCGAGATGAAGCCACGTGCAAGGACACCTGCCCCCCACTCATGCTCTACAACCCCACCACGTACCAGATGGATGTGAACCCCGAGGGCAAATACAGCTTTGGTGCCACCTGCGTGAAGAAGTGTCCCCGTGAGTCCTCCTCTGTGGGCCCTCTGACTGATCAGGCATCCTTGTCCCGCTCTGTCTCCTGCTGAGCCCTGGAGTATCCCATCTTGGAGAGTCTTTGGGTGGATGTGTTTGCCTCACTAGGGGGAGGCAACCCTGTGCCCATCCAGTCGCAGAGGCGAGGGGCTGCCTTGCTCCCGAGGAGCGGGCAGGTGGTGGCCATCTCCACCCACGGGGGCTGCTCAGTGCACAGGGCAGAACTTGGGACCAGGCCACCTCACAGGAGAAACACCTGCTGCTCAGCCCTCACCACTCATCCAGCATCCCCAGCCGAGGGTATTCAGTTGTCTGCTGGGCACAAAGCCGTGGGCATGTCACTATTTAGTGCTTGTGCCAAGCAGGTATTTAATAAACTAAAATCAGAGAGTCTATCAGAAGACCTGCCTTCTTGAGTGATTAAAATTCTAGTGAAAGTTATGCCTCTTAGGAGTATTGCAGAGGTTTTCTCTTTGTTTTTATTTTGTTTTGTTTTAATGGTTTGGGTTTGAGTTTTGCTTGTTTGTACTTACATTTGTACTGGTGACTCCAGAGTCTAGGGAAATTGTGACATAAAATACTTCCTGATAGAGAAAGCAAAACTTTGTCTAATGAAAGAGTTTTAGAAGCCAGTATTGATCTCTAGAAGGGGAGATTAACTGAGAAAAAAAATTGAAAGAAAAATTATGAGGGGTAGATTTTACCCTGCCAGATTTGTGTAGTGAAAAATATTACACTCTGTATGGGGAAAAAAAATACAAAATAATAAGCCATTATAAGGTAAATGACAAACAAAGCTAAAGAAAAATGTGCCACAGTGATGACACAGATATAGTCTTTGAGAAAGGATTTAATAGAGCTTTAAAATCTATAGGAAAATACTTCGAGCCTGAGATACCGAGAGCAGATGGTTCACAGAAGAATCACTAAGGTCCTATAAATACTTTTGAGGATCTTCTTGGGGAACTTAAAACAGGAAGAGGCCAGGCACAGTAGCCCATTGGCTCATGCCTGTAATCCCAGCACTTTGATAGACCAAGGGGGCTGGATTGCCTGAGGTCAGGAGTTTAGGACCAGCCTGGCCAACAGGGTGAAACCTCGTCTCTACTAAAAATACAAAAATTAGCTGAGCGTGGTGGTGCACACCTGTAATCACAGCTGCTCAGGAGGCTGAGGCAGGAGAATCACTTGAACCCAGGAGGCAGATGTTGCAGTGAGCTGAGATCACACCACTGCCCTCCAGCCTGAGTGACAGAGCAAGACTCCATCTCAAACAAACAAAAAAGGAACACATAGAGCTCCTAAAAATAACACAGAAGTCAGCTATCAACACAAATGAATTACTTTAAAGGTGGGAGCAGATGGGTGGAGAGGGCTGAGGTGCCTGCTGGGACACAGAACAGCTGGCCCCTCAAGGGACCCAGGGCCAAGTCAGGAAGGGCCATGGAGAGCAAAGCTGGCATCAGCCGCAAGAATAAAATGCAGCCTCACCTATAGCTGCTTCAGTGGAAGAGTGCTCTTTTTAGGTTTACGCATTTTTAATGAGCATTCCAGCTTTAACCATAAGCCCTGAGGACAGATCCTACAAGGAAGAACATGAGCTCACAGAGGTGCTTTAACCTAGTGAGCAACGCCATGCTTTTTCCCTGGCACCTGTTTCCTGCCCTGATGAAACACCTATATTATCCACATTGTGGCCTAGAATTTATTAAACTATTGAACAGAATTCCTTTTCTATTTGCAACCTTTCATTCTTTGTCCTTAAAGTAAATAAAGCCAAAGGAGGATGGAGCCTTTCCATCAGTCCTCGAGAGGAGGACCTGGACTGTCTGTGTGAGGCCCGAGCACCTGGCGCCACCGTCGTCACCTTCCTTTCATGCTCTCTTCCCCAGGTAATTATGTGGTGACAGATCACGGCTCGTGCGTCCGAGCCTGCGGGGCCGACAGCTATGAGATGGAGGAAGACGGCGTCCGCAAGTGTAAGAAGTGCGAAGGGCCTTGCCGCAAAGGTAGGAAGCCCACTGGTGTGCGGATGAGGCTTGTTCTCAGCTGCTGAGGCTGGGCTTTCATGCCACCTCCAAATGAATACATCTTCTTCTTCTCGTTAAAAAACAACTATAAATATCATTTCTTTAAAACAGAAGATAAAGCTGCAAAGCCAGGTTAGGCAATGGGAAGGCACTGAAGGTTGTGATAGGGTGGGGGGCTCTGATGAGAACAGTGCACAGAGCCAGCCCCTCAGCAGCTGCCAGATGCCCAGCCCTGGGGAGAATCCAGGGAAGGCAGAGCTGGAAGCAGTCCAGCTCCACGCAGCACATGGGAAATAATGAGGAGAATGCAAGGTCCGTGTGGGTGACAGTGATGGCATCTCCTACACCACCGTAGCCCCAAAGTGTGCTATAGGTCCTCGTGTCCCCCTCCCCCCGACACCCTCCCCAGCCGCATCAGTGTTTGTTGAGTGAATGAAGGATGATGTGGCAGTGGCAGTTCCCGCAACTGGAATTCCTTCCTGCTTCCCTCTGCCTGTGGATCCCTAGCTATTCTTAATTCACCAAATGTGAACTGAATACACGTCTCTCTTATCTCTGCAGTGTGTAACGGAATAGGTATTGGTGAATTTAAAGACACACTCTCCATAAATGCTACAAATATTAAACACTTCAAAAACTGCACCTCCATCAGTGGCGATCTCCACATCCTGCCGGTGGCATTTAGGGGGTGAGTCACAGGTTCAGTTACTTGTATAGAGAAAAACAAAGTCTGCCTTTTTAACTGGTAGAGACTGGTGATCAATAATCACCTGTTGTTTGTTTCAGTGACTCCTTCACACACACTCCGCCTCTGGATCCACAGGAACTGGATATTCTGAAAACCGTAAAGGAAATCACAGGTTTGAGCTGAATTATTGCATGAATATAAATGGGAAATCAGTGTTTTAGAGCGAGAACTTTTCGACATATTTCCTTCTCCCTTGAAATAAAAACATTTCTTCCGAAATTTTACCATTAATGGCTAATGTTTTGATACTTTTCAAAAGTGCAATTTCCCCTGCAGGCAAAAGGGGACACGTTAAGCCCAGGCTTGGGTCATTCGCTGCCCATGTGAACACGCTTTCTCCCTCCTACCCGGCCTCAGCCAGCTGCCTTGGTGGGCCATAACCCCTGGGCATAGAGGGAGAGGACAGGGGTAGGTGAGGGGCAGCCCGGGCCTCAGGCTTTTGAAACTGGATGCCAGAGCCCTGTGGGGCCACGGGCAAGCCTCGGGTCCATGACTGCCGCCTGAGCTCCGCTTCCTTCCTCTCTAAAATGGGAAAATTAGACCTATATAACACGACTGTTTTAGGGTTGGAATCAAATAAGGAAAATCTGTAAAGCTCCTTGTATGTGATCCATAATTGGCAGATAATCGCAGCAGGAGCCTCTTCCGGGTAATCAGATACGCCGCACAGCAGGGGTCCCAGAGCCACAGCCAGAGGGGCGGCGGGAGACATGCGGAATCGCTGGGGGAGGCGGGAGGCAGCTGTGAACTCTGGCTGGCCTGCATCCGCCCATTCGCATGTACACTCAGAGAAGATGATAACGAAAAAGAACGCAAGTCCAATTTTCCCACTCACTGTTCCTATAATACAAAGTCCTTGAGAGTCTAGAGTAATGTCTCACACAAAAAAGAAACTCCTGTGTGGTATGTGTCTGAGTCTCTTCTGCCTTACAGGGTTTTTGCTGATTCAGGCTTGGCCTGAAAACAGGACGGACCTCCATGCTTTTGAGAACCTAGAAATCATACGCGGCAGGACCAAGCAACAGTAAGTTGACCACAGCCAAAGCCTGGTAGATTACATGTTGCCTTTTTAGTTGGAAATTAGGCTTAACAGGAGAGTTGCTAAGATAGGGCACAGAGCTCCTGTATCTCTCTCCGGCATTCCCGAATGCTATCTCACATGAGCAGGCACAAGGATCAAGACTGAACAACCACTGGCACAGCCTGTCCGCTAAACCACAGACTTCTCAGCGTTCGCCAATGCTTCTGCTTCTGTGTCCACTCCAGATCCCACATTGCACTTAGTTGTCAGATCTTTTCAGTCCATTCTAACCTGTAATAGCTCCTATGTCTTTCCTTGTCTTTCATGGCCTTGACCCTTATAAAACGTGTTGTTTAGGTACTTTGCAGACTGTCTAACCATTTCAGTTCGGCTGGTGTTTTCTCAGGATGCAGTTGAGGTTATGCACATCTTATCACAGGGACCAGATAGACTTTTTAGCACCACTCTTTAAGAATTTCCACATTTTCAGCTTTGACAGTGGAATAGACCTGCAGGTGCTCACACACAAGCATCTTCAATATGGTAATGGTAATCATCAGTTTAGTGGTGTGGAGGAGGAGATGGGAATCTCTTAGTGAAACCTGCCTTGGAAGCAGCCTCCTTATGAGAACTGCTGCCCCTGCTTGACTCCTAAAGCACTAGATAATACTGTGCAACATTAAAGGGAATAAGAGTGCATGAAATATGCATTGCCTCCCATAAACTCCCTTGGCTCTGAATCTCTGATACTAAATATGTGGCTACCGTTGCTTCCCAGAAAAGCCTTTTTGCTCTGAATTCTCTGGAATACCTTCTTTGCCTGAGATTCTTATAAAAACAAGAGATTTAGAGCAATTTTCTTGGATGGCTGGTATGAGCCAGTTGGCTTAGCTGTAGGGATTTAAACAAGATAAGGGTTACTTACTTCTCACATTTAATGAGAAGTCTGGTGATTCCAGCTTCTACTGAGGCAGGGTGGCCACAGGTTCCAGGTCATGACTCACTGAAGCTCCAGGCCTGCCCTGCAAGGAACATCTGGCTCTTCCCTGGTTTCTGGCCTCCCTGGGCATATGTGGGGGAGAATTCCTAATGATATTGGTTACAGGCTCCTGTGCAAGACCACTCATCAGTGTAGGAGAAAGGAAAAAGATGGGGGAAAGAAGAGCAGCAGGGAGAGGAGAAGTCTCCGGATGATACTCTAACCCCCTGCCATCCAACATCTGAACATCAGTCTTTTCATTCAGTGCTCTCAGCTGGCCCAGTCCCCCCCAGCCTGGGGTCAGATGAGAGCTTCCTGCAAATGCAGATCTCTTTCCTGTGGCTCCTTCTCAATTACAGACAGCTCCTCCACAAGGTGCACTCTGGCCTTTTACTCCCTCCCCAAACCAGCCCAGCCCTCCCAGCCTGCATCATCGTGGTCCTGCAGGGGCTAGAGGTTCTCACACCTATCATGGTCCAGGAGGGGCTAGTGGTTCTCACACCCATCGTGGTCCAGGAGAGGCTAGTGGTTCTCACACCCATCGTGGTCCAGGAGGGGCTAGTGGTTCTCACACCCACTGTGGTCCGGTGGGGCTAGTGGTCCTCATACCCATCGTGGTCCAGTGGGGCTGATGGTTCTCATACCCATCGTGGCCCGGCAGGGGCTTAGTGGTTCTTATACCCATCGTGGTCCAGGAGGAGCTAGTGGTTCTCACACCCATCGTGGTCCACTGGGGCTGGTGGTTCTCATACCCATCGTGGTCCGGCAGGGGCTTAGTGGTTCTTAAACCCATTGTGATTCAGCAGGGGCTAGTGATTCTCACACCCATCATGGTCTGGCTGGGGCTAGTGGTTCTCATACCCATCATGGTCCAGGAGGGGCTAGTGGTTCTCACACCCATCGTGGTCCTTCAGGGCCTAGTGGTTCTCACACCCATCGTGGTCCTTCAGGGGCTAGTGGTTCTCATGTCCAACGTGTGCCTTCCTGCTCCTCCAGGTGACTGAAGACATCCCCCCTTCAGTCTGAATGACTTCCATCCAGTCATCTGATATACACATTGGACCACCCAATAGCGTCCTAGCATCATATTGGATGGTGAAGAAAATGCCACAGTTCCTGCTCTCAGGACCTCACAACCTTGGGCATAGCTTTTTGGAGGAAGGCCCGGCTTCCCAGGCATCCTTCCCAGACCTGTTCAGAGGCCCCTGCTCCTTGCTTCCATGTTGCCCACACTCACTGTGCTCTTCACACCGACTCAAAATTATCTGCTTACAGGGTTGTGTCACCACCAGATCAAGGGTCCTTGAGAGGAGGAAACATATTTAACCTACACAGAATTTAGGACAGAGAACATCAAGTGTTTGTTCAATAAATATATGAATGGATAGAGGGACAGGTTGGGTGGTGGACAGAAGGACAAACCCACACTTTTGAAGTGTATTTGGCTGTTTGAGAGGCTTTTTTAGAATATGTTCTCAATTTCCAGGCAAAATGAAAATGGAGAAAATATAATGACATTAAGGCATTTTATTCATCCTCCCCATCTGCCACTGGGGTTAAAGATACTAAATAAATAAGGAACTAGCTTTTGCCTGCAGGAACTTGAAAAACACCTGCAGTTTTCAAAAGTTGCAGTATGTGCCTCTTTGACTTACATACTGACTTACAGCATGACTTACCGTCATTGGAAAGCAGTTTGTAGCCAATCAAAGGTGGTCTGGAAAAACAAAGTTTTCAGGGATACATTGTTTTTATAATTTTCACCACATGATTTTTCTTCTTTCCAATGTAGTGGTCAGTTTTCTCTTGCGGTCGTCAGCCTGAACATAACATCCTTGGGATTACGCTCCCTCAAGGAGATAAGCGATGGAGATGTGATAATTTCAGGAAACAAAAATTTGTGCTATGCAAATACAATAAACTGGAAAAAACTGTTTGGGACCTCCAGTCAGAAAACCAAAATTATAAGCAACAGAGGTGAAAACAGCTGCAGTAAGTCACTGCTTTCTCTTTTGTTTATGGAATTGGTTCTAATGGGTCCTTTATTTTTATTTAGAATATTGAAGGGCTATTCCCATTTAAAATCCTTTTTTCAGTTCCTTAAGAAGCAAATTAAAATCTTAAGATTCCTAATTGTGAAATTACCATGTGAACTCCATTAAAACTTTTTCCAGATCATTATCATTCAATAGGATGAATTTACCCTGAGGTTTAGGCTACCAATTATTTGTAATTTAAGTAACTAAATTTAGTATTAGTTATATTACCTTTTAGCTGTAGGTCACTCTCTGCTCATTTCAGCCTGTAAAGATTGCAGCTACACACACACACACACACAGGAATGGAATGAACACTTTACATCAACACTTCCTGTTCTTACTCTAGAGCTTTTGAAGCTGGCAAGAGCCTGGCCTGTGCTGGGCTTTGGCCATGGGCAGCGTCAGCTTTGAGTCAGGTGCTGGTCTGCCCTCCCTAGTTTCGAGGCCCCTGTCAATTCCCTTCATCTCTTTAGGTTTTGGCTTCCTCATCCATAAAATGGAGATATGAATGATTCCCACGCCATAGCGCTTTGAGAGAATTCAGTGAAATTCTGTGTGTAAAACCCTTCCATGGTGCCTAGCACATAGCACACAGCCAATGGCCCAATGGCCCCTATCGGCTGTGGGATTTGTCATCAGAACATCACCAGCTCTGCTCCAGGCTGCCCTGGGCACCATCAAAACACACCCTGTGCCCAGCAGCACCTGCCCCTCTGCACGCCTGGCCCCTTCAGCAGGGGTGGTGGCTGTGGGAGCACAGAAAACAAGGAGTCCCGTCTGGTTTAATTGATGCCATTGCCAAAGGGGAGGACTCATGGCACCCCCTCTCGGGTGCCAGAGCGCCTGGCTCCCACCAGGAGGAAGACCTGTCCTCCACTGTCAGGCACATTTCAGTCTTCCCAGCAGCCAGCACAACTGTTTTGTCCTTCCAGTCACTATTGGCCTCTGGGAAGCCCAGTCTGTGTCCTCCTCCTTCAGGGATGCCCAGCATGTCTGTGCCACCCAAAGTCACGGAGCACAGGACTCCTCCTGGGAAGGTGCCATCTCCTCTGGCCCCTCGGGTCCCTGCTCCGTCACTGACTGCTGTGACCCACTCTGTCTCCACAGAGGCCACAGGCCAGGTCTGCCATGCCTTGTGCTCCCCCGAGGGCTGCTGGGGCCCGGAGCCCAGGGACTGCGTCTCCTGCCAGAATGTCAGCCGAGGCAGAGAATGTGTGGACAAGTGCAACATCCTGGAGGGGTAGGAGGTTATTTCTTTAATCCCCTGGCTTTGATCAAAAATAAGGCTCCAGGTTGTTGTTATAGCTTTACAGGCATTCTGTTTGATTATTTTCCTTTTATTCTTTGCCCTTGACTTTTGGAGGTTTGGGGGTTTTCTGTGGGGAGATGGGAATTTGTTTGACTGCTTTATTTTTTGGCAAAGTTAATCACAATAGGAAATAAGCAAGTATTATTACCTAATTTAATCCAATAATTTATAGAATCTCTTTTCCTGGAAGTATCTTAAATTTGTCTAAGCTACAAAAAGTTCCTAAGACAAATGAGACAGTCATCAATGGTTCATCTGGCCAACACCATGGCCATTTGGGCTTTTCTTTGCAGTGCCCGATTCCTGGTGTGTGAAAATAAATTAACACAAATTATATTGCCAAGTTAATATCTGTTTTATGTGCCCCCAGCATGTGTTGAACATCAAACAGTACCAGGAGCTTTAAATATACCCACGGACAAAGAAATAATTCATAGTGATGCTTGTTGAATTTAGTTGCAATCAATAAAAGGTGCAGTTCGTGGATGCTCTGAGGATCTTGATATTGACATAAGGCTTTGAACGACAAATGAGGACAAAAAATAAATAGGAAAGTAAAACTGAAGGATAGAGGCCAAGGCCATGTTTTAGAAGATTTAAAGAAAAAGGGGAATTTGGTGAGCACCATAGGAATTACAGAAGGCTGTAGGAAATCTTCCTTTTTTACTCCCTGGGCATGGACCACAGCTTGGATCCAGAAATATTTAGGACAGGATAAGAGGACCAAGTTCAATTCTATAGGAATTCTTTAGCTGATAGGCTCAGAACAAATCACATAATCAGTAGTGCTGCTTCAACTTCAAGTAAGGAATATTAATGCAATCCTTACGGCTACAAATGGACAGTGGTCTCCTGTTTTCAGTTTTCAAGTGTTTCTTAAGAGGCAAGGTGATGAAAATACCCATGTGGGGAGCCCCATGTCCTTCCATTAGTGTAGAAAAGCCTGGTGTCCAGCAGCACCTGCTCCCTCTGCAAGCCTAGCCCCCTTCAGCAAGGGCAGTGACCCGGAGAAGAAGCACAGAAGCCCCAACCCTGTATCATATTTTGTTTAATTGGTGCCACTGTCCAAAGGGGAGGACGAAAGGCACACACATTTTTGTTGCTGTATTTTGAGACAGAGTCTCACTCCATCACCCAGGCTAGAGTGCAATGATGTGATCTCAACTCACTGCAACCTCTGCCCCTTGGTTCAGGTGATTCTCCTGACTCAGCCTCCCAAGTAGCTGGAATTAGAGATGTGCACCACCACGCCCAGCTCATTTTTCATAACTTTAATAGAGACAGGGTTTCACCACATTGGCCAGGCTGGTCTCAAACTCCTGACTTCAAGTGATCTGCCTGCCTCGGCCTCCCAGAGTGTTGGGATTATAGGCATAAGCCACTGCGCCTGGCCAAGGCACATGCTTTTGAGAATAAACACTCCTTGTTCACTGCTGGAGGATAGAACTATGCTTGACTACCAGGCAGAGTCCAATCTTCCTGACAAACAGCCACACGCCTACTCTGTCTTTTCAATCAAACATCAGCTTCTTGCTTAACATTGATCTGTACATCTTGAGGGATGTCAAAATATTACAAGCTAAGTTTTGCACACCTGTGTTCCACACTCACCATTTTTAATAATAACCATTGAGCAAGTTCATTCTCCCTCCTTCCTTTTTCTGTCACATAACCTAAAATTATCATTTTTCCAGCTTAATTTCAATAACCATGAATCTGGTATTAGAGGCAGGGTACACCTCTTCAGGATTGTCTTTTCTTTTATCATTTGACTTGCTTACCCAATGTGCAAAAACTATGCTGTAGAAAATGCAGAAAAGATATCTTGATTATGAATGAAGCTCCTGTGTTTACTCAGAGAGAAGATGACCCAGGATTCAGTTAACAAAATCAGCTGATTGTATTACTGTATAGTCCTGGAGTTCCAACTCCTTGACCATTACCTGAAGTTATTTGGAATTTCAGAGAGGTGATTTGTGTTCCTGCAACAATGTATCAGGGGAGGGCTGACAGGTTTCCTCTTCCTCCTCTCAGCGAGCCAAGGGAGTTTGTGGAGAACTCTGAGTGCATACAGTGCCACCCAGAATGCCTGCCCCAGGTCATGAACATCACCTGCACGGGACGGGTAAGAGCCCCTTGCTGCTATCCACATCCACTTCATGGGAAGGGCCTTCACAGAAGCCGAATGGTGACGATGGCCCAGGGCATCCAATGTGGGCAGGACAGCCATCAGAGCCACTTCCCAGAGGAGACTGCAGGCTCTGACAGTGCTGTCCAGGAAGAGTGTCTGTGACATTAGCACACACCCGCCTGCAATGAACATTCACTCTTTCTGCTGACACCCCAACCTTATCTAAGCTTATCACATCCTCACATTTAACAGCGGCTGTTTTTACCTGGTTTCCCCCATCCCTGACCTAGTCAGCATTGCTTTATCACTTTCATCAAATGTCCTCAAATTTTTAACATTACTTTATAATTAATTGAAGAAGTTTTAAAGAAATTCCTAGCAAAACTTTTTAAGCTGCACAGTCTTTACAATAATCTTGTAAAGAATATGAGTGAGAATCCATGCCCCTCTCACGCAAAATGTCCTGATGTTGTTAATTATCAATGTTATTATATAGGGAACTCTGCTTGTATGTGAGCTTAAACAGCCAGTTGTAAATCTACTAACTGAAAACATTTTTTAGACATTCTCTAAATTGGGCAGAAGATGACAGGACCGGGTTTTGAGGGATAGGCTGCCAGCATGACTGGTTACAAAGTAAAGGCTTGGTTTATAGGTTTACATGGTGTGGGTTAAATTTCCGTCATTAAAATAATTGGCCATATTGACGTAGTCATCTAGTTGTGTTGGCTCTGGGCACATGCAGCCTTTGAGTGGACAAAACCGACATTAGAGAACTTAGCCAAGGGGAAAGCCTTTCCCTGCTGGTGTTATTTCTGCTACTTCTGAAGTGTGGGGCACACAACCTGAGCAATGCTTTTGTTTGAGTCCCAATGCTTTTATTTGAGTTTTGCAAGGTTATTCCAACTTTTGCAAACAGAATCAAAGGTAGCATATGACTCAGTCCTTGATATG
The DNA here is from genome assembly GCF_002776525.5 of Piliocolobus tephrosceles. Lineage (NCBI taxonomy): Eukaryota > Metazoa > Chordata > Mammalia > Primates > Cercopithecidae > Piliocolobus > Piliocolobus tephrosceles. Next base: position 43,535,448 of record NC_045441.1, read on the forward strand.
CCAACCACTGCACAGAGACTTGCCACCTTCCTGTCACTGGAGAAACACCCATGTGGGTTTTCTTAAATTTGCCTCCCTCTGAACTTCCCTTTAGCTTCAAATATAATATGCAAGAAAGACTGTCTCACCATAAATACACATATGGGCCAATGAAGATGGTTTTACCAAGGGAAGATGCCCACAATGTGTTAAGCAGAATGCAATAATGTAGAGAATATCATTTCGTTCATGCTGGTGTATATTATATGCATTCAAAAACAGGGAGAATTTCTGCTAAGCAACTGACAGTGACCTTATCAAGCAAGTGCAATCAGAGAAGAAGTCGTTTTCTTCTTTAAGAATTTTTCTATCATTTGGCTTTCCCCACTCACACACACTAAATATTTTAAGTAAAAAGTTACTTCCATTTTGAAAGAGAAAAGAAAGAGACATGCATGAACATTTTTCTCCACCTCGGTGCAGGGACCAGACAACTGTATCCAGTGTGCCCACTACATTGACGGCCCCCACTGCGTCAAGACCTGCCCAGCAGGAGTCATGGGAGAAAACAACACCCTGGTCTGGAAGTACGCAGACGCCGGCCACGTGTGCCACCTGTGCCATCCAAACTGCACCTACGGGTGAGTGGAAAGTGCAGGATAACAGAACATTTCCTCTCGCAAATTCAGAGATCGAAAATGTCTCCAAAGTTTTCAGGCAACAAATTGCAGAGGTTTGTATTTGAGTCAGTTACTTAAGGTGTTTTTGCCCCCACAACCATGGCAGTAGCAACATGATTGCGGGCAGGCCTCGGTGCAGTGGGAATGACTCTGCCGTGCACCGTGTCTCCGGCTGGGCCTGTGTTGTTCTTTGCTGCACATTGCAACAGGAGGGTAGGGGGACAAAAAGAGCACAGGTCCTGGCAGCTGCCACCTCGGCCTGTCTCCAGGGGCTTTTGCATCTCTCTCCAGATTTCTAAGGTTAGCATGGGGATTAACTGTTTTGCAATGAATAAAAGGTAACATTGCCTGGAATGTTGCTTAAAGACACTTTTTAAAAGCTAGTTGGTTGTTAAGTTGTTGCTACTTGAATTAAAACTACTTTAACTGGACCAGAAGCAGTGGCTCACGCCTGTAATCCCATTACTTTGGGAGGCCAAGGCAGGCAGATCACTTGAAGTCAGGAGCTCAAGACCTGTCTGGCCAACATGGTGAAACTCCATCTCTACTAAGAATACAAAAATTAGACAGGCGTGGTGGCAGGCACCTGTAGTCCCAGCTACTCAGGAGGCTGAAGCAGGACAATCGCTTGAACCCAGGAAGCGGAGGTTGCAGTGAGCCAAGATCTCACTGCTGCACTCCAGCCTGAGCACCAAGAGCAAAACTCTGTCCCAAAAAAACAAAAGCCAAAAAACTACTTTGATTGGAATTAGCAGAAGCACTCTGATTGTGTGTATCTAATTTACTGGAATAGTAAAGCTGTCAATCAAACTGGGTCATACTCAACAATCAGAAAGAGAAGTTCAGCTGTCATGTAGTAGTTCACACTTACTTCTGTTTCTCAGAATCCTCAGCCTTGTTTGGAAATGTTATTCATTCTTTCTCTGAATCCATCTGTATGAGTTGTATGACCTTGGGCAAGGGTCTTACCTTCTCTGTGCCTCACTTTCTTTTCTGTAAATTGGGATAATGATGCTGCATAGCTAACAGGATGTTTGTGACCATGAGTTAAGATACATGATATACTTAAAATGGTGCCTGGAAAATGGTGAATACTGAGTCAATGATAGCATTGTTGATGGTGATGATGGTGATGAGGAGGTGGGAGTCACAATGGTGGCGGTGATGAGGGTGGTGATGGTTATGAGGAGGTGAGAGTCACAGTGGT
>NC_045441.1:43537323-43572655 GCF_002776525.5 Piliocolobus tephrosceles
GGTGGTGGTGGTGATGGTGGTGATGTTGGTGAGGAGGTGGGAGTCACAATGGTGGTGGCGATGATGGTGGTGATGGTAGTGAGGACATGGGAGCAACAATAGTGGCAGTGATGATGATTGAGACATGATGAGGATTTTTGAACTTTCTAGGAAAACAATCATATAATCTCCAATAGCAGTATCTTAATATCTTTTCCAAAAGTATTAGATCATATTATAAGGGCCAAGTTTCCAGAATAATATCAGACATAATTACAGTGGACATCAGAGCTTGGCATCTAAAGGTGACAGGAATAGCTCTAATGTCTCAGCATGAAAACATTTGCTATTAGTCTGAGATACTAATTATCTAGTTAAGGAAGTACTCACCTATACCTAGTTTTTAACTGTTTTTAAAATCTGGAATTGATTTTGAATTTTAGCAGATATTTCCCTGGGAGCAATGTAAGATTTTTCATGTTTTCGCCTTTGGGTATACCAACATGCCAGCTCTGTTTGCCACTTTGTGAGCTCAATGAAGCATGGTATAAAAGATGCTTTGCTAGTTTTTCACTTAATCTATTTCTATAAGCAATTTTGGAGCTAAGCCTTTGAAACAGAATTATATTATCTGTATAGAATAAATGTTTTATCTTTCCCCCTTTTCTCTCTTTTGGAATAGATGTGCATCAGTATCTGTGTGTCAGTATCTCCGTGTCAGTGAGTGTATGTCACTGGGCTTAGGGGAGGTCCAGAAAGTGATTGGGTGTTGGCATTTTCAATACACTTACTTTGTATAAGAAATAGTTTGCCAAATATAGAAAGAGGGGATTTACTCAAGATTTAAATTAAAAATGTTAGTGGTCATTTTTCTAATGTCTTTCTATTTTTTCCCAGGTCATAATAAATCTTCACTGTCTGACTTTAGTCTCCCACTAAAACTGCATTTCCTTTCTACAATTTCAATTTCTCCCTTTGTTTCAAATAAAGTCCTAATGCTATTCATTTGACATATGGAATTTTATAAGTATTTTCTTTAGTATGTGTGATTACATTCCTGATTCTGAACCTTTTTAGAAGAGTATATAGTTTGATATAATCTTGTTATTGACACCTGTGTCTTCTCCCAAAGCCATTAATTATATAGGCATTGCACAATAGAAATGGGTTTAATTTTTTAAACGTGGTGAAATGTTGATGAGAGTAAGGGAAAATTTTTTAAATTTCTTTCACTGGGTATTTATGATGTGCACAACATTCCTGAATATATTGTCTCTCTCCTTTCTCAGACGGGATGTATTGCCCTCTCCATTTCTATTGTTAAAGAAACACTTACAGGGGTTTCTTTAACAGGCACAGCTACCCAGACGACGGGGAGGGACCCTGGAGGAAGACCTCTTTTTTTTTTTTTTTCTTTTCTTTTTTTGAGACAGAGTCTCACTCTGTCACCCAGGCTGGAGTGCAGTGCCGTGATCTTGACTCACTGCAACCTCCACCTCCCAGGTTCAAGCAATTCTCCTGCCTCAGCCTCCCGAGTAGCTGGAACTACAGACGCCCACCACCACGCCTGGCCAATTTTTGTATTTTTAGTAGAGACGAGGTTTCGCCATGTTGGCCAGGCTTGTCTTGATCTCCTGACAGGTGATCCACATACCTTGGCCTCCCAAAGTGCTGAGATTACAGGCGTGAGCCACTGCGCCCAGCCAGAATATCTATATTTAAATGGAACTGCATTTTCATAGTACAGTGAGGAAAAAGTTGCTTTGAAATCTTTATCCTGATAAACCAAATAATATGGAAATTTGCCTATTTTAATTATATGTAACGAAGTTTAGTTACTGCTATAATTGCAAATAAGTATAAATTCCTACCAAAAAAAATGAATCAAATGGGGCACAGAGAATAATTTTTCTGACAGAATTAAAGAACATGCTATAGCCTGCTTGACTTCATACCCAATAGTCATTACTGCAGAGTCACCGAGGGCCTCATCAGCGTCAGCAGGAGCCCCTCGCCTTCTGATGCTCTCACATGCTTCTCTCCTGCAGCCCCATCCTGCCATTGTCCTTGTCTAGCTTCTCTTCAAGGGTCAACTTGTCTACCTTTCCCTATAAGCTTGTTTGTCACAGCCTCTTGTTAGCAATCCCTGTCGTTGCCCAAAAGCACTTTCAGAGGCTGCATAAGACTCTGCATGTTGTAGAAAATTTGCAGTTTCAATCTGTCCTCCCTCTGCAAGGTATTCCAATTGTATTGCGTTCAGCAGGCAGGGAGAAAATGCAGTAAGGACAGTTCCTGAGTGACTGCTTTCTGTCTTGGACTATTTGGTGTCTGCAGGAGGTAATGGGGTGAGCAGTAACGAGGCCTCCTGTATATTCCACCCCTATGAAGCCTGCATGTTTGGTTTATGAACTAAGCTCAAAGGCACCACAGTGGTAAGACTGCACTACATGACACCATGGAAAAGAGGGAGCGCCCAGACCCCCAAATTAAGAAGAGCAGTGTAGAGACTAGAGACCTGGAGAGCAGAGACGGAAACTGTTAGGACCAGATTATAGTGTTAAACCAGGGCTCCCCAGGCCTCTCACATATTGAAATGTACTTGTCCATCTTTCCCCAAGCCAGGAAATGGGAGTCTCAAAGCCACGTTATTCTGCCTTTTTAAATTATCGTCCTGTAATCAAAGTAATGATGGTAGCGTGTCCCACCAGAATGGGAGCCCAGCTGCTCAGGAGTCATGCTTAGGATGGATCCCATCTCTTCTGCCGTTAGAGTTTCAACTGGGTCAGGGTGGATGCAGCCACCTGCCTGCCAGGCCTTCTGCATCTGTGATCCTCACAGCCTCCTCCAGCCACTGAGCCTCATGCCTTCACTTGTCTGTTCCCCCCCGCTTTTCCTTTCTGCAACCTCTGCATGTGGGCCACCAGATTCTCAAGAGTATCCTACCGGTTTCCTTCCTTCCACTCCCTTTGCCGGTGCCTCTCACCCCATCTAGTAGCCTAACCATCACCCCTAGGACTGACCTCTTCCTCCTCACTGCCAGATGGTTGTTCAAAGCACAGAATTTTTCAGAAACCTGCAGTGACACCATGCTGCCAGGCTTCTCTGTAATTAGCGTGGCCCCAGTCCATGCTTCTAGCCTTGGTTCCTTCTGCCCCTCTCTTTGAAATTCTAGAGCCAGCTGTGGGACAATTATCTATGTCAAAAGCCAGATGTGAAAACATTTCAATAACAAGCTAGCTGCTTTGTTCAGTGCTAGAACAACGCCTGTCACAGAGTAGAAACTCAAAAATATTTGCTGAGTGAATGAACAAATGAAGAAATGCATACTAAATAATTAACCACCAATCCAACATTCAGACACATTGTGATTTTAATTATTTAAGAGTAGTTTAGCATATATTGCCTTATAATTTAAGTAAAAATCTCCAAGAAATATGCCAAAGAAGTAGAATGAGAAAAATGTATATTTCTCTTTCACTTCCTACAGATGCACTGGGTCAGGTCTTGAAGGCTGTGCAAGGAACGGGTAAGTGTTCACAGCTCTGTATCACATGGACCTCATCAAGAATGACCACACTGCTGTGGGTGAAGATGATGCTTTCCTGCGTTTCTGACTGTCCTCTGTCCTGATCAAGTTTCTATGGCTCTGGGCCAGCCTTCCCGCAGCCAGGGTTTCTGCAGAGACTGCCCAGCTGGTTCCACGTGGCTCCGTGTGCCAACTTTGTCCTCAGTGGAGGGAAGGTTGGACGCACAGTGCTGGAGCTGCTCCCTGCTCCGCCATTGCTTGATGCATGGCCTGCCTCTGACTTCCTCGGTTCCACTGGTTTTGCTGTGTCCTTCTCTGCCTCTAGCTCCTCTTCTTTTCTGTCCACTTACCCCGTTGGTCCCATCACAAGCCTGTGTATGAGTGGCCTTTTTGTTCGATGACACCCTCCAGCGTAGGGGAGTGTTTCTCCTCGCTTTCTTTCCCAGACACACTGCCCAGCAAAGGCAAAAGGGCTTCCTTCAACATGAGCTCTGGCCAGTTTGCCAGAGCAAAGCCCTGAGAAAAGCAAAGTTGAAAAATCTTGTTCAAACTCACTAGGAAAGAGTGGTGTTACCCTCGACAGCGTCTAGCCGGGGATCAGGGAATTACACACTGAGCACCTGTTTGCCATTCTGGATGTTTCTGAACACGAACCGAACTTCCAGGCCACTCTGCCATCTCTGGTAACGTCTACAAAGTCCCTTCCTCACCACTGCCCTTCCTTCATTTTGGCCTGCTCTTCTGCCCCTGAGTGGACAACCGTAGCTCTCCCTCCTGCCATCAGTGCCACATGATCGAGGAAGAAGGCAGCTTTGCAGAGACTGGGTCCCCTTCCACTCCCGTCTCTTCAGTGAGCTGCTACGACACCCAGCAGAACTTCCCCACTCCACCCTGCAATCTCAGGGATCTTAGTCATGGGGCTTTCCACCACATGTCCACCTTGAAACCAGTCATGGCCATACCTTCTTACATCTGCTCTTTTCCATCTTTTTCTTCTCCTGTTCACCCACCCTCACTCCTGTGGCTCTCTATGGACATGCGCTCCATAGCAAATGATTCTTTATATCTTCCGGTATTCTAGTGAGCTGGCACACGTGGCTTCTGGTTTCCTCTCTCTGGAACTAGACATGACCTCTGTGGGAGGGAGGATTAAATGCACCTTATGGATTGAGGCTGCATGATGACATCACTCATCACAATGATTCTTTCTATGTCTGGATCCTATCCCTTTATAACCCCCTTCAAGCTCGTTCAGAGAGTATTTCACACAATCCGTGTGCTCATCTTGCAAGTCAAGGACCCAGAGGAGTCTCAGCATTGTCAAAAAGTCCCTTCACACAGCCTGACCGGAGGCAGTGCCTGCTCCATGTGTATGGACTACGGCACTTCAATTGCATGGAAATACTCTTGGAATGAACAAAATACCAATCCATGAAAAAGCATTATTGAAGTCTAAGTTATTTTTTAAATTATATTTTGTTAATCAACAAATTGAAAAACACTCATCATATTGAGAGGTCCAGATAAAGCCTCAATTTTAAAAAATGAGGAAATTGGGCCTGGTAGGAGACTAGGGGGAGCTTGAGAAAGTTGGAAACATTGCCCTAGAAGCCTGTTTTTTCTCCTTTTAGAAGCTACACAGTATCTCGCTTTCCCAGATCATTCTACAAGATGTCACTGCGCCGAAACATTCAGGGGCGTGTTGAGTGAGTGCCAAGGCCATGGAATCTGTCAGCAGTCTCACCCTTCCTTGTTCCTCCACTTCATTCCAGGCCTAAGATCCCGTCCATCGCCACTGGGATGGTGGGGGCCCTCCTCTTGCTGCTGGTGGTGGCCCTGGGGATCGGCCTCTTCATGCGAAGGCGCCACATCGTTCGGAAGCGCACACTGCGGAGGCTGCTGCAGGAGAGGGAGGTGAGTACCAGGACTGGGTGCGCTCAGGAGCCCTCGCACCCCAATGGGAACAAGGGCCAGCCCCGGGAACGGACCATTAGCAGTTGTGTATGTTAGACACATAATTGTATTATGATGCAGAAAGAATCTCTGCATGTGCAGTTATACCCAGTTAGTGACATACTGGTACATCCATCCGAGGAAACGGCAATGTTTCTAGACTGCACCCTTCAATGCCCACAAAGCTGTGTGGCATCTGCTTAGGACCTGGTGCCTGTGTGTGCGTAGGAGGGAGGCCGGGAAGTCTAGCTGCTGATCCTCTGCTGGCATTGTGGCAGAGGCAAGAGATTCCTGCTTTGGAAAACACCATTGTCTACACAGTGGCTTTGTCCATGATGGACTCTGCCTCAGCCCAGTCCTGTGCTGGAAGCCATGATCTCTGGCAAGAGCAACCCCCCAGCTCATAAGCATAAAGGCATGTGATAAGCCCCGACAGACACCAAAATGACTGCCACACACAACTTCCCTACTGGAGTTTTTCAATCCAGCTAGTAGGCGTGGAAACAGAAATAGAAATTGTGTTTGTTGAAAGGTAGCTGTTCATTTAAAGAACACCTGTATCAGAGCCTGTGTTTCTACCAACTCTGTCAAGCTCTGTAGAGAAGGCGTACATTTGTCCTTCCAAATGAGCTGGCAAGTGCCTTGTCCTGGCACCCAAGCACATGCCGTGGCTGCTGGTCCCCCTGCTGGGCCATGTCTGGCACTTCTTCCCAGCGTGGTGAGCACTGAGGGGACCCTTGTCTCTGTGTTCTTGTTCCCCCCAGCTTGTGGAGCCTCTTACGCCCAGTGGAGAAGCTCCCAACCAAGCTCTCTTGAGGATCTTGAAGGAAACTGAATTCAAGAAGATCAAAGTGCTGGGCTCCGGTGCGTTCGGAACTGTGTATAAGGTAAGGTCTCTGGGCTGGACCGCAGGGCCCCTCATGGTCTGGTGGGGAGCCCAGAGTCCTCGAAAGCTGTATATATCCATCATCTACTTTATTCTTTGTTTCACTGAATGTTTGGGAAACTCCAGTGTTTTTCCCAAGTTATTGAGAGGAAATCTTTTTCCAAGATTCTCTTTTTCCGAGAACCACAATGACCAGTAGTCTTGTGAGACCACTTCACAGACCAAAGGCATTTTTCTGAAAGACGCCATTGACCTTGCCGTGGGGCGCAGCACAGGGCGGAAGGAGGGCCGCCTCTCACCGCACGGCATCAGAATGCAGCCCAGCTAAAATGGGCTCATCTTCATTTGCTTCTTCTAGATCCTCTTTGCATGAAATCTGATTTCAGTTAGGCCTAGACGCAACATCATTAAATTCTGGATGAAATGATCTGCACGGACTTTATAACAGGCTTTATAAGCTTGAGATTCTTTTATCTAAATAATCGGTGTGATTCGTGGAGCCTAACAGCTGCAGCATCATAGCCCCCAGCAATATCAGCCTTGGATGCGGCTCCACAGCCCCAGTGTCCCTCACCTTTGGGGTGCATTGCTGGTAAAATCCACCCAGCTCACTGGGCAGCTTGTGGCACTGTCTCACAATTGCCAGTTAACATCTTCCCCCTCTCTCTGTCATAGGGACTCTGGATCCCAGAAGGTGAGAAAGTTAAAATTCCTGTCGCTATCAAGGAATTAAGAGAAGCAACATCTCCAAAAGCCAACAAGGAAATCCTTGATGTGAGTTTCTGCTTTGCTGTGTAGGGGTCCATGACTCTGGACCTCAGGGCCCACCTTTTCTCATGTCTGGCAGCTGCTCTGCTGTAGACCCTGCTCATCTCCACATCCTAAATGTTCACTTTCCATGTCTTTCCCTTTCTAGCTATAGTGGGTATAACTCCCTCCCCTTAGAGACAACACTGGCCTCTCCCATGCTGGTATCCACCCCAAAAGGCTGGAAACAGGCAATCACTGGCATCTGCCCAGCACTAGTTTCTTGATGCATGATGAGTGAGTGCTCTTGGTGAGCCCGGAGCATGGGTGTTGTTTGCAGTATTTTTTGGATGAAGAAATGGAGGCATAAAAAAATTGACTGACCATTATATGGCTGGGATAGGGTTTAAACCCCTTGTTATTTCTGACTCTGAAACTTGCATTCAATTCACGACACCAAGTTATCTCATCTTTGAAATGGCTTTTTTAAAGGTGCCTAGAATATGATGGCGTGCAGTCTATAAGCTGTTGCCCACCTGCTGAACTTTCTCTCAAAATAATTCACATTTTTCTCCAGTGTCTGTTCATTGTTACTTTGTGGAATAAGTTCTTGGAAAATTCCACAAGATTATTGTTATCTTCTTACTACCAATTCTATTGAACTTTCTCCACCTTCTCTGGGCCTTCCCCCAGCCAGTGGTGGGAAGACATTGGCTGGGGTCTGACAGAGCCTCTTCTACACTGGCTTGGGTTTGCTGTGCGTTCATGGAAACCTTTACTCTTGTCCCAACACACAGCAAGTGAAAGAGGAGGTCAAGGGGCTCAGGCAGCGGACTAGGGAAGCAGAATCAAGGAAAAGGAAAAATGGCTGTCCTTATTACCTCAAAACCCTAGAGAATTTAGTTGATCTTACAGCCAAGAAGGACAAAAGCCAGAGAGTGATATCCCCCACCTCATGTCTAACGCACAGAATACATAGCAAGCTGAGAGAACACGGGCCTTCATAAAATTGTCTTAAGACACTATTTTTTAATTGGAGAAAATCTACAGTTTAATTTTCTCTCAGCAGCTTTTCTTCCTTTTATTATAGTAGGGGAAATGCCATGTTGATATACTTCTAAATGAAAGATGATGAATTGATATAGTACAATAAAAAAAATCTGTAAAAATTGATGATATACTTATCAAGAAAAATTAGCTTTCATTTTAATGGTTTACAAATTGAGTCAAGTCCTAGTAACAAAATGTTAAGTCTATTAATATAACCACAAGAAATACAGAAAGACGGGCAATCTGTGAAGCCTTTCACTTACAATCTCTAGTCCCTCACCTGTGCTGTGTAGGAAAATCTTTGTGCAGAAGTTGCTTCCTTAATTCATTTTTTATTCATTCAACACATCCTAATAAATTATATAAAATCATGTTGAAATGTGAATTTCAGTGGTATTTATAATGCAGTATGAGGAGAGTTTGGATGTATTCTAAGACAATAGCTGTGCTTTGGGAAGGAAGCAGTGTTCACTGAAAAGTGCCCCCCAGGACCTTTTAGTTGGAGGAGATATGCTTCTGTGGAGTTGGAAATAGAGTAGAAAATAGATAAGGTCAAGGCTTAAAAGTTAAGTGCACCCAACATCTGAAGCGTCCATGGGCCTGGTGTGGTGGCTTTCGCCTGTAATCCCAGCACTTTGGGAGGCTGAGGCAGGAGGATCCCTTGAGCTTAGGAGTTTGAGACCAGCCTGGGCAACATACTGAGACCCAGTCTCTACAAAAAAATAAAAAATTAGCTGGGTATGGTGGCTCATGCCTGTAGTCCCAGCTACTCAGCAGATGGGAAGATGGCTTGAGCCCGGGAGATCTAGGCTGCAGTGAGCTAAAATCTTGCCACTGCACTCCAGCCTGGGTGACAAAGCAAGACCCTGCTCAAAAAAATAATTAGATACAGATATTAATATAGATACCTATATATATCTGAATATAGATATGTATATATATGTACTCTGTATATAGATATATAGATATATAAATATATCATATATTATATATTTAGAGAGATATATATCTAAATAAATAAAAGAAAGGCTCAGTTTGGCCTCCCGCTCATCCTGTGTCCTCATCGCCTCTTCCCCCTCCATCATCTTATTCCTTGCCCCATGTTTCTTCACTGCGGCCATGTCCCCCCTCCTCTCCAATGGTGGATGTCATGTCTGCTGCAGTCAGAGGGCGACAAGACTGGAGTGTTCCCTGAAGCCTGTGCTTTGTCCTGCAGCTCAGGCTGCCCGGGCCTCGCCAGGAATCCTGGCAGGCAGGGCACCGTGCTGGGATGGAGAGGGGGAAGCTGGAGGAGGCACTTTCTGGTAAAGAAAGCAAAAACCAGCAGTGCCCAGGCCAATTTCAACAGGGAGTTAAATAGCACCTTAATCGTGTGGCAGGACAGCTCATGGGGCCACGTGTGCTCTTAGAAAGACTCGCATGCATGCATGCACGGCAGCAATGACTCCATACTCACGTTCCCCTGCAGACACCAGGCTCCGCGGCTGGCACACACACTGCAGCCCAGTTCCACGTTGCTAGCGGTGGCTTAGTGAATGAGTAAAGTTCTTAAAATGCAGGGGACACCTGCCCTTCATTCATAAGGCTGGACACACACCTCTCCTTAAGGAGTTCAAAAGCTAGTAGAACCCCAATTCTTACGTTAGAGCCGTTCACAGATGAGGGAGACAAGCCAGAAGGAAGGAACCAAAAGTCATGTCAGCAGTTAGGACAAAATAACAGGCTTTCAAGGTCACAAAGCCTCAGGGACACTCCTGCGGTGGGACTGGGCCAGGAGCCATGGGGGGTCCAAATGTGCACTCTGCCTGCCAGCCTGCGGGCGCTGGGGCTCCGCGGAGATTGTTGTGGAATACCAAGCATGCTTGCTGTAGGTCACGGTGCACATTTACCACTTCCAAGACAAACAACCGAGAACAAAGCTCGCTTTAGCTTCTGCGTACACCGAACGGGACACACGACTGAACAGCGTTCCCATTGTGCCTGCTGGGTGGGGAGGAAGTGATGGCCCAGTGGGTCTATCAGATGTTAGTAGGATGGGGCCTGGCAGGGCTCCAGGCTCTGTGTGGCCAACACCCACGCCCCCCGCTCTGCTCCCCATTCCCAGCCCCAGGTCAGCCCTGCGAGGCCCTGCAGCAGATGGGCTGCTCAAACTGCTCTGGTTTGCAGATTTTTCTTCCCTCTCAAATGAATACAATATGTTTTCAAATCTCAACCAGATCTTGAGAAAATAGGAAGAGCCAGAGGGTTTCTTTGGTGTTATGGTTGTACAGCTTCCCAGACTCGGGGGAGAGATGTGATTTGTGCTTTCTGGCAATCCCATGGCCTATTAATTTTTCCATAGGCTTTCCAGTTTAAATTTAGAGTAGGCAATGGAAAGGGAATGCAAAACAGATTTCTAGGTGTGCTGTGTGTGTGTGTGTCTCACGTCTAAAGTCCGTTAACTGGAGCACCCAACAGGCCCCACAGGCTGCCCTCACACACAGGACCTGAGGAGCCTCCGAACCATTGGGGTGAGCAGCGGGCCATGGAGGGAGCCAGGGTCAGGAGACCTGGCTGTGGGCCCAGACCTGACCCTGTGCAGGGTGGCCTCAGGTGGGCCGTTCACCTCGTCAGCCTCAGCCTACCCTCTGACTATGGTGACCTCAGACAAAATACACTTCCTGACCCTGTCCCATTCTGACTTTTTATAAACAAGCACTTCTCCGAGTTGAAAGGATATTTTCAATATCTACTGAGTCCACAGATATTAAACATCTCTCTTCTTTAAAATTGTGACATTATGTTTAGAATACGAAAGGAAAATAACACACACTCTCCTTGAAAAGAGAGAGCCTAAACACTCTACAGAAAATATTTAAAGCTGTAGTTTTTGTTTGTTTGTCTTGAATGAAAGTGGCCTGGACTTTGACTTGCTTTGAGTCTTTGACCTTGTGTGACTTCAGTACAGTTCAACCCTGACAGTTTTGAAGTAGGTATGTGCCTAGATCTGCCCTAGTCCCTGCTGGGATGTCGAAGAAGCAAAGGTCCAGGCCCTCAGAGCACTTGCCACATACTTGCCAACAGATACAGGGGCGGAGACTTGAGGCAATATAAGAGCAAGTGTGTGCCAGGCAACCCGACACTGCAGAGCGCCAGCTAGACCCTAGGCGTGTGTTAGGAGCTGACCAAGCCGGTCTTTCCCCAAAGAGCTTGGTGGGAAGGGCACTTTTTAAATCACACAAACATTTAAGGACAGATTATGATGAGTGCCCCAAAGCAGTGGCTCTTCAGCTTCATCAAGCTTCAGAATCCAGACAGTTTGTTCATAGGGAAGGCTGGGCCTGTCTCCTGCATTTCACCCTCTTGCCCTGGGGTGGGGCCCAAGAATGTGTGGCTCTAAAAGGTTCACAGGCAATGCCTAAGCTGCTTTCTGAAGGAAAAACTGCAAGATACCAGGAGAGTTTCATTTAGATTGAAGAGTCAAGGAAAGCTCCTCTGAGAAAGAGTCTGCTAAGGAAGGAGGAGGTGGAAGGTTCTGGGGACAGAGGTCCTCCCGTGGGTAAGGGTGGAGGGAAGGTCTCCTGGGGAGAAAGTGGGCAGCAGGACCAGAGGCTGGAGGGAGGAGGGCAGGCAGTCTTGGGGCTTCCCAAGAACAGGGAGGGCCAGGGCAGGGTTTAGGGCAAGGAAAGTGTGTGAGCATATTTGTATTTTAGTAAATATTTACAGTTTGCCCTCCATGTGTGCAGTTTCATATCCATGGATTCAGTCAACTACGATCAAAAACATTGGGGAAAAAATTGCAACAGTACTGAACATATACGGACTTTTTTTCTTGTCATTATTCCCTAAACAATACAGCATAACAGTTATTCACATAGCATTTGCATTGTATTAGGTACTATAGGTAATCAGGAGATGCTGTAAAGTAGATGGGAGGATGTCTTTAGGTTACACGCAAATGCTGTGCCATTTTATGTCAGGGGCTCGAGCATCCTCACATTTTGATATCTGAGGGAGGTCCTGGAACCAATTCCCCAGACACTGAGGATTGACTGTCTGTATCCCCTCTCCCCACCTTGCCTTTGTCTCCTGTCTCCTATCTCCACCCTGCCTCCCGCCAGCCTGTTGCACCTGACCTGCCCAGGCACCCTGGAGCAGCACCCTATCTCAGACCCTGGCCCGGTGTGTTCACTTCTGCAGAGAAACTAACTTGCCCAAGTCCACACTCAAACACAGGCATTGCTGAGATGTGAAAAGCAGCTCTGGATGCATTCTGCTTCAGTCCATGTGTTCTTTTCCACATCTGAATAAAAGGTCACCACCATTTGTATTTTAAAGGAAAAGATAATTTATGGGTGGAAATTGGAGATTCCCTTATTCTCAGACAGAAAAGAGGGCCCCATTGTGTGCATGACTGCAAATAAATTTAGCTTCCTCAGCCCAAGAATAGCAGAAGGGTTAAAATAAAGTCTGTATTTATGGCTCTGTCAAAGGAAGGCCCCTGCCTTGGCAGCCAGCCGGAATTAGCGGGCAGCAGATGCCTGACTCCGTGCATCATGGATTTCCCATAGGAAGTCTGGGGGCACAGCACAGAGAGACCACTTCTCTTTAGAAATGGGTCCCGGGCAGCCGGGCAGCCTTTAGTCACAATATATTGAATGCTCTGTCCATTTCAAAGCCTGGGACTGGTCCATTGAAAGAGCTTGTCCAGCTACTCTTTGTAGAGGTGCTGCGGGCAGGATCCCCAGACCAAATGCCCACCCATTTCCCAGAGCACAGTCATGGCCAAACCTGGCCTGTGGGGAAGGGAGGCCTTTTTCCCCGCTGGCTCAGTGCTCCCTGGATGCCTTCTCCATTGCCTCTCCTCTGCAGCACCCGCAGCCAGTGTCCCTGATGTGCAGGGTCAGTCATTACCCAGGGTGTTCTGGACCCCACACACAGAGTCCCACAGGCCCTCATGATATTTTAAACCACAGCATCCTTAACCTTGAGGCAGAGGTCTTCATAACAAAGACAGTATCAGTTCCCAAACTCAGAGGTCAGGTGACTCCGGTTCCTCCTTTATCCAATATGCTCCTGATGGCCACTGTTGCCTTGGCGTCTCTGTCATGGGGAATCCCCGGATGCACCCAGGAGGGGCATCCTCCCACTGCATCTGTCACTTCACAGCCCTGCATAAACGTCCTTGCGCTAGGTCTTTTGCAGGCACAACTTTTCCTCCATGAGTACATATTTCAAAACTCAAGATCACATTCATGCGTTTTCACCTGGAAGGGGTCCATGTGCCCCTCCTTCTGGCCACCATGGGAAGCCCCACTGACACGCCTCTCCCTCCCTCCAGGAAGCCTACGTGATGGCCAGCGTGGACAACCCCCATGTGTGCCGCCTGCTGGGCATCTGCCTCACCTCCACCGTGCAGCTCATCACGCAGCTCATGCCCTTCGGCTGCCTCCTGGACTACGTTCGGGAACACAAGGACAATATCGGCTCCCAGTACCTGCTCAACTGGTGTGTGCAGATTGCAAAGGTAATCGGGGAGGGGAGATAAGGAGCCGGGATCCTCACATGTGGTCTGCGCTCCTGGGATAGCGAGAGTTTGCCATGGGGATGTGTGTGTGCATGCATGCAGCACACACACATTCCTTTATTTTGGATCCAATCAAGTTGATCTTCTTGTGCACGAATCAGTGCCTGTCCCCTCTGCATGTGGAAACTCTCATCAATCAGCTACCTTTGAAGAATTTTCTCTTTATTGAGTGCTCAGTCTGGTCTGATGTCTGTGTTCTTATTTCTCTGGGGAATTCTTTGTGAATACTGTGGTGATTTGTAGTGGAGAAGGAGTATTGCTTCCCCCAGTCAGGACTTGATGACAAGGTAAGCAAGCCAGGCCGAGGCCAGGAGGACCCAGGTGATGGTGATGGAGTGGAGCAGGTGCCTCGCAGGAGGCCCAGTGAGCAGGTGCAAGGAGCCAACAGAGGGCACAGCTGCTGCTGCTGTGTGGCTGGGGCTTTGGCTAAGTGTCCCCCTTTCCACAGGCTCGCTCCAGAGCCAGGGCGGGGCTGAGAGAGCAGAGTGGTCAGGTAGCCCCGCCTGGGTGCCGGAGGCAGGCACAGAGCAACAAGCCAGGTATTTCACAGCTTGTGTGGACCCAGAAAGACTTCTGCTTTTGCCCCAAACCCCTCTCATCTCCATCCCAGTCTTGTATCAGTTATTTGCACCCAACTTGCTAAGTCCTATTTTTTTCTGACAGTGGGTATATATTTCGTCCCATTGACTTTAAAGAATTTGCAGGCAGGCCCTGTCTCTGAGAATACGCTGTTGCCCCTCCTCTCCCTCCGACAGCAGGGCAGGGAGTCCAGGGATGTGCCAGGGACCAGAGGGAGGGAGCAGACGCCCACCCGGCCTGGGCAGGTCCTCCTTATTGCTTGCATTCCCCTGGTTAGCTGTGGCAGTCAGTACTGCCAAGTCACTCGTGAGGTGTTTGCCCAGCTCCAGGCAGATGTAAAAGGTGACCTACAAGAAGACAAACAAAAACATCTGGAGTGCTCTTATGCCAGCAGCTGCCCTTGACACCACCAGGCAGGCTCTTGCTGGGAGCCATGGTGCTTGGGTCCACTCCCTCCCATCACGGAGCTCCTGGGCCGCGTTGCAGAAGCAGGGACCACCTCCCAGGATAACCAGACAGCAGCACACCCTGAACAGCCCCTTTCACTCCAGCACCATCAGGCATTGATTTCTCAGCTGCAGCCACAGGCGGCCCCCAGCAGCCCAGGAAGTGGGGAACGCTCACGCTTCTCTGACCACAAAAATCACTGAATGTTTTTGCCATTCTCATGGTCATAACTTTGGCCACAGAGTAGAACACTCCCATGACCGTTGTTAGACAGTGGTCCTGGGAGAGGATCTTGTGTGCCTCTTTTTATTGGGAGATGCTTGTTATTTCTGTGTGTGGCTGCATTTGTTTCCCAAGACTGCCACAACAAATCATCACCAACTTGGTAGCTCAACATAGCACAGATTTATTCCCTTCTGGCTCTGGAGGCCAGGCATCTAAAGGCCATGCTCCTGCAAGCGTTCTGGGAAGGATCCTTCCTGCCTTTCTGCTTCTGGTGGCCCCAGTATCCCTGGGCTGGGGCTGCACCTCCCCACGTCAACCTCCGTCTTCATATGGCCTCTTCCTGTGTCTCTGCAACCACAGGCCCCTCTCCTTTCTCTTAATAAAGATACCAGTCATTGAGCTCGAAAATTGCTAAGAGAGTCTATTGTAAATCTTCTTCGCACAAAAAGAAGATAGATATGTGAAGTGATAGATATATTAGTTTGATTTGATCACTCCACGATGTGTATAGATGTCAAAACAAACATTGCACTCCATAAATGTATATACTAAAAAAGATCCCAGTCATTGCATTTAGGACCCACCCTAAATCCAGGATGATTTCATTTCAAGATTTTTAGATTTGCAAAACCCCATTTCCAAATAAGATCACATTCTACAGTTCTGGGTAGACGTGAAATGTGGGGACACTGTGCAACCTACTGTCTTGGGGAGAGGGTGGTCAGCCTGGGGCAGGTGTTGCTGTGTGTGGAGCTAGGTCCACTCATGCCCTGACCTGGAACCCAGACCTGCTTCCCCAGCTCTCCTCCTGGTTATCTGAAGCAGGGAATGGAGAGCACTGCCCTCCTTGCCCAGCAGTCTCTATTACCTGGTTTTACTTTCCTCTTAGCACATATTGCCCCAGAAAATCTGGTTGGTTTATGGCTTACTTGAGTTTGTGTCTACCTGTCCCAACCAGGAGGTGAACCCTGGCTGTCCCCCGAACCCAGCCCTGCATATGGGAGCTGCCCCTCCCCTGCTTATCAGAGGGGGCCAACAGTCCCCAGCTGTTCTTAATCGTCTCCCAGTAACCCCCAGGTCCACAAAGGTGACTCCTCACATGGTGGAGAGGTGGCCAGGCCATCCATGTGTAATGCGTACGTGACCGTTTTCCTTAAGGGGCACGTAGTCTTGGCAGGTTTCGCCCAATACAGGACGGGCTCAGGACTCCAGTGGACTGTGGATTCAGATCTGGATTCTGGCACATTTGCCGTGTGAGCGTGGGCATGTTGCTGGCCTCTCTGCGCCTGGTCTCCCGGCTGTGGAGTGTGTTCTGCACCTTGTCTTTCTGGGAAGTAGGGAGGGCAGTGAGCCCCTTGGCGTCGCCCACCATGGGCCCAGCACACGCCTGATCCCCACTGAGTGTTCCTTTCCTCCTTTGATCCCCTTTGGCTGACCTAGGTTGGAGCAGCCACTAAAATATACCCAGAAACGTCCTCCTAATCTACATCTGCGCCAACCCTCATTCCCTAGCTCAGCATGACCGTCACGCGCCCGCCATTGCTCCTGAGCTCCGCTGCTCATGAGCTGCTCTCTGGCCCTCCTTCTCACGCTCACACTCCAGTCGGCCTGGCCTAGATAAGTGGAGGTTTATTTGACCCAAAAAATTAGCCTTCTACAAACGAATAGAATAGTGCCATTACAGAGAACTCACTTAGTGCGGGTCCCATTTAAGCAGATGTTACTGAAAGCCTGAGTTTAAGTTTCCAGGGCCTGAAAGTTTTCCATGATAGTTTTCTACATAATGTTACCTACAATTTCAACCTGTTATTTAAAGCCATTCTTGTGTTTGTTGTACTTTGATTAGCTTTATTTTGATTTGAAGTCCTTTTACATTATGGGTAGTTAACACTTTGGCTCTGTTATATTTGCTTTTTAGTTCACAAAAGAAATCTCATTCCTCTGTATTTGAATAGCTGCAATGATGGAACAGCTGTCCCCAGAGGGAAATTAAAACAATGATTCCCCAAATTGTAAAGACAGAAATTTGCTCTTGGGTTACTTACAATGTATCTGAGTATTAAAAATTTTTCTTTTTAAATGTTTGAAGTAAAACTACCCAGAAACACTTAGTGGCTGACTAGGAACTAAACTCCTGGTATCCTCAAAGTGGGATTTATTGGCTTATAAATGTCCTGTGTTGATTGACAAAGGCACAAACTATCTTGGGAAGTTTTCTTCTAAATATTGATGGGAGAGCTGGCCACTGTTATGCAGGTTTCTTTGTCCTGACTAAACTGCTAAAGAGATTACATAAAATGATATCAACTAGACAAAAGAAAGAATAAAAAAAAACAGAGATGTCCTGGGAGGAATCTGGATGAGACCAGTAGACCATGAGAGAGACATCCCTTGCCCTCTACAGGGAAAATGGGTTTTGTTCTCCACATGCAAAACCATCTCAGGAGCTTGTGAAGACACCACCTGCTTACCAGCCAGAAAGAGCAGGTGCCTCCTAAATTCCCCACGCAGGAGATCACGGTGGCTTTCACGCACTAGGAGTAAGTTAGACTTAAGAAAACCTGTCTACTCTTCCTGGGATTTACAAGCCAGCTAGTAAATCCCAGAATAAATCACACAGCACAATCATCCAAAGATCCCGTCATCCGTGCCGTTTGGAAAGCCCTGCTCCTGCACCGCCCTCTCCCCGTGGAGCCTCCCGTGCCCAGGACTGCAGAGTCCTGCCATTCAGACTGCAACTCGTCTCACATTCTTCCAAACTATTTGGACAACAGAGCTTTCTCATCACCTAATACAGATTATAGTCTCACAGAATTCAGTGTTCAGGCAGACAATGATGTGGTTCTGCCAGACAGGTGATTGTAGTACAGCAAACAATAACAGTTTACAGTGCTGAGGCAGTTTACCAGGCCTGGGGAACTATGCACGGTAGCGGCAGGGCAAGGCTCTCAGAATGAAACTGGCTTACAAGTGGCACTCTCTGACCACAAATCTATAAGCACCAAACTATACTTAGTTCCATCTATGTGGTAAAATTTAATGCAGATAAGCATCAAAGAAAACTTCAAAGCTTCCTTTTTTCAAGTACGTGGGCTACTTAATTTGGTCCAAGTTCATTTTAAAAAGCCCTAGGCGCTTTCACGGCTCCCCTGCTGACAAGAGGCCCCAGTGCCCGTGAGCTGCTAATGGGAAGGAGAGGAAGAAGAGCTGAGTGGGCCTGGCTATCCCGTCCACACCGGGAGACAGGGAAGGAGACTCCACGCTGGTGGCGCCAGCACATTCCAGGCCACTGGGGCCTATTCCTAGGCACCAGGTCACGAAAACCACGCTGACAGATCGTGCTGTGTGTGTGTCATAGTGCACAAGCAGGACGGTGAGAGAGTGAAAGTGACACTGGGTGGAGCGCTGAGGAAGGGCCACAGTGCGTTGGTGGAGATAGGCTGTCATGGAGAAGAGACCCTGGCTTGCTCTACGTAGCTTCCAATGCAGCTTCAAGGCAGGTCCCAGAGGGCTCCAGCCTTCATTGTCCAGGTCTACTCCCTCCCCTCATGGATTTCCCATCCTCAGATGAGGATTTGGCAGAGCCTACCCCTGCTGACTAACTGTGGCCCTAGGGTGATGACTCAGCCCTGCGTCTCCTGCTCCCATCTGCACTGGGCCAGAGAGGATGACTTACCCAGCACATTCACATCACACAGCTTTGTGGGTTCCTAGGTCCAAGGACCAGAGATTTCAGTTATGTGAGTTATTTTTTTTATTTGTTCTTGCATGTTCCACAAAGGGTTGTAGCTAAACTTAACCTAATGATCACTTTAGTATGTCACTAAGAAGCCAAAGCTCACAGTGCTGTTGAAACACATTCATCATCTTTAGACATTTTGACTATTTATTTCTTAAGCACCTGCTAGTGTTAAGCATCACATGAAATATATATAGAAGTAAGACAGGCCGGGCGCGGTGGCTCAAGCCTGTAATCCCAGCACTTTGGGAGGCCGAGACAGGCGGATCATGAAGTCAGGAGATCGAGACCATCCTGGCTAACACGGTGAAACCCCGTCTCTACTAAAAAATACAAAAACCTAGCCGGGCGTGGTGGCGGGCGCCTGTAGTCCCAGCTACTCAGGAGGCTGAGGCAGGAGAATGGCCAGAACCCGGGAGGCGGAGCTTGCAGTGAGCTGAGATCCGGCCACTGCACTCCAGCCCGGGTGACAGAGCAAGACTCCGTCTCAAAAAAAAAAAAGAAGTAAGACAAAATTTCTTATCTCCCCAAGTTTGCCAACAAATACAGAGCAGGAAGGGAAGCAGATCAGAGCAGGAGACGCAGCTGTCGTGAAGCCACAGTGCAAGGCGCAGGGAGGGTGAGCTCCGAGGCCGAATGGACTGGGTCTGTCAGCCAAGCCCCCTGGCTCTGGAAAGACAGCAGTGAACAAGCCAGATGGCCCCTCACTCTCCAGAGCCCTGAGTCCTGCAGACCAAACAGCGTGATAGGTCGTTTCCCTGTCCTGGAGGCCTCTGTAGGTGAGAGTTGGCTGTGAATAGGGCATGAAGGCACTCAAGGGTGGGGAAATGACTCTGACTGGGAGATGCTGAGGACAGGTCGGAGGAAGCCACCAGGTAAGGGACACTGGGGAGGGAGGGGTGGACCTCTCAAGGCCAAGCACATGGAGCCTCATAACAAAGGCAAGATGGTGGCCAAATTCAAGGTTGCTGCAAAAGGGATGGAGAAGAGAAGATAGATTTCGCATTTAGAGGAATGGTGACAATCACGAGCACCTCCACGGGACTCTCCATGGGTGCTGTCTAAGCAAGTACTGTCTACATATGGGAAACAAAGGCATGCAGCGTTCATGTCACTTGCCAAGATCTCAGGATTTGATCCAAGTGACCCAGTTCCATGGCTCAGGCTCTCAGCCTGCACGGATGCCCCAGCTCAGAGCACAACTCTCAGGATAGGGGTCCCAGCAGCACCCCCTCCCTGAACAGCAAGGGTGCCCGTGCTACACCACTTCTGTCTGGGAATAGGACATTCTGACACTTTCCTGCCTCTTCCGAGGTCCAGCACTTACTCTGTGCCCGCCTGGGAAGGTGACAAGATGGCCCGAGGAACAGACTCTTCCATTTTAGGGGAGCTCAAGGCCACAGATGCTCTGAAATCTGGAGTCCAGAGGCAGGAGCGGAGGCTTCTCCTGGTGGCCACTCTGTTTAAACACGTCATCAGATCTGTAGCTTCAGAGTCCCCCGAACCCCATCTCTTACCTCTACCAGCTGCGGGTGGGTCTCTGGGCTGGGGCTGCCCTCCCCACCTGCACCTCAAGGGCTGAAAGGTTGAGGGGAGAACACCATCATTTATACAGGAGGATTCTGGAAGATGAGGCCCCAGAAAGCCCTGCGGGGCCTCTCACCTTCTCCCTAGCTATGGTCAGGAGTGTCTGGCCTTGCCTGCCTCAGGACCAGCCCAAAGTGGAGGTGAGGGGTGAGCCCCAACCCCCAGGGGAAGGGTGATGGTGATCTTGGTCTCAGCATGGTTCTGGTAGAGGTGGGTTAATTTGAAGATGATGAACCTTAAGCCTCTTTCTGATCTTGCTTTAAATAAATACTTCTGAACAACAGCAACAACAAAATAGTGGTGATAGGAAAACCCTCTACTCCACAAGAACCCTGCGGCCTTCTCGTCCTCGCATCCTCCACTTCCTTCCTCACTAAGTCACTGCTCCATGAGCTCTTCCACAGGAGATTTACAAAACAGAGTACAAACAATCCAGTTCCCGCCTCTCATTCTGAACTCCTCCCAAGACTTGTGGGGTGCGGCAGCCCCTGGGAACATCCAGCCCTTCAAGGTCAAACACAGCCCCCGCCCCTCGCTCTGGGGAACCCTGCCAGAAAAAGCCCCGACAGCCATGTGCAGCAGAGCCTTCCTTTTTGTGAGTGGAAGTTCCAGGCTGACTTTTCAAATCCCCTTTTAACCTCAGTGCTGTATTTCAAAATTCATTCCAGCTTTCCTGTAGTAATTAACAAAAATAAATACTTTAATTTCAATTAAAGTGAGGGTCTCGGAGAAGAAGCAGGAACTGAGTTTCCTGAGGGGCCCCGCTGAGGCTTTGCTGTTATTGCTTCCTGCGGCCTCTGCTCTGACCCTGGGAGCTCACAGGTCGTATCGTGGCTCTTATCTTTGGGGACCGGTTAAAGCATAACTGCACCAGGCACAGAGTTGTCCTTTCAAATGTGCCAGCAGTTGGAACAGAGACCCATGCGTCAAGTCTCATCTAAGTTCACATGAGATTCTCTCCTTGTCCCAAAGCTGCCTCTGATTTAAAACCCTCCAGCTCATTACCTGAATTCCAGAATATGTCCTATGCTCTCTCTGCCCTGTCCCACGCCTTTGCTGAAGACCTGTGTTCTGAGGAAACAGACACTGTGTGGAAATGCCTCAGTTACTTTAAAGCCCTGGCCTGAGGAGCGGGGAAGGGCTGGGCCAGAGGTCAGCTGGATTTGTTAGACTGACAGAGTGATGCAGACCTCCCCAGAGGCACGGGACCAAGGTGTGTGCTCATGCTGTCTCATGCTCTCACACATAATATGTGTGTGTGTGTGTGTATATGTGTGTGTGTGTGTATATATATAAAACCCCAAGCAGCCTCTGACTTAGCAGGCACGTTTCCCAACAGGGGAATTAAAGCCATAGTCCCAGTAGTGGTCTTCAGGACTCAGGGGATTTGGTCTGTGCAACTACATGCTTTAGCCTCTGGACCCCAGGTCGTCTAACGAGGTGGTTGTGTGGGGACTGGGATGGAAAAGGCGTCTGCACAGACGTGTGTGAAATGACTGGCACATCACCAGTGCTCAGCACCATCAGCTGCTATCACCGATCATTCAATCAATCATTCATTCATTCATTCATTCATTCAGTTGTTCATTCTTCAGCAGGCTGTTTTAAAAATGTGCCCAGTATACCAAAATCTCCGCTAAGCATTTAAAGAGGCAGAATAGAAGTTAGCAATGGTGGTGAAATGAAGCTGGGAATGTGCTCTGAAGGCCTCCTTGTGGGCTTAATGAACATGTAGAAACCACACATTTTAAATAGAGAGGGAGAAAAGGAGAGGCTCCCGGTCCCCTGCACAGGGACTTGTGTGTGGCTCTTTACTGTAGGCCTGTGCCACTCCTGCTCAGTAGCTACCGCAGAGAACACCTTCAACAAATGTGAAGAATGAACAAAAGAGATACAGGGTAGAAGGAAAGGAGAAAACAAGGGTGAGGGTAAGAAATCAAGGGATAGAGAAGAGAGAAGGGGAGACAGCCTGGGAGTTCACACAGCCAAGAAGGTAGACACTCTGTCAAACCAGCAAGAGGCGGAGCCTAACTCTCCCTTTTGAGTAGGCAGGAGTTCATGATATTTAATAAACAGAGGCCTTGCTCTGTAAGAGACGGGATACCAGGCAGAGAGCAAGTCAGTATCCCAGGAGTCAGATGAGGCAGACGGGAGTGGGGGGGCAGGGAGCTTGCCTCTGAAGGAGACCCAGGCTGCCAGAGTAGCAGGGAGTCTGGGCCAGTCCTCTTGGGAAGCGCTTCCTTGGCTTCTGCCCCTCCCTCTCCTCTCCCTTTCCACCCGCCATCCTGACATAATACTTCCTAATTTGGAAGTGTTGTTCCGGAGAAGAACCTGCTCATTTCCTCTTAAGTAGGCAGGAAGCACTAATGTCCAGCAGCACCAGAAACCTGTAGGACGCTCTCGGCAGTGCAGGGTGAGGGGACAGTCTGTGTAGTCATGAGTCGTGGGTGTCAGGCAAGCGTCTCTTTTCCAAAAGAGAAAAACATTAAAGGCCTCACAAATGGCACCTGAAGACTAGTTCTGCATAGCATCTTTGTAAGACCCTACGTTCTTGTGATGACTGGTTTTGCCTGAGAAAGAAAAAATTTTAATTTTGCTCTGACATGCCAATTCAACGCATCATTTTCATATAACATTCGTGCAAAAAAAAGCAAACAACTTGCCGGAAAACTTGGGAATCCATCCACATCTATAGCTCTTCCCTGCAGTTACACTACAGTGGGATCCCTCCATACAGAAATGGCAGAGTGGAGCAGGCTGGGGATGCCTGTTTGTTTCTATTTGCTGCACCACAGCGAGCATTTCTGTGGTGCCCACTCTGTACTAGAAAGTACATGAACATCAGCCATAAAGGGAACTAGAAAGGTGGCCCACCTTCTTGGTGGACAGAGAAGAGAGAGTGGTAGAAACAAAGAGGTCTGCAGAACTTGACCCCTCCCAGCCTCTCCCACCTGCCAGCCTGGCCCTTGCAGAGAGATGCAGGCTGCCACACTCATGCCAAAGCCTGGGGCAGTTGGGCTCAGCACGGTAGGCATCCATCGAGCAAGGAGGAACAGAGGTCAGCAGTGACCCCAGCAGCCAGCAGGGAGGAAGGTGCATGTGACAAGGATACCACAGGCCATGGGTCAGGGTTAGCCAGGGTCAGGGTAGCATTTCTAGGAATTCACTCTGTTGGGCGCTGTGCTGGCTGCTTCTCACATATTCTTTCTTTCTTACTCTCAGAGCAGAGATTCTAATTGCAGCGGGATTGTGGAGGCAGCCAGGAAGGTGAGGGGAGTGGGGTCTTCTAAAAGCATATTCAATATCCATGTGGTTTCAGTAATAATAATAATAAACTGGTGAAAAGTAAAACAGTACAAAAATCTTCATAGGCAGTGAACCATGTCAGAGAGTCCAAGAAAGCACAATGAGAGTGTGGCTTAAAAACCATGACAGACATTCCTTTGCACCAGCTTGGTGAGGAGGGCATGGTCCCCGCCACCCCCACCCTCGCTTTGCAGATAAACCACATGCATGAAGGTCAGCCTGGCAAGTCCAGCAAGTTCAAGCCCAGGTCTCAGCAGGGCAGCAGAGCTCCTGCTGTTCTTTGTCCTCATATACGAGCACCTTTGCGCTTAAAACTTCAGGAACTGGATGGACAGAAGTCAGCAGCGGGTTACATCTTCTTTCATCTGCCTTTCCATTCTTTGGATCAGTAGTCACTAACGCTCACCAGCCATAAGTCCTCGAGCTGGAGAGGCTCGGAGCCTGGCATGGACATGACCCTGAATTCCGATGACCCTGAATTCTGATGCAGAGCTTCTTCCCATGATGATCTGCCCCTCACCACAGGGTTTTTTGTGTTTCAGGGCATGAACTACTTGGAGGACCGGCGCTTGGTGCACCGCGACCTGGCAGCCAGGAACGTACTGGTGAAAACGCCACAGCATGTCAAGATCACAGATTTTGGGCTGGCCAAACTGCTGGGTGCAGAAGAGAAAGAATACCATGCAGAAGGAGGCAAAGTAAGGAGGTGGCTCGTAGGTCAGCCAGCATTTTCCTGACACCAGGGACCAGGCTACCTACCCACCAGCTGTATTATCTAACTCATGCAGGGGAGGACGCTCTCCAGACTTTCTGGGTGAGCTCGCAGCAGCTGCCACTGGCAGCTGGGTCCAGCCGGGGTCTCCTGGCAGTGTGAGCCAGAGCTGCTTTGGGAACGGGACTTGCTGGGACAGTGAATGAGGATGTTATCCCCAGGTGATCATTAGCAAAGGTTAGATTTCAGCCTCTCCCTGCAGGATGTATAAGTCCCCTTCAATAGCACAATTGGGAAAGGTCACAGCTGCCTTGGTGGCCCACTGCTGTTGAGGACACCTAAGGAACAAGAAAGGCCCCCATGCGGGCCCGAGCTCCCAGCACTGTCTGTGGCTCGTGGCTGGGACAGGCAGTGATGGAGTCCTTCTGTCCCTTTTCTGGCTCGAGTTTCTCTTAGGGACCCTCACAGCACTTAGGGATGCGTGTCCCCTGTCATGCCCTCGAATGCCCTCCCACAGCCATGCCCTTCTGAGGTTTCACTCTGGCCTGCTTGGCTCCTAGCAGCCACCAACCCTGTGATGCTGGGCCCTGAAAACACACACAGACCTGGATGAGTGAGGCCACTGGGCCCAACCAGGGCCCCCAGCTCACCAGAGCAGCCTAGAACCCAGAGGGTGCTCAGAAACCTACCAGAGCAGCCCTGAACTCCGTCAGACTGAAATCCCCTCTTGCCGGGAGGAGGCGCCAGGCCTGGGGGACGGGTCATGGGGTGACCTGGCTCCTCTGTGTGTGTCACTTGTAATTAGGTCCAGAGTGAGTTAACTTTTTCCAACAGAGGGAAACTAATAGTTGTCTCACTGCTTTATCTCTCACCATCCCAAGGTGCCTATCAAGTGGATGGCATTGGAATCAATTTTACACCGAATTTATACCCACCAGAGTGATGTCTGGAGCTACGGTGAGTCATAATCCTGATGCTAATGAATTTGTACTGAGGCCAAGCTGGCTTTTATTGTTAGTTAATTTACATTACATCCTCTGACATCCAAGTATTTTCTTTCGAGATAATGACTAATGATAATGTAATCGTTGCTGTCTATCTATTGTACTGAGAAAACACGACAGAGGAAATCGAGTCCAGCTGCTGTCCGAAAGTCACTGGAGATAGCGATGAGCTGGTCTGTCAGGGAGGGGGGTATGGGAGGGAAAGAGCTTAGGAAATGCCTCTCCCTGCAAAGTCCAACCAAACTTTAACTTTAACCAAACCATTAACGTTGCCATGAATTTGAAGTGAACCAGAGGGAGGTGACAGAAGCAGCTTGGTGGGGAAAAGTTCCAGTAGAGAAATGAGGATTATGATGAACTACCCTGGCCCTTATGTGTCAGAGAGAACAGCTTGACACACACTGAGGATGTCTGCAGGGATAAAAGAAGAAAGGGAGATGGCCCTTGCTTCTCGCTCTTGGGAGGACCATCTGGTCTGGCCCCGGAGGATTCTCTGTTTCCTCTTCTGAATCCCAGTGTTGCCCAGCACAGGCCTGTACCCATCCTCACGAGGGCCCCTCTCCTCACCTGGCCCTAGGTCCCTGCCCTGTCCTGAGCCTACAAGGGCCTCCCATGTTAAGAAAGTGTTGCTGACACATTGTCTCTGACCGCTGTGCCAGGCACGTTCCACTGCGTTACCGCATATGGTCCTTGAATTTCACCCAGCAACTTACTGAAAGGCTGGAACCCATGAACCTACCCCTTTACTGAGGAAAATCAGTTACCCCAGCCATCTACAGCGACAGGAGCAAGGGGAGGAGTCGCCTCACCTCTCTAGAAATGTGTATTTGAGCAGAACACTATTGAAGGGAATTTCCGAGAATAATATAGTCAGTACCACAAAAGCAAAATTATTCAGGATATCGTCCTTTTTTATTTAGTATTTTTCCTATAGCATTATTAACTTTCTGATTTTCCAAATACGTGCACATTTTTAAAGTTCCTGAGTCTTTATCTCTTCTGTTAAAATGTAAAATTTATGATACAAAGGCAGAGATTTGTGTCCATGAATAAGTGAAATTTGATGTGCACCTGTGAACTGAGCTGCCTCGATTAATGGAGCAGATAAGGAAATAAAGGTCTGCTGATGCATTGTTATTTTCAGCCATTTTCAGAATGTATTTCCTCTCCACGAGGGAACCCCGGGGTCCTGCCCCAAGCCATTTCTTTTGTCCCCATGCAGCTGGCCCCTCCTGCCCCAGGCACAGCCTGGTCTCCTGCTGGTCTCCCCTCTTCCCACTTGCTCCCCCTCATCTATGCTCCAGACAGTGGCCAAATATATTTTTTAACTTTTTTTTTTTTTTTTTTTTTGAGACAGCGTCTTGCCCTGTCGCCCAGGCTGGAGTGCAGTAGCGCAGTCTCAGCTCACTGCAACCTCTGCCTCCTGGGTTCAAGCAATTCTCCTGCCTCAGCCTCCTGAGTAGCTGGTATTCCAGGCACAGGCCACCACGCCTAGCTAATTTTTTGTATCTTTAGTGGAGAGGCCAGGCTGGTTTTGAACTCCTGACCTCATGATCTGCCTGCCTTGGCCTCCCATAGTGCATAATTTTTAACTTTATCAGACTTTTCATTCTCTGCTCAACATCTTTCTTTGGTCCTCCAGGTATGTTCAGATAAAACCTGAGCACCTGGCCATGACTGATGGGATGCTGGGCCATCTGGCCCTGGCAACTGTCCCATCCACGAGGTCCCCCTCCCCTCACGCTCCAGGCACAGCCTGTGTGTGCCAGCGCACTGCCTACACTCCATGTACAAGTGGAAGCCCTCTCGAATTCAGTGGCTTAGTGCCTTGATGTGGTCACACCCATTCTCAGGAAGTAGGTTCCCACTGAAAACACTGTGTGTTTTCAACATCATTGAGGCTGCCACAGCAGATTATAATCACTGGCCTGGGCAGCCCACTGGAACTACCAGACCATGAGCCTGAATTTTTAGTCTAAAAATCATATCCTGTTTTCTCTACTCTCTAGTCTCTAGTCAAGGCAAATTATTCAATTTAATAAATTAGGGGCCTAGTGTGTTGTACCAACAAGCTAAAGAGAGAATTCACAACACCTTCCAGTCCATTCTCCACCGAACACTGGCTACACTGACTCTACTCCCTCTCGCCATTTGTTCCGAAATCTAATAACCTGTCTTCCCACTAGAATGCATTATCATGTTTAAAAACCTAGTTAAATAGTAAACTGACTGCATAGATCTGGAAATGAGACAGTCTTTCTTTTACAAATCCATATAGACTATGTGTTGGGGGCAGGGGAATGACACAAGAATCTACTTTCTTGCCCCAAAACCGTTGCTTTCCTTCCATTGTTAAGCTTGCATTCTGTATATTAATTCAGGTGGCTCCATTTGGGAATGGCCTCTGTTACCCAGAGATGGGAGGGCCATGAGAACTCAGGGTTGTCTGAAAAAACACTGGTTCTAAAATTATCACTGCTTTCACTTGTTTTTAACTGTCATAGTTGTTTGATTTTGAAGGAAAAATATGACGGTTTTTATTCTGTGCTTGTTATATCTTTATGTGGTTTCGTGTTTTTTTAGATTTTAGTACCTGTCATTTTTTTAACATTTTAGATTCATTTTAGGTTCAGGGGTACATGTGCAGGTTTGTTACATAGGTAAATCTATGTCATGGGGGTTTCTTATACAGATTACTTCGTCACCCAAGGATTAAGCCTAGTACCCATTAGTTATTTTTCCTGATCCTCTCCCTCCTCCCATCCTCCACCTTCCTATAGACCCCAGTGTGTGTTGTTCCCCTCTACAAGTCCATGTGTTCTCATCATTTAGCTCCCACTTATAAGTGAGAACATGCGGTATTTGATTTTCTGTTCCTGCGTTAGTTTGCTAAGGATGATGGCCTCTAGCTCCATCCATGTTCTTGCAAAGAACATGATCTCGTTCTGTTTTGTGGCTGCATAGTGTTCCATGGTATATATGTGCCACATTTTCTTTATCCAGTCTGTCATTGACGGGCATTTAGGTTGATTCCATGTCTTTGCTATTGCGAATAGTGCTGCTGTGAAAATACACATGCATATGTCTTTATGGTAGAATGATTTATATTCCTTTGAGTAATGGAATTGCTGGGTCAAATGGCAGTTCTGTTTTCAGCTATTTGCGAAACTGCCACTCTCTTTTCCACAATAATTGAACTAATTTACATTCCCACCAACAGTGTAAAAGCATTCCTTTTTTCTCCACAACCTCACCAGCATCTGTCGGGTTTTCTTTTTTTTTTTTTACTTTTCAATAATAGCCATCTGACTGGTATGAGATGGTATCTCATTGTGGTTTTGATTTTTATTTTTTTAATGCTCTGTAATGTTAAGCTCTTTTTCATATACTTGTTGGCTGCATGTATGTCTTCTTCTGAAAAGTGTCTGCTCATTTCCTTTGCCCACTTTTTAATGGGATTGTTTCATTTTTTCTTATAAATCTGCTTAAGTTCCTTATAGATGCTGGTTATTAGACCCTTCTCAGATTTATAGTTTGCAAAAATGGTCTCCCATTCTGTTGGTTGTCTGTTCACTCTGACAATAGTTTCTTTTGCTGTGCAGAAGATCTTCAGTTTAGTTAAATCCCATTTGTCAATTTGTGCTTTTGTTGCAATTGCTTGATGTGTCTTCATCATGAAATCTTAGCCCATTTCTATATCCAGAATGGTATAACCTAGGTTGTCTTCCAGGGTTTTTATAGTTTGGGGTTTTACATTTAAGTCTTTAATCCTGTTGAGTTGATTTTTGTATATGGTGTAAGGAAGGAGTCCAGTTTCAATCTTCTTTATGGCTAGCTAGTTGTCATTTATTGAGTAGGGAGTCCTTTCCCCATTGCTTTTTTTTTTTTTTTTTTCTGTCAACTTTGTCAATGATCACATGGTTGTAGGTGTGCAGCCTTATTTCTGGGCTCTCTATTCTGTTTCATTGGTCTGTATGTCTGTTTCTGTACTAGTACCATGCTGTTTTGGTTACTGTATCCCTGTAGTTTAAAGTCAGGTAGCATCATGCCTCCAGCTTTGCTCTTTTTGCTTAGGATTGCCTTGGCAATTCAGGCTCTTTTTTGGTTCCATGTGAATTTTTAAATTGTATTTTCTAGTTCTGTGAAGAATCTCATTGGTAGTTTGATAGGAGTAACATTTAATCTATAAATTACTTTGGGCAATATAG
This sequence comes from Piliocolobus tephrosceles, assembly GCF_002776525.5. Lineage (NCBI taxonomy): Eukaryota > Metazoa > Chordata > Mammalia > Primates > Cercopithecidae > Piliocolobus > Piliocolobus tephrosceles. Next base: position 43,566,838 of record NC_045441.1, read on the forward strand.
TCATTTTAATGATATTGATTCTTTCTATCCATGAACATGGAATGTTTTCCATTTGTTTGTGTCATCTCTGATTTCTTTAAGCAGTGTTTTGTAGTTCTTATTGTAGAGATCTTTCATCTCTCTGGTTGACTGTATTCCTAGGTATTTTATTCTTTTTGTGGCAATTGTGAATTGAATTACATTCCTGATTTGGCTCTTGGTTTGACTGTTGTTGGCATATTGGAATGCTAATGATTTTTGTACATTGATTTCGTACAACTGAGTCTTCATTGAAGTTGTTTATCAGCTTAAGGGTTTTTGGGTCAAGACTATGGGGTTTTCTAGATATAGGATCATGTCATCTGCAATCAGGGATAGTTGTTTTCCTCTCTTCCTATTTGGATGTCCATTATTTCTTTCTCTCACCTGATTTATCTGGCCAGGACTTCCAATAATACGTTGAATAGGAGTGTTGAGAAAGGGAATCCTTGTCTTGTGTCAGTTTTCAAGGGGAATGCTTTCAGCTTTTGCCCATTCAATATGATGTTGGCTGTGGGTTTGTCATAGATGGCTATTATGTTGAGGTTTGTTCCTTAAATACCTAGTTTATTGAGAGTTTTTAACATGTTGAATTTTATTGAGAGCCTTTTCTGCAGCTATTGAGATGATCATGTGGCTTTTGTCCTCAGCTCTGTTTATGTGGTGAATCACATTTATTGATTTGCGTATGTTGAACCAACCTTGCATCCCAGGGATGAAACTGACTTGATTGTGGTGGCTTAAGCTTTTGATGTGCTGCTGGATTCAATTTGTCAGTATTTTGTTGAGGATTTTTATGTCTATGTTCATCAGAGATGTTGGCCTGAAGTTCTCTTTTTTTGTGTGGTATCTCTGCCAAGTTTTGGTATCAGGATGATGTTGGCCTCATAGAATGAGTTAAGGAGGAGTCCTTCCTCCTCAAATTTTTGGAATAGTGTCAGTAGGAATGATATCCGCTTTTTTTGTACATCTTGTAGAATTTGGCTGTGAATCCATCTAGTCTTGGGCTTTGTTTTGGTTGGTAGGCTATTACTGATTCAATTTTGGAGCTCATTATTGGTCTGTTCAGGGATTCAGTTTCTTCTTGAGGTTTTTATTTTTATCAAAAGGAACATAAGCTTTTTCATTTCCAATTGTTTATGATCTAAAAATGTGCAGTTTACAGCCCTGTTGAGAATCTGCATCTTCCTCCTTCTGCAGATACAGGTCCCTCAGAGCAGGTGACTGAGTATGTATCCTGTCTGGAGCATAATATTTATGCTAGTAGAGTTACTGTTGTCTTTATTGTTAATTACCAAAGTTTACCACTTATCAGTCACTTACTACTTGCTGGGCATTGCGCTAATACAACAGATTTCAGTTGTATTATCTTGTTGGGTCCTCACAGCCATCCTGTGAAACAGATATTGTTCTTATCCCACTTTATAGAGAGGTGAACTGAGGCTTCCAGCACTGAAGCAAATTGCCCAAACTACAGAAATGTAGGTTTCTAAACATCAAGAAACAGGAACCAGTAATGATGACTAAAGCAAGGGATTGTGATCATTCATTCATGATCCCACTGCCTTCTCTTCTTGCTTCATCCTCTCAGGGGTGACCGTTTGGGAGCTGATGACCTTTGGATCCAAGCCATATGACGGAATCCCTGCCAGCGAGATCTCCTCCATCCTGGAGAAAGGAGAACGCCTCCCCCAGCCACCCATATGTACCATCGATGTCTACATGATCATGGTCAAGTGTGAGTGACCAGTGGGCTGTCCACACTGCCTAGCTGAGCCTTGGTGGCTGCTCTTAGCCAAACAGCAGCCTGCCTTAAGTAATGTGATGACATTTCTGCATGGGGCCTTTGCATCCATGGAGAAACGTCATCACATTACTTAAGGCAGGCACACAAATCCAGAAACATCTGTAAATACCCCTTCAAGCATTCTTCTAAAGATACTTCTTGACTCATTGGGCAGTGTGACCTGACATTTGCCTATGTTTGCAAGCAAATAAATAAAACAAGTCATCCACAAGCCATTACACCGAAATACTCTATTCGTTGAGTTACTCAATGAAATACCGAGTTGCCTTGTATTTTGAAGCCTGTTACCAGAGAGACTGAATGTTTTTAAATGCATTACAATGAGTAACAACTTAAGGCTAATAGAGTCAACATTTCTGCTTTGACTTAAACCTTTTAAACCAGTGGATTTATGTGAAGTCTCTGCACATAAGAGTGTGTAATTTGATTGATGCTATTATTCTACCAGATTCACAAGTGCAGTGGGCTCTGGAGGTAGCATTACATACATGGGATGAGCATTTGCAAAAGAAAGTTGTATAGGGAATATGACAGAGCCAAGTTAATGTAAATATTAATGCCTTTCTGAACTCTAGACCACAGAGTTAATCTTTTTTAACTTCCTTGGTTTGAGCTGAGGAAGCTGTAATCCAGAGAAGCCACGTGATTCGTCTAAGGTTACATAGCAGTCTGGCCTAAAATAGCTTGACATCCTGTGGACGGAAAATAAATGTGATCCCTCAAGAGGCATGAGGATTTCCAGGCAGTAGCCGTACCTCCAACTTGTTTAATCTGGATTTAGATTGTTGGGTAGTCACATGCAGCAGCACAGTTAACAGTGTGTCCTTCTATGGAAGTTGCCAGCGCAGCCAGCCCTCTCACTTGCATGTATGCCCACTGGGTATGTGCTGTACTGGAGACGCCAGGGGCAGGGGCCCGGTCCCAACCCCAAATTCTTTAAAGCCTGTTTTTCTACGTTGCATCTGATTTCCTGCCTGAAGGAATGCTGAGAGTGGACGTTCGAGTGAGGACCTTGGTGCAGAGCACCCTGCAGTCAGGATAGTTCACAGAGAGCAATTGCACAGACCCACACTGCTCTATCCCCTCAGGCGACAACACAGGATGCTGACCCCAGGAAGAGTGGGCGTAGAAAAACTAGAGGGCATTATTGTTATTCTGATTCAAATGTACAGTGCTGGCATGGTCTTTAAACAGTAACCAGTACTAGTTGGCCAAGACAGAAAAGTCTACCACAAAGACTTGGTTCTTTCATCACTTATTTGACTGGAAGTGTTGCATCACCAATGCCTTCTTTAAGCAATGCCATCTTTATCATTCCTTCCAGTCTTATAATTGCACTATTTTTTCTCATTCCTTCCCCAGGCTGGATGATAGACGCAGATAGTCGCCCAAAGTTCCGTGAGTTGATCATTGAATTCTCCAAAATGGCCCGAGACCCCCAGCGCTACCTTGTTATTCAGGTACAAATCGCAATCTGTCCTTCCATTGGGAAGAGTCCCTCTAATAAGCATCTCATGTCACTGTGCTCTGTCACATGCCAACCTGGCCTCCCTGTGTCCCAGATTGCATTATTAAACCCTCCAGCTCATTAGAGCAAGCCTCAGTTAAGGCACAGGCCACATCATGAACTAAGCAGGGTCCGTGAGTGGGGCCCACCCAACTCCATCTCCCCGTCCCCGTCTGAACTCTCCTCCCACGCTCATCCTCACTGTCCAGCTAGCCAAACCTTCAGCTGGGTCTAACAGAGAAGCATGGTCTATTGGCCTTGGTGTCAGGCAGACCTGGCTTCACACCCCTGACTCTCCACTTCGTCCCATTACCCAGGCAGCCGATCCACCTATCTCCTTCCATAACATGGGAATACCAAAACCAAGCTCACAGGATTGGTCTCAAAGATTTAATATGATATGTTGCAAAATACACTCCTTAGTACCTCACAGCAAGGTGCACACTCGATGAATGCTGCAACTTCTTCCCTGTTTCCTCAGAAGCTATTTGCATCTCATGTAGGGGCTTTCAAGCATCAAAGGATGGTTCATGTTTTATTTTAAGGCACCCACATGCCATGAGGGGAGGCAGCTATAATTCAGAGAACTAAGGGGGATTTCATTATAACAAAATTGGCAAACACACAGGAACCTGCTGGCAATAGAGCCTTGCTCCTATAGCCAAGAAGTGGAATAGCATCTCTATGGGCCATTCTAATAGCCTCAAAATCTCTGCACCAGGGGGATGAAAGAATGCATTTGCCAAGCCCTACAGACTCCAACTTCTACCGTGCCCTGATGGATGAAGAAGACATGGACGACGTGGTAGATGCCGACGAGTACCTCATCCCACAGCAGGGCTTCTTCAGCAGCCCCTCCACATCACGGACTCCCCTCCTGAGCTCTCTGGTATGAAACCTCTGTCTCTCTCAAGCTGTCTCTCAAATTGAACAAAATGAATTTTAGGGAAAATAACAACCATCTAGTGAAACTCACATGGAGATGAAGTCAATTTTAACCAAATGGTAAAATCAAAATAAATTAAATAAGTGTATTACTTTGTTGCATTGCAACAACTTGATTGTAAGCCTTTTAGGTCCACTAGGGAACAGAATTAAATCAAAACTAAACATAGTTGCTCTAAAACTAATGATTAAGACAAAAATTAAACACCTTCATGATATACCCTCCATGAGGCACACCACCTGCATTCAGGAAAAGTGGATGAGATGCGGTACAAGCATTCCATGGGCAACTTCTCTGTTTCTTTTTCAGAGTGCAACCAGCAACAATTCCACTGTGGCTTGCATTGATAGAAATGGGGTATGTATGAACACCTTATAAGCCAGCATTTACAGCTCTGCACTACGACTCTATTATACGTGGAAAATGCCTTAACCTAAATAATCTTAACCCAGATAATCTTGAGTTTTCTTCCTGTGTGAGTTTTTCCCTGCATGGCTGTCACGCCTCACAGTGCCATTCAAAGCGTGGCTCCTGGACCAGTAGCAGCATCACCTGGCAGCTTGGTAGAAATGCCATTTTTCAGGCCACCGCCCCAGATTGACCAAATCAGGACCTCTGGGGGTGGCGCCCAGTAGTCTTTATTTGAGCCACCTTCCAGGTGATGCTGATGCCTGTTGAAGTGTGAGGCTCTGGTCTAGACAGCACTGTGCCATGCAGAAACCACTAGCCACATGTGGCTACTTCAACTTAAATGTTAGTAAGTTAAAATGAAATGAAATATAAATTCAGTTTCTCACACATGTGAAGTATCCAGTAGCCACACATGGCTAGTGGCGACCGTATTGAAGAGCACCGCTCATAGCATGCCTCCCTCACTGCAGAAAGTTCTGCTGGACAGCACCTAGCACAGCCCTGCTGCCTGCCCTGCAGCCTGCATGCGGCCCAGCAGCACAGGCACCCACTAGGGTGCAGACTCTCAGGTCTGCCCGACCTACGAATGAGAACCTGCATCTCAAGGAGATTTCAGGTGATTTTTGCACACACTGAAGTTGGAGCAGCCCTGACTGGAGTAACCTTCCCTCATTTCCTCCTGCAGCTGCAAAGCTGTCCCATCAAGGAGGACAGCTTCTTACAGCGATACAGCTCAGACCCCACAGGCGCCTTGACTGAGGACAGCATAGATGACACCTTCCTCCCAGTGCCTGGTGAGTGGCTTGTCTGGAAACATTCCTGCTCCTCAGCCTCCTCGACCCACTCAGCAGCAGCCAGTCTCCACTACCCAGTGTCCAAGCCAGGTGCTCCCTCCAGCATCTCCAGAGGGGGAAACAGTGGCAGATTTGCAGACACAGTGAAGGGCGTAAGGAGCAGATAAACACATGATGGAGCCTGCACAAGCTCTTTGTTGTGTCTGGGTTGTTTGCTGTACCTCTGTTTTAAGAATGAATCTGCAAAATTTCCAGCTTATGAAACAAACCACAGACATACGTGTGTGTGAGTGTGTGCATGATGTGTGTACATCTGTGTATGTGTATGTGTGTGT